>NC_090447.1:1514811286-1515137536 GCF_031143425.1 Pleurodeles waltl
TTGGCTTACTGGAACACCCTTATAATACCCTAGTATATGGTACTGAGGTACCCAGGGTATTGGGGTTCCAGGAGATCCCTATGGGCTGCAGCATTTCTTTTGCCACCCATAGGGAGCTCTGACAATTCTTACACAGGCCTGCCACTGCAGCCTGAGTGAAATAACGTCCACGTTATTTCACAGCCATTTTACACTGCACTTAAGTAACTTATAAGTCACCTATTTGTCTAACCTTTACCTGGTAAAGGTTGGGTGCTAAGTTACTTAGTGTGAGGGCACCCTGGCACTAGCCAAGGTGCCCCCACATTGTTCAGGGCCAATTCCCCGGACTTTGTGAGTGCGGGGACACCATTACACGCGTGCACTACATATAGGTCACTACCTATATGTAGCTTCACAATGGTAACTCCGAATATGGCCATGAAACATGTCTAGGATCATGGAATTGCCCCCTCTATACCATCCTGGCATAGTTGGCACAATCCCATGATCCCAGTGGTCTGTAGCACAGACCCTGGTACTGCCAAACTGCCTTTCCCGGGGTTTCACTGCAGCTGCTGCTGCTGCCAACCCCTCAGACAGGCATCTGCCCTCCTGGGGTCCAGCCAGGTCTGGCCCAGGATGGCATAACAAAGGACTTCCTCTGAGAGAGGGTGTTACACCCTCTCCCTTTGGAAAATGGTGTGAAGGCAGGGGAGGAGTAGCCTCCCCCAGCCTCTGGAAATGCTTTCATGGGCACACATGGTGCCCATTTCTGCATAAGCCAGTCTACACCGGTTCAGGGACCCCTTAGCCCTGCTCTGGCGTGAAACTGGACAAAGGAAAGGGGAGTGACCACTCCCCTGACCTGTACCTCCCCTGGGAGGTGCCCAGAGCTCTTCCAGTGTGCTCCAGACCTCTGCCATCTTGGAAACAGAGGTGCTGCTGGCACACTGGACTGCTCTGAGTGGCCAGTGCCATCAGGTGACGTCAGAGACTCCTTCTGATAGGCTCCTTCAGGTGTTGCTAGCCTATCCTCTATCCTAGGTAGCCAAACCCTCTTTTCTGGCTATTTAGGGTCTCTGTCTCTTGGGATTCCTTAGATAACGAATGCAAGAGCTCATCCGAGTTCCTCTGCATCTCTCTCTTCACCTTCTGCCAAGGAATCGACTGCTGACCGCGCTGGAAGCCTGCAAAACTGCAACAAAGTAGCAAAGACGACTACTGCAACTCTGTAACGCTGATCATGCCGCCTTCTCGACTGCTTTCCTGGTGGTGCATGCTGTGGGGGTAGTCTGCCTCCTCTCTGCACTAGAAGCTCAGAAGAAATCTCCCGTGGGTCGACGGAATCGTCCCCCTGCACCCGCAGGCACCAAAGAACTGCATCACAGGTACCCTGGGTCTCCTCTCAGCACGACGAGCGAGGTCCCTTGAATCCAGCAACTCTGTCCAAGTGACTTACACAGTCCAGTGACTCTTCAGTCCAAGTTTGGTGGAGGTAAGTCCTTGCCTCCCCACACCAGACTGCATTGCTGGGAACCGCGACTTTTGCAGCTACTCCGGCCTCTGTGCACTTCCGGTGGAAATCCTTTGTGCACAGTCCAGCCTGGGTCCACGGCACTCTAACCTGCATTGCACGACCTCCTAAGTTGTCCTCCGGCGACGTAGGACTCCTTTGTGCGACTTCAGGTGAGCACTGTTTCATGCATCCTTGTAGTGCCTGTTTCAGGCACTTCTGCGGGTGCTGCCTGCTGCTGAGAGGACTCCTTGTCTTGCTCGACGCCCCCTCTGTCCCCAGACGCAATTGGCGACATCCTGGTCCCTCCTGGGCCACAGCAGCATCCAAAAACCCTAACCACATGATTTGCAGCTAGCAAGGCTTGTTGGCGGTCTATCTTCAGGAAAACACTTCTGCACGAATCTCCACGGCGTGGGGGATCCATCCTCTAAAGGGGAAGTCTCTAGCCCTTGTCGTTCTTGCAGAACCTCCAGCTTCTACTGTCCAGTAGCAGCTTCTTTGCACCCACAGCTGGCATTTCCTGGGCATCTGCCCATCTCCGACTTGCTTGTGACTTTTGGACTTGGTCCCCTTGTTCCACAGGTACCCTCGACTGGAAATCCATCGTTGTTGCATTGTTGGTTTGTGGCTTTCCTGCAGAATTCCCCTATCACGACTTCTATGTCCTTTGGGGAACTTTAGTGCACTTTGCACTCACTTTTCAGGGTCTTGGGGTGGGCTATTTTTCTAACCCTTACTATTTTCTAATAGTCCCAGCGACCCTCTACAAGGTCACATAGGTTTGGGGTCCATTCGTGGTTCGCATTCCACTTTTGGAGTATATGGTTTGTGTTGCCCCTATCCCTATGTGTCCCCATTGCATCCTATTGTAACTATACATTGTTTGCACTGTTTTCTAATACTATTACTGCATATTTTGGTATTGTGTACATATATCTTGTGTATATTTGCTATCCTCATACTGAGGGTACTCACTGAGATACTTTTGGCATATTGTCATAAAAATAAAGTACCTTTATTTTTAGTATATCTGTGTATTGTGTTTTCTTATGATATTGTGCATATGACACTAGTGGTACTGTAGGAGCTTCACTCGTCTCCTAGTTCAGCCTAAGCTGCTCTGCTAAGCTACCATTATCTATCAGCCTATGCTGCTAGACACCCTATACACTAATAAGGGATAAATGGGCCTGGTGCAAGGTGCAAGTACCCCTAGGTACTCACTACAAGCCAGTCCAGCCTCCTACATTGGTTGTGCAGCGGTGGGAAAAGTGCTTTGAGACTACTTACCACTCTTGTCATTGTACTTTTCATAAGAAAAAAATATACAAAACAAGTTCAGTGTATGTACACCTAACCAAAAAGTTTTGCATTTCTTTTCTCACTTCTTTTCTAAAGTGCTGAAAAGTACTTCTAAACTTTCAAAAAGTTCTTAAAAAGTTTTAAAAGTTTTTTTTCTGTCTTTCTAAAAGTTCTGACAAACTTTTTATCCTTTTTCTATCACTTTAACTCTTTCTAAAAATGTCTGGCACAGGCCAAAATGTTGATCTGTCCAAACTTGCATATGATCACCTTAGCTGGAAAGGAGCAAGGAGTCTCTGCATAGAAAGAGGTTTGAGTGTAGGGAAGAATCCTTCCTTGGAATTATTGCTTAACATGCTTAGAGAACAAGATAAGGCCAGAAGGGCCCCATCTGTTGAAAAAGTAGCCAATGGTTCCCAATCTGATCCAGGGACTCCCCTAGGAAAAGATTCAGGAAAGAAACTTCCTAGCCTGCCCATTACTAGACAGCCTAGCATAGTTGGTACTGATGTAGAGGTACACCATACAGATAGTGTTATCTCACATCATAGCAAGAGTATTATTTCTCACCACAGTAGAAGTGATGTTTCTGTTAACCAAGCTGTTAGGGTGCCTTCTGTAAGGGATAGGTCTCCTTCTGTCCATTCTCACCATACTTCTGTTTCAAGGCATGTCCCACCCACCCACCCTGATGACAGATTGTTAGAAAGGGAGCTCAATAGATTGAGAGTGGAACAAACCAGACTGAAGCTCAAGAAGCAACAGCTGGATTTGGATAGACAGACCTTAGAAGTAGAGAAGGAGAGACAGAAATTGGGTTTAGAAACCCATGGTGGCAGCAGCAGTATTCCCAATAGTCATCCTGCAAAAGAACATGATTCTAGGAATCTGCACAAGATAGTTCCCCCTTATAAGGAGGGGGATGACATTAACAAGTGGTTTGCTGCACTTGAGAGGGCCTGTGTTGTACAGGATGTCCCTCAAAGGCAGTGGGCTGCTATCCTATGGCTATCATTTAGTGGAAAAGGTAGGGATAGGCTCCTTACTGTAAAAGAAAGTGAAGCCAATGATTTCAAAATTCTTAAGAATGCACTCCTGGATGGTTATGGCTTAACCACTGAACAATACAGGATAAAGTTCAGAGAGACCAAAAAGGAGTCTTCACAAGACTGGGTTGATTTCATTGACCATTCAGTGAAGGCCTTGGAGGGGTGGTTACATGGCAGTAAAGTTACTGATTATGACAGCCTGTATAACTTAATCCTGAGAGAGCATATTCTTAATAATTGTGTGTCTGATTTGTTGCACCAGTACTTGGTGGACTCTGATCTGACCTCTCCCCAAGAATTGGGAAAGAAGGCAGACAAATGGGTCAGAACAAGGGTGAACAGAAAAGTTCATACAGGGGGTGACAAAGATGGCAAGAAGAAGGATGGTAAGTCTTCTGACAAGGGTGGGGACAAATCTAAAAATGAGTCTTCATCAGGCCCACAAAAACACTCTGGTGGGGGTGGTGGGTCCAAATCCGCTTCAAATCAAAACAAAGAAAAGAAACCATGGTGCTATTTATGTAAAATAAAAGGCCATTGGACAACAGATCCCAGTTGTCCAAAGAAAAGCACCAAGCCTCCTACCACCACAACCCCTGCTGCTACACCTAGTGCCCCTAGTAATAGCAGTGGTGGTGGGAGCAACCCTACTAATAGCCAATCCAAGGGAGTAGCTGGGCTCACTTTTGGTAACTTAGTTGGGGTTGGTCTTGTTAGGGAGACCACAGAGGCTGTGTTAGTCTCTGAAGGGGCTATTGATTTGGCCACCTTGGTTGCATGTCCCCTTAACATGGATAAGTACAAGCAACTACCCCTAATAAATGGTATTGAGGTTCAGGCCTACAGGGACACTGGTGCCAGTGTTACAATGGTAATAGAGAAACTTGTCCACCCTGAACAACACCTACTTGGTCACCAGTACCAAGTAACCGATGCTCACAACAACACACTTAGCCACCCCATGGCTGTTGTAAATCTCAACTGGGGGGGGGTTACTGGTCCAAAGAAAGTTGTGGTTGCCTCAGATTTACCTGTAGACTGTCTACTAGGGAATGATTTAGAGACATCAGCTTGGTCAGATGTGGAGTTGGAGGCCCATGCAGCAATGCTGGGCATTCCAGGGCATATTTTTGCTTTAACCAGGGCTCAGGCCAAAAAGCAAAAAGGACAGGGTGACTTGGATCCTGGAAGAATGGACCAAGTGCTCCCTAAAGCTAGGGCTAGTAGAAGTAAAGCACTACCTACTATCCCTCCCTCTACAGTGGATTCTACTTCTGAGGAAGAAGAATTTCCACCCTGTGCAGAACCTACACCAGAGGAGCTGGAAGCAGACACTGCTGAGCTTTTGGGTGAAGGGGGGCCTGCCAGGGAGGAGCTGAGTGTGGCACAGCATACCTGTCCCACACTAGAGGGTCTGAGACAGCAAGCTGTCAAACAAGCAAATGGGGATGTCAGTGACTCTCACAGAGTTTACTGGGAGGACAACCTCTTGTACACTGAAGCAAGGGATCCAAAACCTGGAACTGCCAGGAGATTGGTGATTCCTAAGGAGTACAGAAAGTTCCTCCTAACTCTAGCCCACAACATTCCCATAGCTGGACATTTGGGGCAAATGAAAACTTGGGACAGGCTTGTTCCCTTGTTTCATTGGCCTAGAATGTCAGAGGACACAAAGGAATTTTGTAAGTCCTGTGAAACCTGTCAAGCCAGTGGCAAGACAGGTGGCACTCCAAAGGCACCCCTTATCCCACTGCCTGTGGTTGGGGTTCCCTTTGAAAGGGTAGGGGTTGACATAGTTGGCCCCCTTGACCCTCCTACTGCTTCAGGCAATAGGTTTATCTTGGTGGTAGTGGACCATGCAACCAGATATCCTGAAGCAATTCCTCTAAGGACCACTACAGCTCCTGCAGTGGCAAAGACCCTCCTGGGAATCTTTTCCAGGGTGGGCTTCCCAAAAGAGGTGGTATCAGACAGGGGAAGGAATTTCATGTCTGCTTACTTAAAGGCCATGTGGAAGGAGTGTGGTGTTACATACAAGTTCACTACACCCTATCATCCACAAACAAATGGACTGGTAGAGAGATTTAACAAAACTGTCAAAGGCATGATTATGGGACTCCCTGAAAAACTCCGCAGGAGATGGGATATCCTGTTACCTTGCCTCCATTTTGCTTACAGGGAGGTACCCCAAAAAGGAGTGGGCTTCAGCCCCTTTGAACTCCTATTTGGACACCCTGTGAGAGGTCCTCTAACACTTGTTAAGGAGGGTTGGGAACAACCTTTAAAAGCTCCAAAGCAAGACATAGTGGACTATGTACTCGGCCTCAGATCTAGGATGGCTGAGTACATGAAAAAGGCCAGTAAAAACCTTCAGGCCAGCCAAGAGCTCCAAAAGCAATGGCATGACCAGAAGGCTATTTTGGTTCAGTACCAACCAGGGCAGAAAGTGTGGGTCTTGGAGCCTGTGGCCCCAAGAGCACTCCAAGATAAATGGAGTGGACCCCACATAATTGTTGAAAAGAAGGGTGAAGTCACCTACTTAGTTGACTTAGGCACTGCCAGGAGTCCCCTTAGGATGCTCCATGTCAATCGCCTGAAACCCTACTATGACAGGGCTGATCTCACCCTGCTCATGGCAACAGATGAGGGACAGGAAGAAGAGAGTGACCCTCTCCCTGATCTCTTCTCTTCCACAGAACAAGATGCTCTAGTGGAAGGTGTAGTTTTGGCAGATTCTCTTACTGCTGAGCAGAAAGACCACTGCATAAATCTCCTAGGTCAGTTTTCTGAACTCTTCTCTACTGTGCCAGGTACCACTTCTTGGTGTGAGCACACTATAGATACTGGAGACAGCTTTCCTGTCAAAAGTAAGATCTATAGGCAGCCTGACCATGTCAGAGACTGCATAAAGCAAGAGGTGCAGAAAATGCTTGAACTAGGAGTGGTTGAGCACTCTGAAAGTCCATGGGCCTCTCCTGTGGTACTTGTACCAAAACCTCATTCCAAAGATGGAAAGAAGGAAATGCGGTTTTGTGTAGACTATAGAGGTCTCAACCAGGTAACCAAAACTGATGCTCACCCTATACCCAGGGCAGATGAGCTAATAGATACACTGGCATCAGCCAAGTATCTAAGCACTTTTGATTTGACTGCAGGGTATTGGCAGATCAAATTATCAGAAGATGCAAAAGCAAAAACTGAATTTTCAACCATTGGAGGCCATTACCAATTCACAGTAATGCCTTTTGGATTGAAAAATGCACCTGCCACTTTTCAGAGGTTGGTGAACACAGTCCTGCAAGGGCTGGAAGCTTTTAGTGCAGCATATCTAGATGATATAGCTGTCTTTAGCCCCAGCTGGGATGATCACCTGGTCCACCTATGGAAAGTTTTGGAGGCCCTGCAAAAGGCAGGCCTCACTATCAAGGCTTCAAAGTGCCAGATAGGGCAGGGGAAAGTGGTTTATCTGGGACACCTGGTAGGTGAGAACAGATTGCACCACTTCAGGGGAAAATCCAAACTATTATAGATTGGGTTCCCCCTACAACTCAGACTCAAGTGAGAGCCTTTTTAGGCCTCACTGGGTATTACAGGAGGTTCATAAAGAACTATGGCTCCATTGCAGCCCCTCTTAATGACCTCACATCTAAGAAAATGCCTAAAAAGGTATTATGGACAGCAAACTGTCAGAAAGCTTTTGAGGAGCTGAAGCAGGCCATGTGCTCTGCACCTGTCCTGAAAAGCCCCTGTTACTCCAAAAAATTCATTGTCCAAACTGATGCATCTGAATTAGGGGTAGGGGCAGTCTTATCACAACTTAATTCTGAGGGCCAGGATCAACCTGTTGCTTCTATCAGCAGGAGGTTGACCCCTAGAGAAAAGCGTTGGTCTGCCATAGAGAGGGAGGCCTTTGCTGTGGTCTGGGCACTGAAGAAGTTGAGGCCATACCTGTTTGGCACTCACTTCATTGTTCAGACAGACCACAAACCTCTACTTTGGCTAAAACAAATGAAAGGTGAAAACCCTAAATTATTGAGGTGGTCCATATCCCCACAGGGAATGGATTATACAGTGGAACATAGACCTGGGAGTACCCACTCCAATGCAGATGGACTCTCCAGATATTTCCACTTAGACAATGAAGACTCATCAGGTCATGGCTAGTCTTATTGTCCTTCGTTTGGGGGGGGGGAGTTGTGTAGGAAAGTACCATCTTGCCTGGCATGTTACCCCCATATTTCACTGTATATATGTTGGTTTAGTTGTATGTGTCACTGGGACCCTGCCAGCCAGGGCCCCAGTGCTCATAAGTGTGCCCTGTATGTGTTACCTGTGTTATGACTACCTGTCTCACTGAGGCTCTGCTAATCAGAACCTCAGTGGTTATGCTCTCTCATTTCTTTCCAAAATTGTCACTAACAGGCTAGTAACCAATTTCACCAATTTACATTGGCATACTGGAACACCCTTATAATTCCCTAGTATATGGTACTGAGGTACCCAGGGTATTGGGGTTCCAGGAGATCCCTATGGGCTGCAGCATTTCTTTTGCCACCCATAGGGAGCTCTGACAATTCTTACACAGGCCTGCCACTGCAGCCTGAGTGAAATAACGTCCACGTTATTTCACAGCCATTTACCACTGCACTTAAGTAACTTATAAGTCACCTATATGTCTAACCTTTACCTGGTAAAGGTTAGGTGCAAAGTTACTTAGTGTGTGGGCACCCTGGCACTAGCCAAGGTACCCCCACATAGTTCAAGGCAAATTCCCCGGACTTTGTGAGTGCGGGGACACCATTACACGTGTGCACTACACATAGGTCACTCACTACCTATGTGTAGCTTCACAATGGTAACTCCGAATATGGCCATGTAACATGTCTATGATCATGGAATTGCCCCCTCTATGCCATCCTGGCATTGTTGGCACAATCCCATGATCCCACGGGTCTCTAGCACAGACCCGGGTACTGCCAAACTGCCTTTTCAGGGGTTTCACTGCAGCTGCTGCTGCCAACCCCTTAGACAGGTTTCTGCCCTCCTGGGGTCCAGCCAGGCATGGCCCAGGATGGCAGAACAAAGGACTTCCTCAGAGAGAGGGTGTTACACCCTCTCCCTTTGGAAAAAGGTGTTAAGGCAGGGGAGGAGTAGCCTCCCCCAGCCTCTGGAAATGCTTTCATGGGCACAGATGGTGCCCATTTCTGCATAAGCCAGTCTACACCGGTTCAGGGACCCCTCAGCCCTGCTCTGGCGCGAAACTGGACAAAGGAAAGGGGAGTGACCACTCCCCTGACCAGCACCTCCCCTAGGAGGTGCCCAGAGCTCCTCCAGTGTGCTCCAGACCTATGCCATCTTGGAAACAGAGGTGCTGCTGGCACACTGGACTGCTCTGAGAGGCCAGGGCCAGCAGGTGACGTCAGAGACTCCTTCTGATAGGCTCCTTCAGGTGTTGCTAGCCTATCCTCTCTCCTAAGTAGCCAAACCCTCTTTTCTGGCTATTTAGGGTCTCTGCTTTGGGGAATTCCTTAGATAACGAATGCAAGAGCTCATCCGAGTTCCTCTGCATCTCTCTCTTCACCTTCTGCCAAGGAATCGACTGCTGACCGCGCTGGAAGCCTGCAAAACTGCAACAAAGTAGCAAAGACGACTACTGCAACTCTGTAACGCTGATCCTGGCGCCTTCTCGACTGCTTTCCTGGTGGTGCATGCTGTGGGGGTAGTCTGCCTCCTCTCTGCACTAGAAGCTCCGAAGAAATCTCCCGTGGGTCGACGGAATCGTCCCCCTGCAACCGCAGGCACCAAAGAACTGCATCACCAGTCCTCTGGGTCTCCTCTCAGCACAACGAGCGAGGTCCCTTGAATCCAGCAACTCTATCCAAGTGACTCTCACAGTCCAGTGACTCTTCAGTCCAAGTTTGGTGGAGGTAAGTCCTTGCCTCCCCACGCCAGACTGCATTGCTGAGAACCACGTCTTTTGCAGCTACTCCGGCTCCTGTGCACTCACCGAGGATTTCCTTTGTGCACACCCAAGCCTGGGTCCCCGGCACTCTAACCTGCATTGCACGACCTCCTGAGTTGTCATCCGGTGGCGTGGGACTCTCTTGTGCAACTTCGGGTGAGCACCGATTCACTCCACTTTGTAGTGCCTGTTCCGGCACTTCTGCGGGTGCTGCCTGCTTCTGAGAGGGCTCCTTGTCTTGCTGTGTGCCCCCTCTGTTCCCTGACGCAATTGGTGACATCCTGGTCCCTCCTGGGTCACAGCAGCATCCAAAAACCCTAACCAAGAGCTTTGCAGCTAGCAAGGCTTGTTTGCGGTCTTTCTGCGGGAAAACACTTCTGCACGACTCGTCACGACGTGGGACATCCGTCCCCCAAAGGGGAAGTTTCTAGCCCTTGTCGTTCGTGCAGAATCCTCAGCTTCTACTATCCGGTGGCAGCTTCTTTGCATCCACAGCTGGCATTTCCTGGGCATCTGCCCACTCCCGACTTGATCGTGTCTTTTGGACTTGGTCCCCTTGTTCCACAGGTACCCTCGTCTGGAAATCCATCGTTGTTGCATTGCTGGTGTTGGTCTTTCCTGCAGAATTCCCATATCACGACTTCTGTGCTCTTTGGGGACCTTAGGTGCACTTTGCACCCACTTTTCAGGGTCTTGGGGTGGGCTATTTTTCTAACCCTCACTGTTTTCTTACAGTCCCAGCGACCCTCTACAAGGTCACATAGGTTTGGGGTCCATTCGTGGTTCGCATTCCACTTCTAGAGTATATGGTTTGTGTTGACCCTATCCCTATGTTCCCCCATTTCATTCTATTGTGACTATACATTGTTTGCACTGTTTCCTATTGCTATTACTGCATATTTTGGTATTGTGTACATATATCTTGTGTATATTTGCTATCCTCATACTGAGGGTACTCACTGAGATACTTTGGCATATTGTCATAAAAATAAAGTACCTTTATTTTTAGTATATCTGTGTATTGTGTGTTCTTATGATATTGTGCATATGACACTAGTGGTACTGTAGGAGCTTCACTCGTCTCCTAGTTCAGTCTAAGCTGCTCTGCTAAGCTACCTTTTCTATCAGCCTAAGCTGCTAGACACCCTATACACTAATAAGGGATAACTGGACCTGGTGCAAGGTGCAAGTACCCCTTGGTACCCCCTACAAGCCAGGCCAGCCTCCTACAGTGATGACCAGGATCCTCTTAAAGATTTCAAGGTTCAGAGGTCTTGTGCCTGCTGTAGGAAAGTACCATCTTGCCTGGCATTTTACCCCCATTTTTCACTGTATATATGTTGTTTTAGTTGTATGTGTCACTGGGACCCTGCTAGTCAGGGCCCAGTGCTCATAAGTGTGCCTGAATGTGTTACCTGTGTTATGACTAACTGTCTCACTGAGGCTCTGCTAATCAGAACCTCAGTGGTTATGCTCTCTCATTTCTTTCAAATTGTCACTAACAGGCTAGTGACCAATTTTACCAATTTACATTGGCTTACTGGAACACCCTTATAATACCCTAGTATATGGTACTGAGGTACCCAGGGTAATGGGGTTCCAGGAGATCCCTATGGGCTGCAGCATTTCTTTTGCCACCCATAGGGAGCTCTGACAATTCTTACACAGGCCTGCCACTGCAGCCTGAGTGAAATAACGTCCACGTTATTTCACAGCCATTTTACACTGCACTTAAGTAACTTATAAGTCACCTATTTGTCTAACCTTTACCTGGTAAAGGTTGGGTGCTAAGTTACTTAGTGTGAGGGCACCCTGGCACTAGCCAAGGTGCCCCCACATTGTTCAGGGCCAATTCCCCGGACTTTGTGAGTGCGGGGACACCATTACACGCGTGCACTACATATAGGTCACTACCTATATGTAGCTTCACAATGGTAACTCCGAATATGGCCATGAAACATGTCTAGGATCATGGAATTGCCCCCTCTATACCATCCTGGCATAGTTGGCACAATCCCATGATCCCAGTGGTCTGTAGCACAGACCCTGGTACTGCCAAACTGCCTTTCCCGGGGTTTCACTGCAGCTGCTGCTGCTGCCAACCCCTCAGACAGGCATCTGCCCTCCTGGGGTCCAGCCAGGTCTGGCCCAGGATGGCATAACAAAGGACTTCCTCTGAGAGAGGGTGTTACACCCTCTCCCTTTGGAAAATGGTGTGAAGGCAGGGGAGGAGTAGCCTCCCCCAGCCTCTGGAAATGCTTTCATGGGCACACATGGTGCCCATTTCTGCATAAGCCAGTCTACACCGGTTCAGGGACCCCTTAGCCCTGCTCTGGCGTGAAACTGGACAAAGGAAAGGGGAGTGACCACTCCCCTGACCTGTACCTCCCCTGGGAGGTGCCCAGAGCTCTTCCAGTGTGCTCCAGACCTCTGCCATCTTGGAAACAGAGGTGCTGCTGGCACACTGGACTGCTCTGAGTGGCCAGTGCCATCAGGTGACGTCAGAGACTCCTTCTGATAGGCTCCTTCAGGTGTTGCTAGCCTATCCTCTATCCTAGGTAGCCAAACCCTCTTTTCTGGCTATTTAGGGTCTCTGTCTCTTGGGATTCCTTAGATAACGAATGCAAGAGCTCATCCGAGTTCCTCTGCATCTCTCTCTTCACCTTCTGCCAAGGAATCGACTGCTGACCGCGCTGGAAGCCTGCAAAACTGCAACAAAGTAGCAAAGACGACTACTGCAACTCTGTAACGCTGATCATGCCGCCTTCTCGACTGCTTTCCTGGTGGTGCATGCTGTGGGGGTAGTCTGCCTCCTCTCTGCACTAGAAGCTCAGAAGAAATCTCCCGTGGGTCGACGGAATCGTCCCCCTGCACCCGCAGGCACCAAAGAACTGCATCACAGGTACCCTGGGTCTCCTCTCAGCACGACGAGCGAGGTCCCTTGAATCCAGCAACTCTGTCCAAGTGACTTACACAGTCCAGTGACTCTTCAGTCCAAGTTTGGTGGAGGTAAGTCCTTGCCTCCCCACACCAGACTGCATTGCTGGGAACCGCGACTTTTGCAGCTACTCCGGCCTCTGTGCACTTCCGGTGGAAATCCTTTGTGCACAGTCCAGCCTGGGTCCACGGCACTCTAACCTGCATTGCACGACCTCCTAAGTTGTCCTCCGGCGACGTAGGACTCCTTTGTGCGACTTCAGGTGAGCACTGTTTCATGCATCCTTGTAGTGCCTGTTTCAGGCACTTCTGCGGGTGCTGCCTGCTGCTGAGAGGACTCCTTGTCTTGCTCGACGCCCCCTCTGTCCCCAGACGCAATTGGCGACATCCTGGTCCCTCCTGGGCCACAGCAGCATCCAAAAACCCTAACCACATGATTTGCAGCTAGCAAGGCTTGTTGGCGGTCTATCTTCAGGAAAACACTTCTGCACGAATCTCCACGGCGTGGGGGATCCATCCTCTAAAGGGGAAGTCTCTAGCCCTTGTCGTTCTTGCAGAACCTCCAGCTTCTACTGTCCAGTAGCAGCTTCTTTGCACCCACAGCTGGCATTTCCTGGGCATCTGCCCATCTCCGACTTGCTTGTGACTTTTGGACTTGGTCACCTTGTTCCACAGGTACCCTCGACTGGAAATCCATCGTTGTTGCATTGTTGGTTTGTGGCTTTCCTGCAGAATTCCCCTATCACGACTTCTATGTCCTTTGGGGAACTTTAGTGCACTTTGCACTCACTTTTCAGGGTCTTGGGGTGGGCTATTTTTCTAACCCTTACTATTTTCTAATAGTCCCAGCGACCCTCTACAAGGTCACATAGGTTTGGGGTCCATTCGTGGTTCGCATTCCACTTTTGGAGTATATGGTTTGTGTTGCCCCTATCCCTATGTGTCCCCATTGCATCCTATTGTAACTATACATTGTTTGCACTGTTTTCTAATACTATTACTGCATATTTTGGTATTGTGTACATATATCTTGTGTATATTTGCTATCCTCATACTGAGGGTACTCACTGAGATACTTTTGGCATATTGTCATAAAAATAAAGTACCTTTATTTTTAGTATATCTGTGTATTGTGTTTTCTTATGATATTGTGCATATGACACTAGTGGTACTGTAGGAGCTTCACTCGTCTCCTAGTTCAGCCTAAGCTGCTCTGCTAAGCTACCATTATCTATCAGCCTATGCTGCTAGACACCCTATACACTAATAAGGGATAAATGGGCCTGGTGCAAGGTGCAAGTACCCCTAGGTACTCACTACAAGCCAGTCCAGCCTCCTACATTGGTTGTGCAGCGGTGGGAAAAGTGCTTTGAGACTACTTACCACTCTTGTCATTGTACTTTTCATAAGAAAAAAATATACAAAACAAGTTCAGTGTATGTACACCTAACCAAAAAGTTTTGCATTTCTTTTCTCACTTCTTTTCTAAAGTGCTGAAAAGTACTTCTAAACTTTCAAAAAGTTCTTAAAAAGTTTTAAAAGTTTTTTTTCTGTCTTTCTAAAAGTTCTGACAAACTTTTTATCCTTTTTCTATCACTTTAACTCTTTCTAAAAATGTCTGGCACAGGCCAAAATGTTGATCTGTCCAAACTTGCATATGATCACCTTAGCTGGAAAGGAGCAAGGAGTCTCTGCATAGAAAGAGGTTTGAGTGTAGGGAAGAATCCTTCCTTGGAATTATTGCTTAACATGCTTAGAGAACAAGATAAGGCCAGAAGGGCCCCATCTGTTGAAAAAGTAGCCAATGGTTCCCAATCTGATCCAGGGACTCCCCTAGGAAAAGATTCAGGAAAGAAACTTCCTAGCCTGCCCATTACTAGACAGCCTAGCATAGTTGGTACTGATGTAGAGGTACACCATACAGATAGTGTTATCTCACATCATAGCAAGAGTATTATTTCTCACCACAGTAGAAGTGATGTTTCTGTTAACCAAGCTGTTAGGGTGCCTTCTGTAAGGGATAGGTCTCCTTCTGTCCATTCTCACCATACTTCTGTTTCAAGGCATGTCCCACCCACCCACCCTGATGACAGATTGTTAGAAAGGGAGCTCAATAGATTGAGAGTGGAACAAACCAGACTGAAGCTCAAGAAGCAACAGCTGGATTTGGATAGACAGACCTTAGAAGTAGAGAAGGAGAGACAGAAATTGGGTTTAGAAACCCATGGTGGCAGCAGCAGTATTCCCAATAGTCATCCTGCAAAAGAACATGATTCTAGGAATCTGCACAAGATAGTTCCCCCTTATAAGGAGGGGGATGACATTAACAAGTGGTTTGCTGCACTTGAGAGGGCCTGTGTTGTACAGGATGTCCCTCAAAGGCAGTGGGCTGCTATCCTATGGCTATCATTTAGTGGAAAAGGTAGGGATAGGCTCCTTACTGTAAAAGAAAGTGAAGCCAATGATTTCAAAATTCTTAAGAATGCACTCCTGGATGGTTATGGCTTAACCACTGAACAATACAGGATAAAGTTCAGAGAGACCAAAAAGGAGTCTTCACAAGACTGGGTTGATTTCATTGACCATTCAGTGAAGGCCTTGGAGGGGTGGTTACATGGCAGTAAAGTTACTGATTATGACAGCCTGTATAACTTAATCCTGAGAGAGCATATTCTTAATAATTGTGTGTCTGATTTGTTGCACCAGTACTTGGTGGACTCTGATCTGACCTCTCCCCAAGAATTGGGAAAGAAGGCAGACAAATGGGTCAGAACAAGGGTGAACAGAAAAGTTCATACAGGGGGTGACAAAGATGGCAAGAAGAAGGATGGTAAGTCTTCTGACAAGGGTGGGGACAAATCTAAAAATGAGTCTTCATCAGGCCCACAAAAACACTCTGGTGGGGGTGGTGGGTCCAAATCCGCTTCAAATCAAAACAAAGAAAAGAAACCATGGTGCTATTTATGTAAAATAAAAGGCCATTGGACAACAGATCCCAGTTGTCCAAAGAAAAGCACCAAGCCTCCTACCACCACAACCCCTGCTGCTACACCTAGTGCCCCTAGTAATAGCAGTGGTGGTGGGAGCAACCCTACTAATAGCCAATCCAAGGGAGTAGCTGGGCTCACTTTTGGTAACTTAGTTGGGGTTGGTCTTGTTAGGGAGACCACAGAGGCTGTGTTAGTCTCTGAAGGGGCTATTGATTTGGCCACCTTGGTTGCATGTCCCCTTAACATGGATAAGTACAAGCAACTACCCCTAATAAATGGTATTGAGGTTCAGGCCTACAGGGACACTGGTGCCAGTGTTACAATGGTAATAGAGAAACTTGTCCACCCTGAACAACACCTACTTGGTCACCAGTACCAAGTAACCGATGCTCACAACAACACACTTAGCCACCCCATGGCTGTTGTAAATCTCAACTGGGGGGGGGTTACTGGTCCAAAGAAAGTTGTGGTTGCCTCAGATTTACCTGTAGACTGTCTACTAGGGAATGATTTAGAGACATCAGCTTGGTCAGATGTGGAGTTGGAGGCCCATGCAGCAATGCTGGGCATTCCAGGGCATATTTTTGCTTTAACCAGGGCTCAGGCCAAAAAGCAAAAAGGACAGGGTGACTTGGATCCTGGAAGAATGGACCAAGTGCTCCCTAAAGCTAGGGCTAGTAGAAGTAAAGCACTACCTACTATCCCTCCCTCTACAGTGGATTCTACTTCTGAGGAAGAAGAATTTCCACCCTGTGCAGAACCTACACCAGAGGAGCTGGAAGCAGACACTGCTGAGCTTTTGGGTGAAGGGGGGCCTGCCAGGGAGGAGCTGAGTGTGGCACAGCATACCTGTCCCACACTAGAGGGTCTGAGACAGCAAGCTGTCAAACAAGCAAATGGGGATGTCAGTGACTCTCACAGAGTTTACTGGGAGGACAACCTCTTGTACACTGAAGCAAGGGATCCAAAACCTGGAACTGCCAGGAGATTGGTGATTCCTAAGGAGTACAGAAAGTTCCTCCTAACTCTAGCCCACAACATTCCCATAGCTGGACATTTGGGGCAAATGAAAACTTGGGACAGGCTTGTTCCCTTGTTTCATTGGCCTAGAATGTCAGAGGACACAAAGGAATTTTGTAAGTCCTGTGAAACCTGTCAAGCCAGTGGCAAGACAGGTGGCACTCCAAAGGCACCCCTTATCCCACTGCCTGTGGTTGGGGTTCCCTTTGAAAGGGTAGGGGTTGACATAGTTGGCCCCCTTGACCCTCCTACTGCTTCAGGCAATAGGTTTATCTTGGTGGTAGTGGACCATGCAACCAGATATCCTGAAGCAATTCCTCTAAGGACCACTACAGCTCCTGCAGTGGCAAAGACCCTCCTGGGAATCTTTTCCAGGGTGGGCTTCCCAAAAGAGGTGGTATCAGACAGGGGAAGGAATTTCATGTCTGCTTACTTAAAGGCCATGTGGAAGGAGTGTGGTGTTACATACAAGTTCACTACACCCTATCATCCACAAACAAATGGACTGGTAGAGAGATTTAACAAAACTGTCAAAGGCATGATTATGGGACTCCCTGAAAAACTCCGCAGGAGATGGGATATCCTGTTACCTTGCCTCCATTTTGCTTACAGGGAGGTACCCCAAAAAGGAGTGGGCTTCAGCCCCTTTGAACTCCTATTTGGACACCCTGTGAGAGGTCCTCTAACACTTGTTAAGGAGGGTTGGGAACAACCTTTAAAAGCTCCAAAGCAAGACATAGTGGACTATGTACTCGGCCTCAGATCTAGGATGGCTGAGTACATGAAAAAGGCCAGTAAAAACCTTCAGGCCAGCCAAGAGCTCCAAAAGCAATGGCATGACCAGAAGGCTATTTTGGTTCAGTACCAACCAGGGCAGAAAGTGTGGGTCTTGGAGCCTGTGGCCCCAAGAGCACTCCAAGATAAATGGAGTGGACCCCACATAATTGTTGAAAAGAAGGTTGAAGTCACCTACTTAGTTGACTTAGGCACTGCCAGGAGTCCCCTTAGGATGCTCCATGTCAATCGCCTGAAACCCTACTATGACAGGGCTGATCTCACCCTGCTCATGGCAACAGATGAGGGACAGGAAGAAGAGAGTGACCCTCTCCCTGATCTCTTCTCTTCCACAGAACAAGATGCTCTAGTGGAAGGTGTAGTTTTGGCAGATTCTCTTACTGCTGAGCAGAAAGACCACTGCATAAATCTCCTAGGTCAGTTTTCTGAACTCTTCTCTACTGTGCCAGGTACCACTTCTTGGTGTGAGCACACTATAGATACTGGAGACAGCTTTCCTGTCAAAAGTAAGATCTATAGGCAGCCTGACCATGTCAGAGACTGCATAAAGCAAGAGGTGCAGAAAATGCTTGAACTAGGAGTGGTTGAGCACTCTGAAAGTCCATGGGCCTCTCCTGTGGTACTTGTACCAAAACCTCATTCCAAAGATGGAAAGAAGGAAATGCGGTTTTGTGTAGACTATAGAGGTCTCAACCAGGTAACCAAAACTGATGCTCACCCTATACCCAGGGCAGATGAGCTAATAGATACACTGGCATCAGCCAAGTATCTAAGCACTTTTGATTTGACTGCAGGGTATTGGCAGATCAAATTATCAGAAGATGCAAAAGCAAAAACTGAATTTTCAACCATTGGAGGCCATTACCAATTCACAGTAATGCCTTTTGGATTGAAAAATGCACCTGCCACTTTTCAGAGGTTGGTGAACACAGTCCTGCAAGGGCTGGAAGCTTTTAGTGCAGCATATCTAGATGATATAGCTGTCTTTAGCCCCAGCTGGGATGATCACCTGGTCCACCTATGGAAAGTTTTGGAGGCCCTGCAAAAGGCAGGCCTCACTATCAAGGCTTCAAAGTGCCAGATAGGGCAGGGGAAAGTGGTTTATCTGGGACACCTGGTAGGTGAGAACAGATTGCACCACTTCAGGGGAAAATCCAAACTATTATAGATTGGGTTCCCCCTACAACTCAGACTCAAGTGAGAGCCTTTTTAGGCCTCACTGGGTATTACAGGAGGTTCATAAAGAACTATGGCTCCATTGCAGCCCCTCTTAATGACCTCACATCTAAGAAAATGCCTAAAAAGGTATTATGGACAGCAAACTGTCAGAAAGCTTTTGAGGAGCTGAAGCAGGCCATGTGCTCTGCACCTGTCCTGAAAAGCCCCTGTTACTCCAAAAAATTCATTGTCCAAACTGATGCATCTGAATTAGGGGTAGGGGCAGTCTTATCACAACTTAATTCTGAGGGCCAGGATCAACCTGTTGCTTCTATCAGCAGGAGGTTGACCCCTAGAGAAAAGCGTTGGTCTGCCATAGAGAGGGAGGCCTTTGCTGTGGTCTGGGCACTGAAGAAGTTGAGGCCATACCTGTTTGGCACTCACTTCATTGTTCAGACAGACCACAAACCTCTACTTTGGCTAAAACAAATGAAAGGTGAAAACCCTAAATTATTGAGGTGGTCCATATCCCCACAGGGAATGGATTATACAGTGGAACATAGACCTGGGAGTACCCACTCCAATGCAGATGGACTCTCCAGATATTTCCACTTAGACAATGAAGACTCATCAGGTCATGGCTAGTCTTATTGTCCTTCGTTTGGGGGGGGGGGGTTGTGTAGGAAAGTACCATCTTGCCTGGCATGTTACCCCCATATTTCACTGTATATATGTTGGTTTAGTTGTATGTGTCACTGGGACCCTGCCAGCCAGGGCCCCAGTGCTCATAAGTGTGCCCTGTATGTGTTACCTGTGTTATGACTACCTGTCTCACTGAGGCTCTGCTAATCAGAACCTCAGTGGTTATGCTCTCTCATTTCTTTCCAAAATTGTCACTAACAGGCTAGTAACCAATTTCACCAATTTACATTGGCATACTGGAACACCCTTATAATTCCCTAGTATATGGTACTGAGGTACCCAGGGTATTGGGGTTCCAGGAGATCCCTATGGGCTGCAGCATTTCTTTTGCCACCCATAGGGAGCTCTGACAATTCTTACACAGGCCTGCCACTGCAGCCTGAGTGAAATAACGTCCACGTTATTTCACAGCCATTTACCACTGCACTTAAGTAACTTATAAGTCACCTATATGTCTAACCTTTACCTGGTAAAGGTTAGGTGCAAAGTTACTTAGTGTGTGGGCACCCTGGCACTAGCCAAGGTACCCCCACATAGTTCAAGGCAAATTCCCCGGACTTTGTGAGTGCGGGGACACCATTACACGTGTGCACTACACATAGGTCACTCACTACCTATGTGTAGCTTCACAATGGTAACTCCGAATATGGCCATGTAACATGTCTATGATCATGGAATTGCCCCCTCTATGCCATCCTGGCATTGTTGGCACAATCCCATGATCCCACGGGTCTCTAGCACAGACCCGGGTACTGCCAAACTGCCTTTTCAGGGGTTTCACTGCAGCTGCTGCTGCCAACCCCTTAGACAGGTTTCTGCCCTCCTGGGGTCCAGCCAGGCATGGCCCAGGATGGCAGAACAAAGGACTTCCTCAGAGAGAGGGTGTTACACCCTCTCCCTTTGGAAAAAGGTGTTAAGGCAGGGGAGGAGTAGCCTCCCCCAGCCTCTGGAAATGCTTTCATGGGCACAGATGGTGCCCATTTCTGCATAAGCCAGTCTACACCGGTTCAGGGACCCCTCAGCCCTGCTCTGGCGCGAAACTGGACAAAGGAAAGGGGAGTGACCACTCCCCTGACCAGCACCTCCCCTAGGAGGTGCCCAGAGCTCCTCCAGTGTGCTCCAGACCTATGCCATCTTGGAAACAGAGGTGCTGCTGGCACACTGGACTGCTCTGAGAGGCCAGGGCCAGCAGGTGACGTCAGAGACTCCTTCTGATAGGCTCCTTCAGGTGTTGCTAGCCTATCCTCTCTCCTAAGTAGCCAAACCCTCTTTTCTGGCTATTTAGGGTCTCTGCTTTGGGGAATTCCTTAGATAACGAATGCAAGAGCTCATCCGAGTTCCTCTGCATCTCTCTCTTCACCTTCTGCCAAGGAATCGACTGCTGACCGCGCTGGAAGCCTGCAAAACTGCAACAAAGTAGCAAAGACGACTACTGCAACTCTGTAACGCTGATCCTGGCGCCTTCTCGACTGCTTTCCTGGTGGTGCATGCTGTGGGGGTAGTCTGCCTCCTCTCTGCACTAGAAGCTCCGAAGAAATCTCCCGTGGGTCGACGGAATCGTCCCCCTGCAACCGCAGGCACCAAAGAACTGCATCACCAGTCCTCTGGGTCTCCTCTCAGCACAACGAGCGAGGTCCCTTGAATCCAGCAACTCTATCCAAGTGACTCTCACAGTCCAGTGACTCTTCAGTCCAAGTTTGGTGGAGGTAAGTCCTTGCCTCCCCACGCCAGACTGCATTGCTGAGAACCACGTCTTTTGCAGCTACTCCGGCTCCTGTGCACTCACCGAGGATTTCCTTTGTGCACACCCAAGCCTGGGTCCCCGGCACTCTAACCTGCATTGCACGACCTCCTGAGTTGTCATCCGGTGGCGTGGGACTCTCTTGTGCAACTTCGGGTGAGCACCGATTCACTCCACTTTGTAGTGCCTGTTCCGGCACTTCTGCGGGTGCTGCCTGCTTCTGAGAGGGCTCCTTGTCTTGCTGTGTGCCCCCTCTGTTCCCTGACGCAATTGGTGACATCCTGGTCCCTCCTGGGTCACAGCAGCATCCAAAAACCCTAACCAAGAGCTTTGCAGCTAGCAAGGCTTGTTTGCGGTCTTTCTGCGGGAAAACACTTCTGCACGACTCATCACGACGTGGGACATCCGTCCCCCAAAGGGGAAGTTTCTAGCCCTTGTCGTTCGTGCAGAATCCTCAGCTTCTACTATCCAGTGGCAGCTTCTTTGCATCCACAGCTGGCATTTCCTGGGCATCTGCCCACTCCCGACTTGATCGTGTCTTTTGGACTTGGTCCCCTTGTTCCACAGGTACCCTCGTCTGGAAATCCATCGTTGTTGCATTGCTGGTGTTGGTCTTTCCTGCAGAATTCCCATATCACGACTTCTGTGCTCTTTGGGGACCTTAGGTGCACTTTGCACCCACTTTTCAGGGTCTTGGGGTGGGCTATTTTTCTAACCCTCACTGTTTTCTTACAGTCCCAGCGACCCTCTACAAGGTCACATAGGTTTGGGGTCCATTCGTGGTTCGCATTCCACTTCTAGAGTATATGGTTTGTGTTGACCCTATCCCTATGTTCCCCCATTTCATTCTATTGTGACTATACATTGTTTGCACTGTTTCCTATTGCTATTACTGCATATTTTGGTATTGTGTACATATATCTTGTGTATATTTGCTATCCTCATACTGAGGGTACTCACTGAGATACTTTGGCATATTGTCATAAAAATAAAGTACCTTTATTTTTAGTATATCTGTGTATTGTGTGTTCTTATGATATTGTGCATATGACACTAGTGGTACTGTAGGAGCTTCACTCGTCTCCTAGTTCAGTCTAAGCTGCTCTGCTAAGCTACCTTTTCTATCAGCCTAAGCTGCTAGACACCCTATACACTAATAAGGGATAACTGGACCTGGTGCAAGGTGCAAGTACCCCTTGGTACCCCCTACAAGCCAGGCCAGCCTCCTACAGTGATGACCAGGATCCTCTTAAAGATTTCAAGGTTCAGAGGTCTTGTGCCTGCTGTAGGAAAGTACCATCTTGCCTGGCATTTTACCCCCATTTTTCACTGTATATATGTTGTTTTAGTTGTATGTGTCACTGGGACCCTGCTAGTCAGGGCCCAGTGCTCATAAGTGTGCCTGAATGTGTTACCTGTGTTATGACTAACTGTCTCACTGAGGCTCTGCTAATCAGAACCTCAGTGGTTATGCTCTCTCATTTCTTTCAAATTGTCACTAACAGGCTAGTGACCAATTTTACCAATTTACATTGGCTTACTGGAACACCCTTATAATACCCTAGTATATGGTACTGAGGTACCCAGGGTATTGGGGTTCCAGGAGATCCCTATGGGCTGCAGCATTTCTTTTGCCACCCATAGGGAGCTCTGACAATTCTTACACAGGCCTGCCACTGCAGCCTGAGTGAAATAACGTCCACGTTATTTCACAGCCATTTTACACTGCACTTAAGTAACTTATAAGTCACCTATTTGTCTAACCTTTACCTGGTAAAGGTTGGGTGCTAAGTTACTTAGTGTGAGGGCACCCTGGCACTAGCCAAGGTGCCCCCACATTGTTCAGGGCCAATTCCCCGGACTTTGTGAGTGCGGGGACACCATTACACGCGTGCACTACATATAGGTCACTACCTATATGTAGCTTCACAATGGTAACTCCGAATATGGCCATGAAACATGTCTAGGATCATGGAATTGCCCCCTCTATACCATCCTGGCATAGTTGGCACAATCCCATGATCCCAGTGGTCTGTAGCACAGACCCTGGTACTGCCAAACTGCCTTTCCCGGGGTTTCACTGCAGCTGCTGCTGCTGCCAACCCCTCAGACAGGCATCTGCCCTCCTGGGGTCCAGCCAGGTCTGGCCCAGGATGGCATAACAAAGGACTTCCTCTGAGAGAGGGTGTTACACCCTCTCCCTTTGGAAAATGGTGTGAAGGCAGGGGAGGAGTAGCCTCCCCCAGCCTCTGGAAATGCTTTCATGGGCACACATGGTGCCCATTTCTGCATAAGCCAGTCTACACCGGTTCAGGGACCCCTTAGCCCTGCTCTGGCGTGAAACTGGACAAAGGAAAGGGGAGTGACCACTCCCCTGACCTGTACCTCCCCTGGGAGGTGCCCAGAGCTCTTCCAGTGTGCTCCAGACCTCTGCCATCTTGGAAACAGAGGTGCTGCTGGCACACTGGACTGCTCTGAGTGGCCAGTGCCATCAGGTGACGTCAGAGACTCCTTCTGATAGGCTCCTTCAGGTGTTGCTAGCCTATCCTCTATCCTAGGTAGCCAAACCCTCTTTTCTGGCTATTTAGGGTCTCTGTCTCTTGGGATTCCTTAGATAACGAATGCAAGAGCTCATCCGAGTTCCTCTGCATCTCTCTCTTCACCTTCTGCCAAGGAATCGACTGCTGACCGCGCTGGAAGCCTGCAAAACTGCAACAAAGTAGCAAAGACGACTACTGCAACTCTGTAACGCTGATCATGCCGCCTTCTCGACTGCTTTCCTGGTGGTGCATGCTGTGGGGGTAGTCTGCCTCCTCTCTGCACTAGAAGCTCAGAAGAAATCTCCCGTGGGTCGACGGAATCGTCCCCCTGCACCCGCAGGCACCAAAGAACTGCATCACAGGTACCCTGGGTCTCCTCTCAGCACGACGAGCGAGGTCCCTTGAATCCAGCAACTCTGTCCAAGTGACTTACACAGTCCAGTGACTCTTCAGTCCAAGTTTGGTGGAGGTAAGTCCTTGCCTCCCCACACCAGACTGCATTGCTGGGAACCGCGACTTTTGCAGCTACTCCGGCCTCTGTGCACTTCCGGTGGAAATCCTTTGTGCACAGTCCAGCCTGGGTCCACGGCACTCTAACCTGCATTGCACGACCTCCTAAGTTGTCCTCCGGCGACGTAGGACTCCTTTGTGCGACTTCAGGTGAGCACTGTTTCATGCATCCTTGTAGTGCCTGTTTCAGGCACTTCTGCGGGTGCTGCCTGCTGCTGAGAGGACTCCTTGTCTTGCTCGACGCCCCCTCTGTCCCCAGACGCAATTGGCGACATCCTGGTCCCTCCTGGGCCACAGCAGCATCCAAAAACCCTAACCACATGATTTGCAGCTAGCAAGGCTTGTTGGCGGTCTATCTTCAGGAAAACACTTCTGCACGAATCTCCACGGCGTGGGGGATCCATCCTCTAAAGGGGAAGTCTCTAGCCCTTGTCGTTCTTGCAGAACCTCCAGCTTCTACTGTCCAGTAGCAGCTTCTTTGCACCCACAGCTGGCATTTCCTGGGCATCTGCCCATCTCCGACTTGCTTGTGACTTTTGGACTTGGTCCCCTTGTTCCACAGGTACCCTCGACTGGAAATCCATCGTTGTTGCATTGTTGGTTTGTGGCTTTCCTGCAGAATTCCCCTATCACGACTTCTATGTCCTTTGGGGAACTTTAGTGCACTTTGCACTCACTTTTCAGGGTCTTGGGGTGGGCTATTTTTCTAACCCTTACTATTTTCTAATAGTCCCAGCGACCCTCTACAAGGTCACATAGGTTTGGGGTCCATTCGTGGTTCGCATTCCACTTTTGAAGTATATGGTTTGTGTTGCCCCTATCCCTATGTGTCCCCATTGCATCCTATTGTAACTATACATTGTTTGCACTGTTTTCTAATACTATTACTGCATATTTTGGTATTGTGTACATATATCTTGTGTATATTTGCTATCCTCATACTGAGGGTACTCACTGAGATACTTTTGGCATATTGTCATAAAAATAAAGTACCTTTATTTTTAGTATATCTGTGTATTGTGTTTTCTTATGATATTGTGCATATGACACTAGTGGTACTGTAGGAGCTTCACTCGTCTCCTAGTTCAGCCTAAGCTGCTCTGCTAAGCTACCATTATCTATCAGCCTATGCTGCTAGACACCCTATACACTAATAAGGGATAAATGGGCCTGGTGCAAGGTGCAAGTACCCCTAGGTACTCACTACAAGCCAGTCCAGCCTCCTACATTGGTTGTGCAGCGGTGGGAAAAGTGCTTTGAGACTACTTACCACTCTTGTCATTGTACTTTTCATAAGAAAAAAATATACAAAACAAGTTCAGTGTATGTACACCTAACCAAAAAGTTTTGCATTTCTTTTCTCACTTCTTTTCTAAAGTGCTGAAAAGTACTTCTAAACTTTCAAAAAGTTCTTAAAAAGTTTTAAAAGTTTTTTTTCTGTCTTTCTAAAAGTTCTGACAAACTTTTTATCCTTTTTCTATCACTTTAACTCTTTCTAAAAATGTCTGGCACAGGCCAAAATGTTGATCTGTCCAAACTTGCATATGATCACCTTAGCTGGAAAGGAGCAAGGAGTCTCTGCATAGAAAGAGGTTTGAGTGTAGGGAAGAATCCTTCCTTGGAATTATTGCTTAACATGCTTAGAGAACAAGATAAGGCCAGAAGGGCCCCATCTGTTGAAAAAGTAGCCAATGGTTCCCAATCTGATCCAGGGACTCCCCTAGGAAAAGATTCAGGAAAGAAACTTCCTAGCCTGCCCATTACTAGACAGCCTAGCATAGTTGGTACTGATGTAGAGGTACACCATACAGATAGTGTTATCTCACATCATAGCAAGAGTATTATTTCTCACCACAGTAGAAGTGATGTTTCTGTTAACCAAGCTGTTAGGGTGCCTTCTGTAAGGGATAGGTCTCCTTCTGTCCATTCTCACCATACTTCTGTTTCAAGGCATGTCCCACCCACCCACCCTGATGACAGATTGTTAGAAAGGGAGCTCAATAGATTGAGAGTGGAACAAACCAGACTGAAGCTCAAGAAGCAACAGCTGGATTTGGATAGACAGACCTTAGAAGTAGAGAAGGAGAGACAGAAATTGGGTTTAGAAACCCATGGTGGCAGCAGCAGTATTCCCAATAGTCATCCTGCAAAAGAACATGATTCTAGGAATCTGCACAAGATAGTTCCCCCTTATAAGGAGGGGGATGACATTAACAAGTGGTTTGCTGCACTTGAGAGGGCCTGTGTTGTACAGGATGTCCCTCAAAGGCAGTGGGCTGCTATCCTATGGCTATCATTTAGTGGAAAAGGTAGGGATAGGCTCCTTACTGTAAAAGAAAGTGAAGCCAATGATTTCAAAATTCTTAAGAATGCACTCCTGGATGGTTATGGCTTAACCACTGAACAATACAGGATAAAGTTCAGAGAGACCAAAAAGGAGTCTTCACAAGACTGGGTTGATTTCATTGACCATTCAGTGAAGGCCTTGGAGGGGTGGTTACATGGCAGTAAAGTTACTGATTATGACAGCCTGTATAACTTAATCCTGAGAGAGCATATTCTTAATAATTGTGTGTCTGATTTGTTGCACCAGTACTTGGTGGACTCTGATCTGACCTCTCCCCAAGAATTGGGAAAGAAGGCAGACAAATGGGTCAGAACAAGGGTGAACAGAAAAGTTCATACAGGGGGTGACAAAGATGGCAAGAAGAAGGATGGTAAGTCTTCTGACAAGGGTGGGGACAAATCTAAAAATGAGTCTTCATCAGGCCCACAAAAACACTCTGGTGGGGGTGGTGGGTCCAAATCCGCTTCAAATCAAAACAAAGAAAAGAAACCATGGTGCTATTTATGTAAAATAAAAGGCCATTGGACAACAGATCCCAGTTGTCCAAAGAAAAGCACCAAGCCTCCTACCACCACAACCCCTGCTGCTACACCTAGTGCCCCTAGTAATAGCAGTGGTGGTGGGAGCAACCCTACTAATAGCCAATCCAAGGGAGTAGCTGGGCTCACTTTTGGTAACTTAGTTGGGGTTGGTCTTGTTAGGGAGACCACAGAGGCTGTGTTAGTCTCTGAAGGGGCTATTGATTTGGCCACCTTGGTTGCATGTCCCCTTAACATGGATAAGTACAAGCAACTACCCCTAATAAATGGTATTGAGGTTCAGGCCTACAGGGACACTGGTGCCAGTGTTACAATGGTAATAGAGAAACTTGTCCACCCTGAACAACACCTACTTGGTCACCAGTACCAAGTAACCGATGCTCACAACAACACACTTAGCCACCCCATGGCTGTTGTAAATCTCAACTGGGGGGGGGTTACTGGTCCAAAGAAAGTTGTGGTTGCCTCAGATTTACCTGTAGACTGTCTACTAGGGAATGATTTAGAGACATCAGCTTGGTCAGATGTGGAGTTGGAGGCCCATGCAGCAATGCTGGGCATTCCAGGGCATATTTTTGCTTTAACCAGGGCTCAGGCCAAAAAGCAAAAAGGACAGGGTGACTTGGATCCTGGAAGAATGGACCAAGTGCTCCCTAAAGCTAGGGCTAGTAGAAGTAAAGCACTACCTACTATCCCTCCCTCTACAGTGGATTCTACTTCTGAGGAAGAAGAATTTCCACCCTGTGCAGAACCTACACCAGAGGAGCTGGAAGCAGACACTGCTGAGCTTTTGGGTGAAGGGGGGCCTGCCAGGGAGGAGCTGAGTGTGGCACAGCATACCTGTCCCACACTAGAGGGTCTGAGACAGCAAGCTGTCAAACAAGCAAATGGGGATGTCAGTGACTCTCACAGAGTTTACTGGGAGGACAACCTCTTGTACACTGAAGCAAGGGATCCAAAACCTGGAACTGCCAGGAGATTGGTGATTCCTAAGGAGTACAGAAAGTTCCTCCTAACTCTAGCCCACAACATTCCCATAGCTGGACATTTGGGGCAAATGAAAACTTGGGACAGGCTTGTTCCCTTGTTTCATTGGCCTAGAATGTCAGAGGACACAAAGGAATTTTGTAAGTCCTGTGAAACCTGTCAAGCCAGTGGCAAGACAGGTGGCACTCCAAAGGCACCCCTTATCCCACTGCCTGTGGTTGGGGTTCCCTTTGAAAGGGTAGGGGTTGACATAGTTGGCCCCCTTGACCCTCCTACTGCTTCAGGCAATAGGTTTATCTTGGTGGTAGTGGACCATGCAACCAGATATCCTGAAGCAATTCCTCTAAGGACCACTACAGCTCCTGCAGTGGCAAAGACCCTCCTGGGAATCTTTTCCAGGGTGGGCTTCCCAAAAGAGGTGGTATCAGATAGGGGAAGGAATTTCATGTCTGCTTACTTAAAGGCCATGTGGAAGGAGTGTGGTGTTACATACAAGTTCACTACACCCTATCATCCACAAACAAATGGACTGGTAGAGAGATTTAACAAAACTGTCAAAGGCATGATTATGGGACTCCCTGAAAAACTCCGCAGGAGATGGGATATCCTGTTACCTTGCCTCCATTTTGCTTACAGGGAGGTACCCCAAAAAGGAGTGGGCTTCAGCCCCTTTGAACTCCTATTTGGACACCCTGTGAGAGGTCCTCTAACACTTGTTAAGGAGGGTTGGGAACAACCTTTAAAAGCTCCAAAGCAAGACATAGTGGACTATGTACTCGGCCTCAGATCTAGGATGGCTGAGTACATGAAAAAGGCCAGTAAAAACCTTCAGGCCAGCCAAGAGCTCCAAAAGCAATGGCATGACCAGAAGGCTATTTTGGTTCAGTACCAACCAGGGCAGAAAGTGTGGGTCTTGGAGCCTGTGGCCCCAAGAGCACTCCAAGATAAATGGAGTGGACCCCACATAATTGTTGAAAAGAAGGGTGAAGTCACCTACTTAGTTGACTTAGGCACTGCCAGGAGTCCCCTTAGGATGCTCCATGTCAATCGCCTGAAACCCTACTATGACAGGGCTGATCTCACCCTGCTCATGGCAACAGATGAGGGACAGGAAGAAGAGAGTGACCCTCTCCCTGATCTCTTCTCTTCCACAGAACAAGATGCTCTAGTGGAAGGTGTAGTTTTGGCAGATTCTCTTACTGCTGAGCAGAAAGACCACTGCATAAATCTCCTAGGTCAGTTTTCTGAACTCTTCTCTACTGTGCCAGGTACCACTTCTTGGTGTGAGCACACTATAGATACTGGAGACAGCTTTCCTGTCAAAAGTAAGATCTATAGGCAGCCTGACCATGTCAGAGACTGCATAAAGCAAGAGGTGCAGAAAATGCTTGAACTAGGAGTGGTTGAGCACTCTGAAAGTCCATGGGCCTCTCCTGTGGTACTTGTACCAAAACCTCATTCCAAAGATGGAAAGAAGGAAATGCGGTTTTGTGTAGACTATAGAGGTCTCAACCAGGTAACCAAAACTGATGCTCACCCTATACCCAGGGCAGATGAGCTAATAGATACACTGGCATCAGCCAAGTATCTAAGCACTTTTGATTTGACTGCAGGGTATTGGCAGATCAAATTATCAGAAGATGCAAAAGCAAAAACTGAATTTTCAACCATTGGAGGCCATTACCAATTCACAGTAATGCCTTTTGGATTGAAAAATGCACCTGCCACTTTTCAGAGGTTGGTGAACACAGTCCTGCAAGGGCTGGAAGCTTTTAGTGCAGCATATCTAGATGATATAGCTGTCTTTAGCCCCAGCTGGGATGATCACCTGGTCCACCTATGGAAAGTTTTGGAGGCCCTGCAAAAGGCAGGCCTCACTATCAAGGCTTCAAAGTGCCAGATAGGGCAGGGGAAAGTGGTTTATCTGGGACACCTGGTAGGTGAGAACAGATTGCACCACTTCAGGGGAAAATCCAAACTATTATAGATTGGGTTCCCCCTACAACTCAGACTCAAGTGAGAGCCTTTTTAGGCCTCACTGGGTATTACAGGAGGTTCATAAAGAACTATGGCTCCATTGCAGCCCCTCTTAATGACCTCACATCTAAGAAAATGCCTAAAAAGGTATTATGGACAGCAAACTGTCAGAAAGCTTTTGAGGAGCTGAAGCAGGCCATGTGCTCTGCACCTGTCCTGAAAAGCCCCTGTTACTCCAAAAAATTCATTGTCCAAACTGATGCATCTGAATTAGGGGTAGGGGCAGTCTTATCACAACTTAATTCTGAGGGCCAGGATCAACCTGTTGCTTCTATCAGCAGGAGGTTGACCCCTAGAGAAAAGCGTTGGTCTGCCATAGAGAGGGAGGCCTTTGCTGTGGTCTGGGCACTGAAGAAGTTGAGGCCATACCTGTTTGGCACTCACTTCATTGTTCAGACAGACCACAAACCTCTACTTTGGCTAAAACAAATGAAAGGTGAAAACCCTAAATTATTGAGGTGGTCCATATCCCCACAGGGAATGGATTATACAGTGGAACATAGACCTGGGAGTACCCACTCCAATGCAGATGGACTCTCCAGATATTTCCACTTAGACAATGAAGACTCATCAGGTCATGGCTAGTCTTATTGTCCTTCGTTTGGGGGGGGGGGGGTTGTGTAGGAAAGTACCATCTTGCCTGGCATGTTACCCCCATATTTCACTGTATATATGTTGGTTTAGTTGTATGTGTCACTGGGACCCTGCCAGCCAGGGCCCCAGTGCTCATAAGTGTGCCCTGTATGTGTTACCTGTGTTATGACTACCTGTCTCACTGAGGCTCTGCTAATCAGAACCTCAGTGGTTATGCTCTCTCATTTCTTTCCAAAATTGTCACTAACAGGCTAGTAACCAATTTCACCAATTTACATTGGCATACTGGAACACCCTTATAATTCCCTAGTATATGGTACTGAGGTACCCAGGGTATTGGGGTTCCAGGAGATCCCTATGGGCTGCAGCATTTCTTTTGCCACCCATAGGGAGCTCTGACAATTCTTACACAGGCCTGCCACTGCAGCCTGAGTGAAATAACGTCCACGTTATTTCACAGCCATTTACCACTGCACTTAAGTAACTTATAAGTCACCTATATGTCTAACCTTTACCTGGTAAAGGTTAGGTGCAAAGTTACTTAGTGTGTGGGCACCCTGGCACTAGCCAAGGTACCCCCACATAGTTCAAGGCAAATTCCCCGGACTTTGTGAGTGCGGGGACACCATTACACGTGTGCACTACACATAGGTCACTCACTACCTATGTGTAGCTTCACAATGGTAACTCCGAATATGGCCATGTAACATGTCTATGATCATGGAATTGCCCCCTCTATGCCATCCTGGCATTGTTGGCACAATCCCATGATCCCACGGGTCTCTAGCACAGACCCGGGTACTGCCAAACTGCCTTTTCAGGGGTTTCACTGCAGCTGCTGCTGCCAACCCCTTAGACAGGTTTCTGCCCTCCTGGGGTCCAGCCAGGCATGGCCCAGGATGGCAGAACAAAGGACTTCCTCAGAGAGAGGGTGTTACACCCTCTCCCTTTGGAAAAAGGTGTTAAGGCAGGGGAGGAGTAGCCTCCCCCAGCCTCTGGAAATGCTTTCATGGGCACAGATGGTGCCCATTTCTGCATAAGCCAGTCTACACCGGTTCAGGGACCCCTCAGCCCTGCTCTGGTGCGAAACTGGACAAAGGAAAGGGGAGTGACCACTCCCCTGACCAGCACCTCCCCTAGGAGGTGCCCAGAGCTCCTCCAGTGTGCTCCAGACCTATGCCATCTTGGAAACAGAGGTGCTGCTGGCACACTGGACTGCTCTGAGAGGCCAGGGCCAGCAGGTGACGTCAGAGACTCCTTCTGATAGGCTCCTTCAGGTGTTGCTAGCCTATCCTCTCTCCTAAGTAGCCAAACCCTCTTTTCTGGCTATTTAGGGTCTCTGCTTTGGGGAATTCCTTAGATAACGAATGCAAGAGCTCATCCGAGTTCCTCTGCATCTCTCTCTTCACCTTCTGCCAAGGAATCGACTGCTGACCGCGCTGGAAGCCTGCAAAACTGCAACAAAGTAGCAAAGACGACTACTGCAACTCTGTAACGCTGATCCTGGCGCCTTCTCGACTGCTTTCCTGGTGGTGCATGCTGTGGGGGTAGTCTGCCTCCTCTCTGCACTAGAAGCTCCGAAGAAATCTCCCGTGGGTCGACGGAATCGTCCCCCTGCAACCGCAGGCACCAAAGAACTGCATCACCAGTCCTCTGGGTCTCCTCTCAGCACAACGAGCGAGGTCCCTTGAATCCATCAACTCTATCCAAGTGACTCTCACAGTCCAGTGACTCTTCAGTCCAAGTTTGGTGGAGGTAAGTCCTTGCCTCCCCACGCCAGACTGCATTGCTGAGAACCACGTCTTTTGCAGCTACTCCGGCTCCTGTGCACTCACCGAGGATTTCCTTTGTGCACACCCAAGCCTGGGTCCCCGGCACTCTAACCTGCATTGCACGACCTCCTGAGTTGTCATCCGGTGGCGTGGGACTCTCTTGTGCAACTTCGGGTGAGCACCGATTCACTCCACTTTGTAGTGCCTGTTCCGGCACTTCTGCGGGTGCTGCCTGCTTCTGAGAGAGCTCCTTGTCTTGCTGTGTGCCCCCTCTGTTCCCTGACGCAATTGGTGACATCCTGGTCCCTCCTGGGTCACAGCAGCATCCAAAAACCCTAACCAAGAGCTTTGCAGCTAGCAAGGCTTGTTTGCGGTCTTTCTGCGGGAAAACACTTCTGCACGACTCGTCACGACGTGGGACATCCGTCCCCCAAAGGGGAAGTTTCTAGCCCTTGTCGTTCGTGCAGAATCCTCAGCTTCTACTATCCGGTGGCAGCTTCTTTGCATCCACAGCTGGCATTTCCTGGGCATCTGCCCACTCCCGACTTGATCGTGTCTTTTGGACTTGGTCCCCTTGTTCCACAGGTACCCTCGTCTGGAAATCCATCGTTGTTGCATTGCTGGTGTTGGTCTTTCCTGCAGAATTCCCATATCACGACTTCTGTGCTCTTTGGGGACCTTAGGTGCACTTTGCACCCACTTTTCAGGGTCTTGGGGTGGGCTATTTTTCTAACCCTCACTGTTTTCTTACAGTCCCAGCGACCCTCTACAAGGTCACATAGGTTTGGGGTCCATTCGTGGTTCGCATTCCACTTCTAGAGTATATGGTTTGTGTTGACCCTATCCCTATGTTCCCCCATTTCATTCTATTGTGACTATACATTGTTTGCACTGTTTCCTATTGCTATTACTGCATATTTTGGTATTGTGTACATATATCTTGTGTATATTTGCTATCCTCATACTGAGGGTACTCACTGAGATACTTTGGCATATTGTCATAAAAATAAAGTACCTTTATTTTTAGTATATCTGTGTATTGTGTGTTCTTATGATATTGTGCATATGACACTAGTGGTACTGTAGGAGCTTCACTCGTCTCCTAGTTCAGTCTAAGCTGCTCTGCTAAGCTACCTTTTCTATCAGCCTAAGCTGCTAGACACCCTATACACTAATAAGGGATAACTGGACCTGGTGCAAGGTGCAAGTACCCCTTGGTACCCCCTACAAGCCAGGCCAGCCTCCTACAGTGATGACCAGGATCCTCTTAAAGATTTCAAGGTTCAGAGGTCTTGTGCCTGCTGTAGGAAAGTACCATCTTGCCTGGCATTTTACCCCCATTTTTCACTGTATATATGTTGTTTTAGTTGTATGTGTCACTTGGACCCTGCTAGTCAGGGCCCAGTGCTCATAAGTGTGCCTGAATGTGTTACCTGTGTTATGACTAACTGTCTCACTGAGGCTCTGCTAATCAGAACCTCAGTGGTTATGCTCTCTCATTTCTTTCAAATTGTCACTAACAGGCTAGTGACCAATTTTACCAATTTACATTGGCTTACTGGAACACCCTTATAATACCCTAGTATATGGTACTGAGGTACCCAGGGTATTGGGGTTCCAGGAGATCCCTATGGGCTGCAGCATTTCTTTTGCCACCCATAGGGAGCTCTGACAATTCTTACACAGGCCTGCCACTGCAGCCTGAGTGAAATAACGTCCACGTTATTTCACAGCCATTTTACACTGCACTTAAGTAACTTATAAGTCACCTATTTGTCTAACCTTTACCTGGTAAAGGTTGGGTGCTAAGTTACTTAGTGTGAGGGCACCCTGGCACTAGCCAAGGTGCCCCCACATTGTTCAGGGCCAATTCCCCGGACTTTGTGAGTGCGGGGACACCATTACACGCGTGCACTACATATAGGTCACTACCTATATGTAGCTTCACAATGGTAACTCCGAATATGGCCATGAAACATGTCTAGGATCATGGAATTGCCCCCTCTATACCATCCTGGCATAGTTGGCACAATCCCATGATCCCAGTGGTCTGTAGCACAGACCCTGGTACTGCCAAACTGCCTTTCCCGGGGTTTCACTGCAGCTGCTGCTGCTGCCAACCCCTCAGACAGGCATCTGCCCTCCTGGGGTCCAGCCAGGTCTGGCCCAGGATGGCATAACAAAGGACTTCCTCTGAGAGAGGGTGTTACACCCTCTCCCTTTGGAAAATGGTGTGAAGGCAGGGGAGGAGTAGCCTCCCCCAGCCTCTGGAAATGCTTTCATGGGCACACATGGTGCCCATTTCTGCATAAGCCAGTCTACACCGGTTCAGGGACCCCTTAGCCCTGCTCTGGCGTGAAACTGGACAAAGGAAAGGGGAGTGACCACTCCCCTGACCTGTACCTCCCCTGGGAGGTGCCCAGAGCTCTTCCAGTGTGCTCCAGACCTCTGCCATCTTGGAAACAGAGGTGCTGCTGGCACACTGGACTGCTCTGAGTGGCCAGTGCCATCAGGTGACGTCAGAGACTCCTTCTGATAGGCTCCTTCAGGTGTTGCTAGCCTATCCTCTATCCTAGGTAGCCAAACCCTCTTTTCTGGCTATTTAGGGTCTCTGTCTCTTGGGATTCCTTAGATAACGAATGCAAGAGCTCATCCGAGTTCCTCTGCATCTCTCTCTTCACCTTCTGCCAAGGAATCGACTGCTGACCGCGCTGGAAGCCTGCAAAACTGCAACAAAGTAGCAAAGACGACTACTGCAACTCTGTAACGCTGATCATGCCGCCTTCTCGACTGCTTTCCTGGTGGTGCATGCTGTGGGGGTAGTCTGCCTCCTCTCTGCACTAGAAGCTCAGAAGAAATCTCCCGTGGGTCGACGGAATCGTCCCCCTGCACCCGCAGGCACCAAAGAACTGCATCACAGGTACCCTGGGTCTCCTCTCAGCACGACGAGCGAGGTCCCTTGAATCCAGCAACTCTGTCCAAGTGACTTACACAGTCCAGTGACTCTTCAGTCCAAGTTTGGTGGAGGTAAGTCCTTGCCTCCCCACACCAGACTGCATTGCTGGGAACCGCGACTTTTGCAGCTACTCCGGCCTCTGTGCACTTCCGGTGGAAATCCTTTGTGCACAGTCCAGCCTGGGTCCACGGCACTCTAACCTGCATTGCACGACCTCCTAAGTTGTCCTCCGGCGACGTAGGACTCCTTTGTGCGACTTCAGGTGAGCACTGTTTCATGCATCCTTGTAGTGCCTGTTTCAGGCACTTCTGCGGGTGCTGCCTGCTGCTGAGAGGACTCCTTGTCTTGCTCGACGCCCCCTCTGTCCCCAGACGCAATTGGCGACATCCTGGTCCCTCCTGGGCCACAGCAGCATCCAAAAACCCTAACCACATGATTTGCAGCTAGCAAGGCTTGTTGGCGGTCTATCTTCAGAAAAACACTTCTGCACGAATCTCCACGGCGTGGGGGATCCATCCTCTAAAGGGGAAGTCTCTAGCCCTTGTCGTTCTTGCAGAACCTCCAGCTTCTACTGTCCAGTAGCAGCTTCTTTGCACCCACAGCTGGCATTTCCTGGGCATCTGCCCATCTCCGACTTGCTTGTGACTTTTGGACTTGGTCCCCTTGTTCCACAGGTACCCTCGACTGGAAATCCATCGTTGTTGCATTGTTGGTTTGTGGCTTTCCTGCAGAATTCCCCTATCACGACTTCTATGTCCTTTGGGGAACTTTAGTGCACTTTGCACTCACTTTTCAGGGTCTTGGGGTGGGCTATTTTTCTAACCCTTACTATTTTCTAATAGTCCCAGCGACCCTCTACAAGGTCACATAGGTTTGGGGTCCATTCGTGGTTCGCATTCCACTTTTGGAGTATATGGTTTGTGTTGCCCCTATCCCTATGTGTCCCCATTGCATCCTATTGTAACTATACATTGTTTGCACTGTTTTCTAATACTATTACTGCATATTTTGGTATTGTGTACATATATCTTGTGTATATTTGCTATCCTCATACTGAGGGTACTCACTGAGATACTTTTGGCATATTGTCATAAAAATAAAGTACCTTTATTTTTAGTATATCTGTGTATTGTGTTTTCTTATGATATTGTGCATATGACACTAGTGGTACTGTAGGAGCTTCACTCGTCTCCTAGTTCAGCCTAAGCTGCTCTGCTAAGCTACCATTATCTATCAGCCTATGCTGCTAGACACCCTATACACTAATAAGGGATAAATGGGCCTGGTGCAAGGTGCAAGTACCCCTAGGTACTCACTACAAGCCAGTCCAGCCTCCTACATTGGTTGTGCAGCGGTGGGAAAAGTGCTTTGAGACTACTTACCACTCTTGTCATTGTACTTTTCATAAGAAAAAAATATACAAAACAAGTTCAGTGTATGTACACCTAACCAAAAAGTTTTGCATTTCTTTTCTCACTTCTTTTCTAAAGTGCTGAAAAGTACTTCTAAACTTTCAAAAAGTTCTTAAAAAGTTTTAAAAGTTTTTTTTCTGTCTTTCTAAAAGTTCTGACAAACTTTTTATCCTTTTTCTATCACTTTAACTCTTTCTAAAAATGTCTGGCACAGGCCAAAATGTTGATCTGTCCAAACTTGCATATGATCACCTTAGCTGGAAAGGAGCAAGGAGTCTCTGCATAGAAAGAGGTTTGAGTGTAGGGAAGAATCCTTCCTTGGAATTATTGCTTAACATGCTTAGAGAACAAGATAAGGCCAGAAGGGCCCCATCTGTTGAAAAAGTAGCCAATGGTTCCCAATCTGATCCAGGGACTCCCCTAGGAAAAGATTCAGGAAAGAAACTTCCTAGCCTGCCCATTACTAGACAGCCTAGCATAGTTGGTACTGATGTAGAGGTACACCATACAGATAGTGTTATCTCACATCATAGCAAGAGTATTATTTCTCACCACAGTAGAAGTGATGTTTCTGTTAACCAAGCTGTTAGGGTGCCTTCTGTAAGGGATAGGTCTCCTTCTGTCCATTCTCACCATACTTCTGTTTCAAGGCATGTCCCACCCACCCACCCTGATGACAGATTGTTAGAAAGGGAGCTCAATAGATTGAGAGTGGAACAAACCAGACTGAAGCTCAAGAAGCAACAGCTGGATTTGGATAGACAGACCTTAGAAGTAGAGAAGGAGAGACAGAAATTGGGTTTAGAAACCCATGGTGGCAGCAGCAGTATTCCCAATAGTCATCCTGCAAAAGAACATGATTCTAGGAATCTGCACAAGATAGTTCCCCCTTATAAGGAGGGGGATGACATTAACAAGTGGTTTGCTGCACTTGAGAGGGCCTGTGTTGTACAGGATGTCCCTCAAAGGCAGTGGGCTGCTATCCTATGGCTATCATTTAGTGGAAAAGGTAGGGATAGGCTCCTTACTGTAAAAGAAAGTGAAGCCAATGATTTCAAAATTCTTAAGAATGCACTCCTGGATGGTTATGGCTTAACCACTGAACAATACAGGATAAAGTTCAGAGAGACCAAAAAGGAGTCTTCACAAGACTGGGTTGATTTCATTGACCATTCAGTGAAGGCCTTGGAGGGGTGGTTACATGGCAGTAAAGTTACTGATTATGACAGCCTGTATAACTTAATCCTGAGAGAGCATATTCTTAATAATTGTGTGTCTGATTTGTTGCACCAGTACTTGGTGGACTCTGATCTGACCTCTCCCCAAGAATTGGGAAAGAAGGCAGACAAATGGGTCAGAACAAGGGTGAACAGAAAAGTTCATACAGGGGGTGACAAAGATGGCAAGAAGAAGGATGGTAAGTCTTCTGACAAGGGTGGGGACAAATCTAAAAATGAGTCTTCATCAGGCCCACAAAAACACTCTGGTGGGGGTGGTGGGTCCAAATCCGCTTCAAATCAAAACAAAGAAAAGAAACCATGGTGCTATTTATGTAAAATAAAAGGCCATTGGACAACAGATCCCAGTTGTCCAAAGAAAAGCACCAAGCCTCCTACCACCACAACCCCTGCTGCTACACCTAGTGCCCCTAGTAATAGCAGTGGTGGTGGGAGCAACCCTACTAATAGCCAATCCAAGGGAGTAGCTGGGCTCACTTTTGGTAACTTAGTTGGGGTTGGTCTTGTTAGGGAGACCACAGAGGCTGTGTTAGTCTCTGAAGGGGCTATTGATTTGGCCACCTTGGTTGCATGTCCCCTTAACATGGATAAGTACAAGCAACTACCCCTAATAAATGGTATTGAGGTTCAGGCCTACAGGGACACTGGTGCCAGTGTTACAATGGTAATAGAGAAACTTGTCCACCCTGAACAACACCTACTTGGTCACCAGTACCAAGTAACCGATGCTCACAACAACACACTTAGCCACCCCATGGCTGTTGTAAATCTCAACTGGGGGGGGGTTACTGGTCCAAAGAAAGTTGTGGTTGCCTCAGATTTACCTGTAGACTGTCTACTAGGGAATGATTTAGAGACATCAGCTTGGTCAGATGTGGAGTTGGAGGCCCATGCAGCAATGCTGGGCATTCCAGGGCATATTTTTGCTTTAACCAGGGCTCAGGCCAAAAAGCAAAAAGGACAGGGTGACTTGGATCCTGGAAGAATGGACCAAGTGCTCCCTAAAGCTAGGGCTAGTAGAAGTAAAGCACTACCTACTATCCCTCCCTCTACAGTGGATTCTACTTCTGAGGAAGAAGAATTTCCACCCTGTGCAGAACCTACACCAGAGGAGCTGGAAGCAGACACTGCTGAGCTTTTGGGTGAAGGGGGGCCTGCCAGGGAGGAGCTGAGTGTGGCACAGCATACCTGTCCCACACTAGAGGGTCTGAGACAGCAAGCTGTCAAACAAGCAAATGGGGATGTCAGTGACTCTCACAGAGTTTACTGGGAGGACAACCTCTTGTACACTGAAGCAAGGGATCCAAAACCTGGAACTGCCAGGAGATTGGTGATTCCTAAGGAGTACAGAAAGTTCCTCCTAACTCTAGCCCACAACATTCCCATAGCTGGACATTTGGGGCAAATGAAAACTTGGGACAGGCTTGTTCCCTTGTTTCATTGGCCTAGAATGTCAGAGGACACAAAGGAATTTTGTAAGTCCTGTGAAACCTGTCAAGCCAGTGGCAAGACAGGTGGCACTCCAAAGGCACCCCTTATCCCACTGCCTGTGGTTGGGGTTCCCTTTGAAAGGGTAGGGGTTGACATAGTTGGCCCCCTTGACCCTCCTACTGCTTCAGGCAATAGGTTTATCTTGGTGGTAGTGGACCATGCAACCAGATATCCTGAAGCAATTCCTCTAAGGACCACTACAGCTCCTGCAGTGGCAAAGACCCTCCTGGGAATCTTTTCCAGGGTGGGCTTCCCAAAAGAGGTGGTATCAGACAGGGGAAGGAATTTCATGTCTGCTTACTTAAAGGCCATGTGGAAGGAGTGTGGTGTTACATACAAGTTCACTACACCCTATCATCCACAAACAAATGGACTGGTAGAGAGATTTAACAAAACTGTCAAAGGCATGATTATGGGACTCCCTGAAAAACTCCGCAGGAGATGGGATATCCTGTTACCTTGCCTCCATTTTGCTTACAGGGAGGTACCCCAAAAAGGAGTGGGCTTCAGCCCCTTTGAACTCCTATTTGGACACCCTGTGAGAGGTCCTCTAACACTTGTTAAGGAGGGTTGGGAACAACCTTTAAAAGCTCCAAAGCAAGACATAGTGGACTATGTACTCGGCCTCAGATCTAGGATGGCTGAGTACATGAAAAAGGCCAGTAAAAACCTTCAGGCCAGCCAAGAGCTCCAAAAGCAATGGCATGACCAGAAGGCTATTTTGGTTCAGTACCAACCAGGGCAGAAAGTGTGGGTCTTGGAGCCTGTGGCCCCAAGAGCACTCCAAGATAAATGGAGTGGACCCCACATAATTGTTGAAAAGAAGGGTGAAGTCACCTACTTAGTTGACTTAGGCACTGCCAGGAGTCCCCTTAGGATGCTCCATGTCAATCGCCTGAAACCCTACTATGACAGGGCTGATCTCACCCTGCTCATGGCAACAGATGAGGGACAGGAAGAAGAGAGTGACCCTCTCCCTGATCTCTTCTCTTCCACAGAACAAGATGCTCTAGTGGAAGGTGTAGTTTTGGCAGATTCTCTTACTGCTGAGCAGAAAGACCACTGCATAAATCTCCTAGGTCAGTTTTCTGAACTCTTCTCTACTGTGCCAGGTACCACTTCTTGGTGTGAGCACACTATAGATACTGGAGACAGCTTTCCTGTCAAAAGTAAGATCTATAGGCAGCCTGACCATGTCAGAGACTGCATAAAGCAAGAGGTGCAGAAAATGCTTGAACTAGGAGTGGTTGAGCACTCTGAAAGTCCATGGGCCTCTCCTGTGGTACTTGTACCAAAACCTCATTCCAAAGATGGAAAGAAGGAAATGCGGTTTTGTGTAGACTATAGAGGTCTCAACCAGGTAACCAAAACTGATGCTCACCCTATACCCAGGGCAGATGAGCTAATAGATACACTGGCATCAGCCAAGTATCTAAGCACTTTTGATTTGACTGCAGGGTATTGGCAGATCAAATTATCAGAAGATGCAAAAGCAAAAACTGAATTTTCAACCATTGGAGGCCATTACCAATTCACAGTAATGCCTTTTGGATTGAAAAATGCACCTGCCACTTTTCAGAGGTTGGTGAACACAGTCCTGCAAGGGCTGGAATCTTTTAGTGCAGCATATCTAGATGATATAGCTGTCTTTAGCCCCAGCTGGGATGATCACCTGGTCCACCTATGGAAAGTTTTGGAGGCCCTGCAAAAGGCAGGCCTCACTATCAAGGCTTCAAAGTGCCAGATAGGGCAGGGGAAAGTGGTTTATCTGGGACACCTGGTAGGTGAGAACAGATTGCACCACTTCAGGGGAAAATCCAAACTATTATAGATTGGGTTCCCCCTACAACTCAGACTCAAGTGAGAGCCTTTTTAGGCCTCACTGGGTATTACAGGAGGTTCATAAAGAACTATGGCTCCATTGCAGCCCCTCTTAATGACCTCACATCTAAGAAAATGCCTAAAAAGGTATTATGGACAGCAAACTGTCAGAAAGCTTCAGGCCATGTGCTCTGCACCTGTCCTGAAAAGCCCCTGTTACTCCAAAAAATTCATTGTCCAAACTGATGCATCTGAATTAGGGGTAGGGGCAGTCTTATCACAACTTAATTCTGAGGGCCAGGATCAACCTGTTGCTTCTATCAGCAGGAGGTTGACCCCTAGAGAAAAGCGTTGGTCTGCCATAGAGAGGGAGGCCTTTGCTGTGGTCTGGGCACTGAAGAAGTTGAGGCCATACCTGTTTGGCACTCACTTCATTGTTCAGACAGACCACAAACCTCTACTTTGGCTAAAACAAATGAAAGGTGAAAACCCTAAATTATTGAGGTGGTCCATATCCCCACAGGGAATGGATTATACAGTGGAACATAGACCTGGGAGTACCCACTCCAATGCAGATGGACTCTCCAGATATTTCCACTTAGACAATGAAGACTCATCAGGTCATGGCTAGTCTTATTGTCCTTCGTTTGGGGGGGGGGGGTTGTGTAGGAAAGTACCATCTTGCCTGGCATGTTACCCCCATATTTCACTGTATATATGTTGGTTTAGTTGTATGTGTCACTGGGACCCTGCCAGCCAGGGCCCCAGTGCTCATAAGTGTGCCCTGTATGTGTTACCTGTGTTATGACTACCTGTCTCACTGAGGCTCTGCTAATCAGAACCTCAGTGGTTATGCTCTCTCATTTCTTTCCAAAATTGTCACTAACAGGCTAGTAACCAATTTCACCAATTTACATTGGCATACTGGAACACCCTTATAATTCCCTAGTATATGGTACTGAGGTACCCAGGGTATTGGGGTTCCAGGAGATCCCTATGGGCTGCAGCATTTCTTTTGCCACCCATAGGGAGCTCTGACAATTCTTACACAGGCCTGCCACTGCAGCCTGAGTGAAATAACGTCCACGTTATTTCACAGCCATTTACCACTGCACTTAAGTAACTTATAAGTCACCTATATGTCTAACCTTTACCTGGTAAAGGTTAGGTGCAAAGTTACTTAGTGTGTGGGCACCCTGGCACTAGCCAAGGTACCCCCACATAGTTCAAGGCAAATTCCCCGGACTTTGTGAGTGCGGGGACACCATTACACGTGTGCACTACACATAGGTCACTCACTACCTATGTGTAGCTTCACAATGGTAACTCCGAATATGGCCATGTAACATGTCTATGATCATGGAATTGCCCCCTCTATGCCATCCTGGCATTGTTGGCACAATCCCATGATCCCACGGGTCTCTAGCACAGACCCGGGTACTGCCAAACTGCCTTTTCAGGGGTTTCACTGCAGCTGCTGCTGCCAACCCCTTAGACAGGTTTCTGCCCTCCTGGGGTCCAGCCAGGCATGGCCCAGGATGGCAGAACAAAGGACTTCCTCAGAGAGAGGGTGTTACACCCTCTCCCTTTGGAAAAAGGTGTTAAGGCAGGGGAGGAGTAGCCTCCCCCAGCCTCTGGAAATGCTTTCATGGGCACAGATGGTGCCCATTTCTGCATAAGCCAGTCTACACCGGTTCAGGGACCCCTCAGCCCTGCTCTGGTGCGAAACTGGACAAAGGAAAGGGGAGTGACCACTCCCCTGACCAGCACCTCCCCTAGGAGGTGCCCAGAGCTCCTCCAGTGTGCTCCAGACCTATGCCATCTTGGAAACAGAGGTGCTGCTGGCACACTGGACTGCTCTGAGAGGCCAGGGCCAGCAGGTGACGTCAGAGACTCCTTCTGATAGGCTCCTTCAGGTGTTGCTAGCCTATCCTCTCTCCTAAGTAGCCAAACCCTCTTTTCTGGCTATTTAGGGTCTCTGCTTTGGGGAATTCCTTAGATAACGAATGCAAGAGCTCATCCGAGTTCCTCTGCATCTCTCTCTTCACCTTCTGCCAAGGAATCGACTGCTGACCGCGCTGGAAGCCTGCAAAACTGCAACAAAGTAGCAAAGACGACTACTGCAACTCTGTAACGCTGATCCTGGCGCCTTCTCGACTGCTTTCCTGGTGGTGCATGCTGTGGGGGTAGTCTGCCTCCTCTCTGCACTAGAAGCTCCGAAGAAATCTCCCGTGGGTCGACGGAATCGTCCCCCTGCAACCGCAGGCACCAAAGAACTGCATCACCAGTCCTCTGGGTCTCCTCTCAGCACAACGAGCGAGGTCCCTTGAATCCAGCAACTCTATCCAAGTGACTCTCACAGTCCAGTGACTCTTCAGTCCAAGTTTGGTGGAGGTAAGTCCTTGCCTCCCCACGCCAGACTGCATTGCTGAGAACCACGTCTTTTGCAGCTACTCCGGCTCCTGTGCACTCACCGAGGATTTCCTTTGTGCACACCCAAGCCTGGGTCCCCGGCACTCTAACCTGCATTGCACGACCTCCTGAGTTGTCATCCGGTGGCGTGGGACTCTCTTGTGCAACTTCGGGTGAGCACCGATTCACTCCACTTTGTAGTGCCTGTTCCGGCACTTCTGCGGGTGCTGCCTGCTTCTGAGAGGGCTCCTTGTCTTGCTGTGTGCCCCCTCTGTTCCCTGACGCAATTGGTGACATCCTGGTCCCTCCTGGGTCACAGCAGCATCCAAAAACCCTAACCAAGAGCTTTGCAGCTAGCAAGGCTTGTTTGCGGTCTTTCTGCGGGAAAACACTTCTGCACGACTCGTCACGACGTGGGACATCCGTCCCCCAAAGGGGAAGTTTCTAGCCCTTGTCGTTCGTGCAGAATCCTCAGCTTCTACTATCCGGTGGCAGCTTCTTTGCATCCACAGCTGGCATTTCCTGGGCATCTGCCCACTCCCGACTTGATCGTGTCTTTTGGACTTGGTCCCCTTGTTCCACAGGTACCCTCGTCTGGAAATCCATCGTTGTTGCATTGCTGGTGTTGGTCTTTCCTGCAGAATTCCCATATCACGACTTCTGTGCTCTTTGGGGACCTTAGGTGCACTTTGCACCCACTTTTCAGGGTCTTGGGGTGGGCTATTTTTCTAACCCTCACTGTTTTCTTACAGTCCCCAGCGACCCTCTACAAGGTCACATAGGTTTGGGGTCCATTCGTGGTTGCATTCCACTTCTAGAGTATATGGTTTGTGTTGACCCTATCCCTATGTTCCCCCATTTCATTCTATTGTGACTATACATTGTTTGCACTGTTTCCTATTGCTATTACTGCATATTTTGGTATTGTGTACATATATCTTGTGTATATTTGCTATCCTCATACTGAGGGTACTCACTGAGATACTTTGGCATATTGTCATAAAAATAAAGTACCTTTATTTTTAGTATATCTGTGTATTGTGTGTTCTTATGATATTGTGCATATGACACTAGTGGTACTGTAGGAGCTTCACTCGTCTCCTAGTTCAGTCTAAGCTGCTCTGCTAAGCTACCTTTTCTATCAGCCTAAGCTGCTAGACACCCTATACACTAATAAGGGATAACTGGACCTGGTGCAAGGTGCAAGTACCCCTTGGTACCCCCTACAAGCCAGGCCAGCCTCCTACAGTGATGACCAGGATCCTCTTAAAGATTTCAAGGTTCAGAGGTCTTGTGCCTGCTGTAGGAAAGTACCATCTTGCCTGGCATTTTACCCCCATTTTTCACTGTATATATGTTGTTTTAGTTGTATGTGTCACTGGGACCCTGCTAGTCAGGGCCCAGTGCTCATAAGTGTGCCTGAATGTGTTACCTGTGTTATGACTAACTGTCTCACTGAGGCTCTGCTAATCAGAACCTCAGTGGTTATGCTCTCTCATTTCTTTCAAATTGTCACTAACAGGCTAGTGACCAATTTTACCAATTTACATTGGCTTACTGGAACACCCTTATAATACCCTAGTATATGGTACTGAGGTACCCAGGGTATTGGGGTTCCAGGAGATCCCTATGGGCTGCAGCATTTCTTTTGCCACCCATAGGGAGCTCTGACAATTCTTACACAGGCCTGCCACTGCAGCCTGAGTGAAATAACGTCCACGTTATTTCACAGCCATTTTACACTGCACTTAAGTAACTTATAAGTCACCTATTTGTCTAACCTTTACCTGGTAAAGGTTGGGTGCTAAGTTACTTAGTGTGAGGGCACCCTGGCACTAGCCAAGGTGCCCCCACATTGTTCAGGGCCAATTCCCCGGACTTTGTGAGTGCGGGGACACCATTACACGCGTGCACTACATATAGGTCACTACCTATATGTAGCTTCACAATGGTAACTCCGAATATGGCCATGAAACATGTCTAGGATCATGGAATTGCCCCCTCTATACCATCCTGGCATAGTTGGCACAATCCCATGATCCCAGTGGTCTGTAGCACAGACCCTGGTACTGCCAAACTGCCTTTCCCGGGGTTTCACTGCAGCTGCTGCTGCTGCCAACCCCTCAGACAGGCATCTGCCCTCCTGGGGTCCAGCCAGGTCTGGCCCAGGATGGCATAACAAAGGACTTCCTCTGAGAGAGGGTGTTACACCCTCTCCCTTTGGAAAATGGTGTGAAGGCAGGGGAGGAGTAGCCTCCCCCAGCCTCTGGAAATGCTTTCATGGGCACACATGGTGCCCATTTCTGCATAAGCCAGTCTACACCGGTTCAGGGACCCCTTAGCCCTGCTCTGGCGTGAAACTGGACAAAGGAAAGGGGAGTGACCACTCCCCTGACCTGTACCTCCCCTGGGAGGTGCCCAGAGCTCTTCCAGTGTGCTCCAGACCTCTGCCATCTTGGAAACAGAGGTGCTGCTGGCACACTGGACTGCTCTGAGTGGCCAGTGCCATCAGGTGACGTCAGAGACTCCTTCTGATAGGCTCCTTCAGGTGTTGCTAGCCTATCCTCTATCCTAGGTAGCCAAACCCTCTTTTCTGGCTATTTAGGGTCTCTGTCTCTTGGGATTCCTTAGATAACGAATGCAAGAGCTCATCCGAGTTCCTCTGCATCTCTCTCTTCACCTTCTGCCAAGGAATCGACTGCTGACCGCGCTGGAAGCCTGCAAAACTGCAACAAAGTAGCAAAGACGACTACTGCAACTCTGTAACGCTGATCATGCCGCCTTCTCGACTGCTTTCCTGGTGGTGCATGCTGTGGGGGTAGTCTGCCTCCTCTCTGCACTAGAAGCTCAGAAGAAATCTCCCGTGGGTCGACGGAATCGTCCCCCTGCACCCGCAGGCACCAAAGAACTGCATCACAGGTACCCTGGGTCTCCTCTCAGCACGACGAGCGAGGTCCCTTGAATCCAGCAACTCTGTCCAAGTGACTTACACAGTCCAGTGACTCTTCAGTCCAAGTTTGGTGGAGGTAAGTCCTTGCCTCCCCACACCAGACTGCATTGCTGGGAACCGCGACTTTTGCAGCTACTCCGGCCTCTGTGCACTTCCGGTGGAAATCCTTTGTGCACAGTCCAGCCTGGGTCCACGGCACTCTAACCTGCATTGCACGACCTCCTAAGTTGTCCTCCGGCGACGTAGGACTCCTTTGTGCGACTTCAGGTGAGCACTGTTTCATGCATCCTTGTAGTGCCTGTTTCAGGCACTTCTGCGGGTGCTGCCTGCTGCTGAGAGGACTCCTTGTCTTGCTCGACGCCCCCTCTGTCCCCAGACGCAATTGGCGACATCCTGGTCCCTCCTGGGCCACAGCAGCATCCAAAAACCCTAACCACATGATTTGCAGCTAGCAAGGCTTGTTGGCGGTCTATCTTCAGGAAAACACTTCTGCACGAATCTCCACGGCGTGGGGGATCCATCCTCTAAAGGGGAAGTCTCTAGCCCTTGTCGTTCTTGCAGAACCTCCAGCTTCTACTGTCCAGTAGCAGCTTCTTTGCACCCACAGCTGGCATTTCCTGGGCATCTGCCCATCTCCGACTTGCTTGTGACTTTTGGACTTGGTCCCCTTGTTCCACAGGTACCCTCGACTGGAAATCCATCGTTGTTGCATTGTTGGTTTGTGGCTTTCCTGCAGAATTCCCCTATCACGACTTCTATGTCCTTTGGGGAACTTTAGTGCACTTTGCACTCACTTTTCAGGGTCTTGGGGTGGGCTATTTTTCTAACCCTTACTATTTTCTAATAGTCCCAGCGACCCTCTACAAGGTCACATAGGTTTGGGGTCCATTCGTGGTTCGCATTCCACTTTTGGAGTATATGGTTTGTGTTGCCCCTATCCCTATGTGTCCCCATTGCATCCTATTGTAACTATACATTGTTTGCACTGTTTTCTAATACTATTACTGCATATTTTGGTATTGTGTACATATATCTTGTGTATATTTGCTATCCTCATACTGAGGGTACTCACTGAGATACTTTTGGCATATTGTCATAAAAATAAAGTACCTTTATTTTTAGTATATCTGTGTATTGTGTTTTCTTATGATATTGTGCATATGACACTAGTGGTACTGTAGGAGCTTCACTCGTCTCCTAGTTCAGCCTAAGCTGCTCTGCTAAGCTACCATTATCTATCAGCCTATGCTGCTAGACACCCTATACACTAATAAGGGATAAATGGGCCTGGTGCAAGGTGCAAGTACCCCTAGGTACTCACTACAAGCCAGTCCAGCCTCCTACATTGGTTGTGCAGCGGTGGGAAAAGTGCTTTGAGACTACTTACCACTCTTGTCATTGTACTTTTCATAAGAAAAAAATATACAAAACAAGTTCAGTGTATGTACACCTAACCAAAAAGTTTTGCATTTCTTTTCTCACTTCTTTTCTAAAGTGCTGAAAAGTACTTCTAAACTTTCAAAAAGTTCTTAAAAAGTTTTAAAAGTTTTTTTTCTGTCTTTCTAAAAGTTCTGACAAACTTTTTATCCTTTTTCTATCACTTTAACTCTTTCTAAAAATGTCTGGCACAGGCCAAAATGTTGATCTGTCCAAACTTGCATATGATCACCTTAGCTGGAAAGGAGCAAGGAGTCTCTGCATAGAAAGAGGTTTGAGTGTAGGGAAGAATCCTTCCTTGGAATTATTGCTTAACATGCTTAGAGAACAAGATAAGGCCAGAAGGGCCCCATCTGTTGAAAAAGTAGCCAATGGTTCCCAATCTGATCCAGGGACTCCCCTAGGAAAAGATTCAGGAAAGAAACTTCCTAGCCTGCCCATTACTAGACAGCCTAGCATAGTTGGTACTGATGTAGAGGTACACCATACAGATAGTGTTATCTCACATCATAGCAAGAGTATTATTTCTCACCACAGTAGAAGTGATGTTTCTGTTAACCAAGCTGTTAGGGTGCCTTCTGTAAGGGATAGGTCTCCTTCTGTCCATTCTCACCATACTTCTGTTTCAAGGCATGTCCCACCCACCCACCCTGATGACAGATTGTTAGAAAGGGAGCTCAATAGATTGAGAGTGGAACAAACCAGACTGAAGCTCAAGAAGCAACAGCTGGATTTGGATAGACAGACCTTAGAAGTAGAGAAGGAGAGACAGAAATTGGGTTTAGAAACCCATGGTGGCAGCAGCAGTATTCCCAATAGTCATCCTGCAAAAGAACATGATTCTAGGAATCTGCACAAGATAGTTCCCCCTTATAAGGAGGGGGATGACATTAACAAGTGGTTTGCTGCACTTGAGAGGGCCTGTGTTGTACAGGATGTCCCTCAAAGGCAGTGGGCTGCTATCCTATGGCTATCATTTAGTGGAAAAGGTAGGGATAGGCTCCTTACTGTAAAAGAAAGTGAAGCCAATGATTTCAAAATTCTTAAGAATGCACTCCTGGATGGTTATGGCTTAACCACTGAACAATACAGGATAAAGTTCAGAGAGACCAAAAAGGAGTCTTCACAAGACTGGGTTGATTTCATTGACCATTCAGTGAAGGCCTTGGAGGGGTGGTTACATGGCAGTAAAGTTACTGATTATGACAGCCTGTATAACTTAATCCTGAGAGAGCATATTCTTAATAATTGTGTGTCTGATTTGTTGCACCAGTACTTGGTGGACTCTGATCTGACCTCTCCCCAAGAATTGGGAAAGAAGGCAGACAAATGGGTCAGAACAAGGGTGAACAGAAAAGTTCATACAGGGGGTGACAAAGATGGCAACAAGAAGAAGGATGGTAAGTCTTCTGACAAGGGTGGGGACAAATCTAAAAATGAATATTCATCAGGCCCACAAAAACACTCTGGTGGGGGTGGTGGGCCCAAATCCTCTTCTAATCAAAACAAAGAAAAGAAACCATGGTGCTATTTATGTAAAATAAAAGGCCATTTGTAGGAAAGTACCATCTTGCCTGGCATGTTACCCCCATTTTTCACTGTATATATGTTGTTTTAGTTGTATGTGTCACTGGGACCCTGCTAGTCAGGGCCCCAGTGCTCATAAGTGTGCCTGAATGTGTTACCTGTGTTATGACTAACTGTCTCACTGAGGCTCTGCTAATCAGAACCTCAGTGGTTATGCTCTCTCATTTCTTTCAAATTGTCACTAACAGGCTAGTGACTAATTTTACCAATTTACATTGGCTTACTGGAACACCCTTATAATTCCCTAGTATATGGTACTGAGGTACCCAGGGTATTGGGGTTCCAGGAGATCCCTATGGGCTGCAGCATTTCTTTTGCCACCCATAGGGAGCTCTGACAATTCTTACACAGGCCTGCCACTGCAGCCTGAGTGAAATAACGTCCACATTATTTCACAGCCATTTTACACTGCACTTAAGTAACTTATAAGTCACCTATATGTCTAACCTTTACCTGGTAAAGGTTGGGTGCTAAGTTATTTAGTGTGAGGGCACCCTGGCACTAGCCAAGGTGCCCCCACATTGTTCAGGGCCAATTCCCCGGGCTTTGTGAGTGCGGGGACACCATTACACGCGTGCACTACATATAGGTCACTACCTATATGTAGCTTCACAATGGTAACTCCGAATATAGCCATGTAATATGTCTATGATCATGGAATTGCCCCCTCTATACCATCCTGGCATAGTTGGCACAATCCCATGATCCCAGTGGTCTGTAGCACAGACCCTGGTACTGCCAAACTGCCTTTCCCGGGGTTTCACTGCAGCTGCTGCTGCTGCCAACCCCTCAGACAGGCATCTGCCCTCCTGGGGTCCAGCCAGGCCTGGCCCAGGATGGCAGAACAAAGGACTTCCTCTGAGAGAGGGTGTTACACCCTCTCCCTTTGGAAAATGGTGTGAAGGCAGGGGAGGAGTAGCCTCCCCCAGCCTCTGGAAATGCTTTCATGGGCACATTTGGTGCCCATTTCTGCATAAGCCAGTCTACACCGGTTCAGGGACCCCTTAGCCCTGCTCTGGCGCGAAACTGGACAAAGGAAAGGGGAGTGACCACTCCCCTGACCTGTACCTCCCCTGGGAGGTGCCCAGAGCTCCTCCAGTGTGCTCCAGACCTCTGCCATCTTGGAAACAGAGGTGCTGCTGGCACACTGGACTGCTCTGAGTGGCCAGTGCCATCAGGTGACGTCAGAGACTCCTCCTGATAGGCTCCTTCAGGTGTTGCTAGCCTATCCTCTCTCCTAGGTAGCCAAACCCTCTTTTCTGGCTATTTAGGGTCTCTGTCTCTTGGGATTCCTTAGATAACGAATGCAAGATCTCATCCGAGTTCCTCTGCATCTCTCTCTTCACCTTCTGCCAAGGAATCGACTGCTGACCGCGCTGGAAGCCTGCAAAACTGCAACATAGTAGCAAAGACGACTACTGCAACTCTGTAACGCTGATCCTGCCGCCTTCTCGACTGTTTTCCTGGTGCTGCATGCTGTGGGGGTAGTCTGCCTCCGCTCTGCACTAGAAGCTCCGAAGAAATCTCCCGTGGGTCGACGGAATCGTCCCCCTGCAACCGCAGGCACCAAAGAACTGCATCACGGTACGTTGGGTCTCATCTCAGCATGACGAGCGAGGTCCCTTGAATCCAGCAACTCTGTCCAAGTGACTCCCACAGTCCAGTGACTCTTCAGTCCAAGTTTGGTGGAGGTAAGTCCTTGCCTCCCCACGCCAGACTGCATTGTTGGAAACCGCGACTTTTGCAGCTACTCCGGCCTCCGTGCACTTCCGGCGGAAATCCTTTGTGCACAGTCCAGCCTGGGTCCACGGCACTCTAACCTGCATTGCACGACCTCCTAAGTTGTTCTCCAGCGACGTGGGACTCCTTTGTGCAACTTCGGGTGAGCACCGTTTCATGCATCCTCATAGTGCCTGTATCTGGCCCTTCTCCAAGTGCTACCTGCTGCTGAGAGTGCTCCTTGTCTTGTTCGACGTCCCCTCTGTCCCCTGACGCAATTTGCGACATCCTGGTCCCTCCTGGGCCACAGCAGCATCCAAAAACCTTTACCGCACGATTTGCAGCTAGCAAGGCTTGTTGGCGGTCTTTTGGCGGGAAAATACTTCTGCACAACTCTCCACGGCGTGTGGGATTTGTCCTCCAAAGGGGAAGTCTCTAGCCCTTGTCGTTCTTGCAGAAACCTACGCTTCTACTGTCCAGTAGCAGCATCTGTGCACCCACAGCTGGCATTTCCTGGGCATCTGCCCATCTCCGACTTGCTTGTGACTTTTGGACTTGGTCCCCTTGTTCCACAGGTACCCTCAACTGGAAATCCATTGTTGTTGCATTGTTGGTTTGTGTCTTTCCTGCAGAATTCCCCTATCACGACTTCTATGTCCTTTGGGGAACTTTAGTGCACTTTGCACTCACTTTTCAGGGTCTTGGGGTGGGCTATTTTTCTAACCCTTACTATTTTCTAATAGTCCCAGCGACCCTCTACAAGGTCACATAGGTTTGGGGTCCATTCGTGGTTCACATTCCACTTTTGGAGTATATAGTTTGTGTTGCCCCTATCCCTATGTGTCCCCATTGCATCCTATTGTAACTATAAATTGTTTACACTGTTTTCTAATACTATTACTGCATATTTTGGTATTGTGTACATATATCTTGTGTATATTTGCTATCCTCATACTGAGGGTACTCACTGAGATACTTTTGGCATATTGTCATAAAAATAAAGTACCTTTATTTTTAGTATATCTGTGTATTGTGTTTTCTTATGATATTGTGCATATGACGCTAAGTGGTACTGTAGGAGCTTCACTCGTCTCCTAGTTCAGCCTAAGCTGCTCTGCTAAGCTACCATTATCTATCAGCCTATACCGCTAGACACCCTATACACTAATAAGGGATAACTGGGCCTGGTGCAAGGTGCAAGTACCCCTAGGTACTCACTACAAGCCAGTCCAGCCTCCTACATTGGTTGTGCAGCGGTGGGATAAGTGCTTTGAGACTACTTACCACTCTTGTCATTGTACTTTTCATAAGAGAAAAATATACAAAACAAGTTCAGTGTATGTACACATAACTAAAAAGTTTTGCATTTCCTCTTTTCACTCTTTTCTAAAGTGCTGAAAAGTACTTCTAAACTTTCAAAAAGTTCTAAAAAGTTTTAAAAGTTTTTTTTCCAGTCTTTCTAAAAGCTCTGACAAACTTTTTCTCTTTTTCTATCACTTTAACTCTCTCTAAAAATGTCTGGCACAGGCCAAAATGTTGATCTGTCCAAACTTGCATATGATCACCTTAGCTGGAAAGGAGCAAGGAGTCTCTGGATAGAGAGAGGTTTGAGTGTAGGGAAGAATCCTTCCTTGGAATTGTTACTTAACATGCTTAGAGAACAAGATAAGGCTAGAAGTGCCCCATCTGTTGAAAAAGTAGCTAATGGTTCCCAATCTGATCCAGGGACTCCCCCAGGAAAAGATTCAGGAAAGAAACTTCCAAGCCTGCCCATTGCTAGACAGTCTAGCATAGTTGGTACTGATGTTCAGTCACACCATACAGATAGTGTTGTCTCACATCAGAGCAAGAGCATTCATTCTCATCACAGTAGAAATGATGTTTCTGTTAGCCAAGCTGTTAGGGTGCCCTCTGTAAGGGACAGGTCTCCTTCTGTTCATTCTCATCATACCTCTGTGTCTAGGAATGTCCCTCCCACCCACCCTGATGACAGATTGTTAGAAAGGGAGCTCAATAGATTGAGAGTGGAACAAACCAGACTGAAGCTCAAGAAGAAACAGCTGGATTTGGATAGACAGTCCTTAGAAGTAGAGAAGGAGAGACAGAAACTGGGTTTAGAAACCCATGGTGGCAGCAGCAGTATTCCCAATAGTCATCCTGCAAAAGAGCATGATTCTAGGAATCTGCACAAGATAGTTCCCCCTTATAAGGAGGGGGATGACATTAACAAGTGGTTTGCTGCACTTGAGAGGGCCTGTGTTGTACAGGATGTCCCTCAAAGGCAGTGGGCTGCTATCCTATGGCTATCATTTAGTGGAAAAGGTAGGGATAGGCTCCTTACTGTGAAAGAAAATGAAGCTAATGATTACAAAGTTCTTAAGAATGCACTCCTGGATGGTTATGGCTTAACCACTGAACAATACAGGATAAAGTTCAGAGAGACCAAAAAGGAGTCTTCACAAGACTGGGTTGATTACATTGACCATTCAGTGAAGGCCTTGGAGGAGTGGTTACATGGCAGTAAAGTTTCTGACTATGAAAGCCTGTATAACTTGATCCTGAGAGAGCATATTCTTAATAATTGTGTGTCTGATTTGTTGCACCAGTACCTGGTAGACTCTGATCTGACCTCTCCCCAAGAATTGGGAAAGAAGGCAGACAAATGGGTCAGAACAAGGGTGAACAGAAAAGTTCATACAGGGGGTGACAAAGATGGCAACAAAAAGAAGGATGGTAAGTCTTCTGACAAGGGTGGGGACAAATCTAAAAATGAGTCTTCATCAGGCCCACAAAAACACTCTGGTGGGGGTGGTGGGCCCAAATCCTCCTTTAATCAAAACAAAGAAAATAAACCATGGTGCTATTTATGTAAAGTAAAAGGCCATTGGACAACAGATCCCAGTTGTCCAAAGAAAAGCACCAAGCCTCCTACCACTACAACCCCTACTGCTACACCTAGTGTCCCTACTAATAGCAGTGGTGGTGGGAGCAAACCTACTAATAGCCAATCCAAGGGAGTAGCTGGGCTCACTATTGGTAACTTAGTTGGGGTTGGTCTTGTTAGGGAGACCACAGAGGCTATATTAGTCTCTGAGGGGGCTATTGATTTAGCCACCTTAGTTGCTTGTCCCCTTAATATGGATAAGTACAAGCAGCTACCCCTAATAAATGGTGTTGAGGTTCAGGCCTACAGGGACACTGGAGCCAGTGTGACTATGGTCATAGAGAAACTGGTCCACCCTGAACAACACCTACTTGGTCACCATTACCAAGTAACCGATGCTCACAACAACACACTTAGCCACCCCGTGGCTGTTGTAAATCTCAACTGGGGGGGGGGTTACTGGTCCAAAGAAAGTTGTGTTAGCCACAGATTTACCTGTAGACTGTCTACTAGGAAATGATTTGGAGACATCAGCTTGGTCAGATGTGGAGTTGGAGGCCCATGCAGCAATGCTGGGCATCCCAGGGCATATTTTTGCTTTAACCAGGGCTCAGGCCAAAAAGCAAAAAGGACAGGGAAGCTTGGATCCTGGAACAATGGACCAAGTGCTCCCTAAAGCTAGGGCTAGTAGAAGTAAAGCACTTCCTACTATCCCTCCCTGTACAGTGGATTCAACTTCTGAGGAAGAAGAATTTCCACCCTGTGCAGAACCTACACTAGAGGAGCTGGAAGCAGACACTGCTGAGCTTTTGGGTGAAGGGGGGCCTGCCAGGGAGGAGCTGAGTGTGGCACAGCATACCTGTCCCACACTAGAGGGTCTAAGACAGAAAGCTGTCAAACAGGCTAATGGGGATGTCAGTGACCCTCACAGAGTTTACTGGGAGGACAACCTCTTGTACACTGAAGCAAGGGATCCTAAACCTGGTACTGCCAGGAGGTTAGTGATTCCTCAGGAGTACAGAAAGTTCCTCCTAACTCTAGCCCACGACATCCCCCTAGCTGGACATCTGGGACAAATGAAAACTTGGGACAGGCTTGTTCCCTTGTTTCATTGGCCTAGAATGTCTGAGGACACAAAAGAGTTTTGTAAGTCCTGTGAAACCTGTCAAGCCAGTGGCAAGACAGGTGGCACTCCAAAGGCATCCCTTATTCCACTGCCTGTGGTTGGGGTTCCCTTTGAAAGGGTAGGGGTTGACATAGTTGGCCCCCTTGACCCTCCTACTGCTTCAGGCATTAGGTTTATCTTGGTGGTAGTGGACCATGCCACAAGATATCCTGAAGCAATTCCTTTAAGGACCACTACAGCACCTGCAGTGGCAAAGGCCCTCCTGGGAATATTTTCCAGGGTGGGCTTCCCAAAGGAAGTAGTATGAGACAGGGGAAGCAATTTCATGTCTGCTTACTTAAAGGCCATGTGGAAGGAGTGTGGTGTGACTTACAAGTTCACTACACCCTATCATCCACAAACAAATGGACTGGTGGAGAGATTTAACAAAACTCTCAAAGGCATGATTATGGGACTCCCAGAAAAACTCCGCAGGAGATGGGATATCCTTTTACCATGCCTCCTTTTTGCCTACAGGGAGGTACCCCAGAAAGGAGTGGGCTTCAGCCCCTTTGAACTCCTCTTTGGACACCCTGTTAGGGGTCCACTAGCACTTGTCAAGGAGGGTTGGGAACAACCTTTAAAAGCTCCAAAGCAAGATATTGTGGATTATGTACTTGGCCTCAGATCAAGGATGGCTGAGTACATGAAAAAGGCCAGTAAAAACCTTCAGGCCAGCCAAGAGCTCCAGAAGCAATGGAATGACCAGAAGGCTGTTTTGGTTCAGTACCAACCAGGGCAGAAAGTGTGGGTCTTGGAGCCTGTGGCCCCAAGAGCACTCCAAGATAAATGGTGTGGACCCCACATAATTGTTGAAAAGAAGGGTGAAGTCACCTACTTAGTTGACTTAGGCACTGCCAGGAGTCCCCTTAGGGTGCTCCATGTCAATCGCCTGAAACCCTACTATGACAGGGCTGATCTCACCCTGCTCATGGCAACTGATGAGGGACAGGAAGAAGACAGTGATCCTCTACCTGATCTCTTCTCTTCCACAGAACAAGATGCTCTAGTGGAAGGTGTAGTTTTGGCTGATTGTCTTACTGCTGAGCAGAAAGACCATTGCATAAATCTCCTGGGTCAGTTTTCTGAACTCTTCTCTACTGTGCCAGGTACCAATTCTTGGTGTGAGCACACTATAGATACTGGAGACAGCTTGCCTGTCAAAAGTAAGATCTATAGGCAGCCTGACCATGTCAGAGACTGCATAAAGCAAGAGGTGCAGAAAATGTTAGAACTAGGAGTGGTTGAGCACTCTGAAAGTCCATGGGCTTCTCCTGTGGTAATTGTACCAAAACCTCATTCCAAGGATGGAAAGAAGGAAATGCGGTTTTGTGTAGACTACAGATGTCTCAACCAGGTAACCAAAACTGATGCTCACCCTATACCCAGGGCAGATGAGCTCATAGATACACTGGCATCTGCCAAGTATCTAAGCACTTTTGACTTGACTGCAGGGTATTGGCAGATCAAATGATCAGAAGATGCTAAACCTAAAACTGCATTTTCAACCATTGGAGGCCATTACCAATTCACAGTAATGCCTTTTGGATTGAAAAATGCACCTGCCACTTTTCAGAGGTTGGTGAACACAGTCCTGCAAGGGCTGGAAGCTTTTAGTGCAGCATATCTGGACGATATAGCTGTCATTAGCTCCAGTTGGGATGATCACCTGGTCCACCTATGGAAAGTTTTAGAGGCCCTGCAAAAGGCAGGCCTCACTATCAAGGCTTCAAAGTGCCAGATAGGGCAGGGGAAGGTGGTTTATCTGGGACACCTTGTTGGTGGGGAACAGATTGCACCACTTCAGGGGAAAATCCAAACTATTATAGATTTGGTTCCCCCTACTACTCAGACTCAGGTGAGAGCCTTCCTAGGCCTCACTGGGTATTACAGGAGGTTCATTAAGAACTATGGCTCCATTGCAGCCCCTCTAAATGACCTCACATCCAAGAAAATGCCTAAAAAGGTATTATGGACAGCAAACTGTCAGAAAGCTTTTGAGGAGCTGAAGCAGGCCATGTGCTCTGCACCTGTCCTGAAAAGCCCTTGTTACTCTAAAAAATAATGGGGGTGATTCTAAGTCTGGCGGGCGGCGGAGGCCGCCCGCCAGACTTCCCCCTCCGAATACCGCTCTGCGGTCGAAAGACCGCGGAGGGTATTCTAAGTTTTTCCCTGGGCTGGCGGGCGGTCGCCAAAAGACCGCCCGCCAGCCCAGGGAAAAACTCCCTTCCCACGAGGATGCCGGCTCGTAATCGAGCCGGCGGAGTGGGAAGGTGCGACGGGTGCAGTTGCACCCGTCGCGTATTTCACTGTCTGCCAAGCAGACAGTGAAATACTTGTAGGGGCCCTCTTACGGGGGCCCCTGCAGTGCCCATGCCAGTGGCATGGGCACTGCAGGGGCCCCCAGGGGCCCCGCGACCCCCCCTACCGCCATCCGGTTCCCGGCGGGTGGACCGCCGGGAACTGGATGGCGGTAGGGGGGGTCGGAATCCCCTCGGCGGCGCAGCTAGCTGCGCCGCCTTGGAGGATTCAAACGGGCGGCGGTACACTGGCGGGAGACCGCCAGTGTTGCCGGTCTGACCGCGGCTTTACCGCCGCGGTCAGAATGCCCTGCGGGGCACCGCCGGCCTGTCGGCGGTGCTCCCGCCGACCCTGGCCCCGGCGGTCTAAGACCGCCGGGGTCAGAATCACCCCCAATATGTCCAAACTGATGCATCTGAATTAGGAGTAGGGGCAGTCCTATCACAACTTAATTCTGAGGGCCAGGATCAACCTGTTGCTTTTATTAGTAGGAGGTTGACCCCTAGAGAAAAGCGTTGGTCTGCCATTGAGAGGGAGGCCTTTGCTGTGGTCTGGGCACTGAAGAAGTTGAGGCCATACTTGTTTGGCACTCACTTCATTGTTCAGACAGACCACAAACCTCTACTTTGGCTAAAACAAATGAAAGGTGAAAATCCTAAATTATTGAGGTGGTCCATATCCCTACAGGGAATGGACTATACAGTGGAACATAGACCTGGGAGTAGCCACTCCAATGCAGATGGACTCTCCAGATATTTCCACTTAGACAATGAAGACTCATCAGGTCATGGCTAGTCTTATTGTCCTTCGTTTGGAGGGGGGTTGTGTAGGAAAGTACCATCTTGCCTGGCATGTTACCCCCATTTTTCACTGTATATATGTTGTTTTAGTTGTATGTGTCACTGGGACCCTGCTAGTCAGGGCCCCAGTGCTCATAAGTGTGCCTGAATGTGTTACCTGTGTTATGACTAACTGTCTCACTGAGGCTCTGCTAATCAGAACCTCAGTGGTTATGCTCTCTCATTTCTTTCAAATTGTCACTAACAGGCTAGTGACCAATTTTACCAATTTACATTGGCTTACTGGAACACCCTTATAATTCCCTAGTATATGGTACTGAGGTACCCAGGGTATTGGGGTTCCAGGAGATCCCTATGGGCTGCAGCATTTCTTTTGGCACCCATAGGGAGCTCTGACAATTCTTACACAGGCCTGCCACTGCAGCCTGAGTGAAATAACGTCCACGTTATTTCACAGCCATTTTACACTGCACTTAAGTAACTTATAAGTCACCTATATGTCTAACCTTTACCTGGTAAAGGTTGGGTGCTAAGTTATTTAGTGTGAGGGCACCCTGGCACTAGCCAAGGTGCCCCCACATTGTTCAGGGCCAATTCCCCGGACTTTGTGAGTGCGGGGACACCATTACACGCGTGCACTACATATAGGTCACTACCTATATGTAGCTTCACAATGGTAACTCCGAATATGGCCATGTAACATGTCTATGATCATGGAATTGCCCCCTCTATACCATCCTGGCATAGTTGGCACAATCCCATGATCCCAGTGGTCTGTAGCACAGACCCTGGTACTGCCAAACTGCCTTTCCCGGGGTTTCACTGCAGCTGCTGCTGCTGCCAACCCCTCAGACAGGCTTCTGCCCTCCTGGGGTCCAGCCAGGCCTGGCCCAGGATGGCAGAACAAAGGACTTCCTCTGAGAAAGGGTGTTACACCCTCTCCCTTTGGAAAATGGTGTGAAGGCAGGGGAGGAGTAGCCTCCCCCAGCCTCTGGAAATGCTTTCATGGGCACACATGGTGCCCATTTCTGCATAAGCCAGTCTACACCAGTTCAGGGAGCCCTTAGCCCTGCTCTGGCGCGAAACTGGACAAAGGAAAGGGGAGTGACCACTCCCCTGACCTGTACCTCCCCTGGGAGGTGCCCAGAATTCCTCCAGTGTGCTCCAGACCTCTGCCATCTTGGAAACAGAGGGGCTGCTGGCACACTGGACTGCTCTGAGTGGCCAGTGCCATCAGGTGACGTCAGAGACTCCTTCTGATAGGCTCCTTCAGGTGTTGCTAGCCTATCCTCTCTCCTAGGTAGCCAAACCCTCTTTTCTGGCTATTTAGGGTCTCTGTCTCTTGGGATTCCTTAGATAACGAATGCAAGAGCTCATCCGAGTTCCTCTGCATCTCTCTCTTCACCTTCTGCCAAGGAATCGACTGCTGACCGCGCTGGAAGCCTGCAAAACTGCAACAAAGTAGCAAAGACGACTACTGCAACTCTGTAACGCTGATCCTGCCGCCTTCTCGACTGCTTTCCTGGTGGTGCATGCTGTGGGGGTAGTCTGCCTCCTCTCTGCACTAGAAGCTCCGAAGAAATCTCCCGTGGGTCGACGGAATCGTCCCCCTGCAACCGCAGGCACCAAAGAACTGCATCACCGGTACCCTGGGTCTCCTCTCAGCACGACGAGCGAGGTCCCTTGAATCCAGCAACTCTGTCCAAGTGACTCCCACCGTCCAGCGACTCTTCAGTCCAAGTTTGGTGGAAGTAAGTCCTTGCCTCCCCACGCCAGACTGCATTGCTGGGAACCGCGACTTTTGCAGCTACTCCAGCCTCCGTGCACTTCCGGCGGAAATCCTTTCTGCTCAGTCCAGCCTGGGTCCACGGCACTCTAACCTGTATTGCACGACCTCCTAAGTTGTCCTCCGGCGGCATGGGACTCCTTTGTGCAACTTCGGGTGAGCACTGTTTCACTCCACTTTGTAGTGCCTGTTCCGGCACTTCTGTGGGTGCTGCCTGCTGCTGAGAGGGCTCCTTGTCTTGCTTTACACCCTCTCTGTCCCCAGACATAATTGGCGATATCCTGGTCCCTCCTGGGCCACAGCAGCGTCCAAAAACCCTAACCGCATTATTTGCAGCTAGCAAGGCTTGTTCATGGTCTTTTTTCAGGAAAACACTTCTGCACGACTCTCCACGGCGTGGGGGATCCATCCTCCAAAGGGAAAGTCTCTAGCCCTTGTCGTTCCTGCAGAACCTCCAGCTTCTACTGTCCAGTAGCAGCTTCTTTGCACCCACAGCTGGCATTTCCTGGGCATCTGCCCATCTCCGACTTGCTTGTGACTTTTGGACTTAGTCCCCTTGTTCCACAGGTACCCTCGACTGGAAATCCATCATTGTTGCATTGTTGGTTTGTGGCTTTCCTGCAGAATTCCCCTATCACGACTTCTATGTCCTTTGGGGAACTTTAGTGCACTTTGCACTCACTTTTCAGGGTCTTGGGGTGGGCTATTTTTCTAACCCTTACTAGTTTCTAATAGTCCCAGCGACCCTCTACAAGGTCACATAGGTTTGGGGTCCATTCGTGGTTCGCATTCCACTTTTGGAGTATATGGTTTGTGTTGCCCCTATCCCTATGTGTCCCCATTGCATCCTATTGTAACTATACATTGTTTGCACTGTTTTCTAATACTATTACTGCATATTTTGGTATTGTGTACATATATCTTGTGTATAGTTGCTATCCTCATACTGAGGGTACTCACTGAGATACTTTTGGCATATTGTTATAAAAATAAAGTACCTTTATTTTTAGTATATCTGTGTATTGTGTTTTCTTATGATATTGTGCATATGACACCAGGGGTACTGTAGGAGCGTCACTCGTCTACTAGTTCAGCCTAAGCTGCTCTGCTAAGCTACCATTATCTATCAGCCTATGCTGCTAGACACCCCTCTACACTAATAAGGGATAACTGGGCCTGGTGCAAGGTGCAAGTACCCCTAGGTACTCACTACAAGCCAGTCCAGCCTCCTACACCTGCAAAACCTGCAAGACGTCATGTCCCTATAAAAGCTAGCATTAATCAAAAGTATTGTAGCAGTAATTAGAGGTATTGTAGCAATAATCGGAGTCACTGTAGCAGTAATCATAGCTTTTGTAGCAGTAATCAGAGGTATTGTATCAGTAATCAGAGGTACTGTAGCAGTAATCAGAAGTATTTTAGCAGTACCCAGGGGTGTGGTAGCAGTAGTGCAAGCATTATTCATGTCCCCGTGAAATTTCATCTTGTAGTAATCTGAGATATTCTCTGTCAATATTCCGAATATTATTTGTCAACAATACCACGCACCAGTAATAATCATGCCCTCATTAAATCTCTTGCAGCAGTAATCAACGATCTTTTGCTAGCAACTAGAATGTCTCCATTCAAGTTCTTGCAGCAGTATCCAGGGGTCTTATCTTAGTAATAATCTTTGCCTCCCTCAAAGTGTGTGCATCAGTAATCAGATGTCTCGTGTTAGTAGTGGCCAGGCCCTCATTAAATGTCTCGCAGAAGTAATCAGATCTCTTCAGCCAGCAATTATGATGCCTCCCTTCAAGTTCTTGCAGCAGTATCCAGGGGTCTTATCCTAGTAATATTCTTTGTCTCCATTAATGTTCCTACATTGGTAGATGACTCATGTCAGTAATAACCAGCCCCCCATTAACGTTATTACAGCAGTAATCAGAGGTATTAACGATGGGTCTGTAATGATCCTGCCCCCATTAAAGTTATTATTGCAGAGGTCGTGTGTGTACCAGCGATCATTATCTCTCAATTAAAGTTCCTCTAGCTGTAGTCAGGGGGGGTATGCTGGTGATAATCATGCCTCCTTTAAAGTTCTTGCTTCGGTAATCACACGCCTCGTGTCAGTCGTAATTAGGTCCCCATAAGTTTTTGTAATTAGAAGTCTTATGCAGTATTCATCATATCCATTTAAGGGTTGTGTCATAGTAATCAGTTCCCTGATGGTCGAGTGAGTGATTGTCTGGGAATGAGTATTGAGTACACCCAGTGAAATAGCCCATGCCTAGGTACTGTGCCAGCATTTATCCCACCCACTCAAAGTTCTTCTGACAAGAATGAGTGTGAGCATTAGTAAAGCGCATGTGATGTACTAGGCCGTCTCTAGGCGCTGAATCACAATGACTGCTGTGACAATTACTCTAATAGAGGATAGTCACTGCTGTAACAATAGTAATGGGTGTGAACATATTCACTGCAAATGTAAATTTGATGCCTTAGGGGCTCTTTGGGGGAGGCATGGTGACATCCCCAGGTAACATTTCCAGTGTTGTACTGCCCATCAACCAGTGGGTTCCCCTGGCACCTGTGCACTGAAGAAGATACCCAGCCCCTCATGGATCAGCTCTAATCACAAAAGGGAGGGGCACACATTGCCTGACACACAGGAGCACATTTCTCCCAGGTGCACTGTGGGAAATGCAGTGCACGATAACACTCACTTTAGTCGAAGGTCCTTGCAGTAGGCACCGTTGTTGGCACAGCTGGTACTGGGTATCTCTGGACACGAGTTTCAGAATTAATGTACTTCTGCAGCAGAGAAGAGCACAGGAGTCTTTGGGGTGCTTGTGAATTCTGCTCAAAGCCTTCGCAGGGTTCGGTGCCACTCACAAAAATGTACCCTTGCATAGAAGGGAGAAAATGTTCATTTAAAACAAACACAAAGTGGAATGTATGTACTGGTATTGCTGTAGGGTGGCGCAAATACTTGGGAACATCTTAAGGCTGTGCGCAAAAATAGGGCAGACTTGACAATTAGTAAAGGTGCCCAGCATACAACTTGAGTCCATTACACTAAGGCGCCCCCTCATAGCTGCGACCACCACTCAGGGGCAGCTGCATTGACTACAATAATACCCTTTATTTGGCACCCCCAGTAGGAACAATACAAAGCTCCAATTGATGCAAAATGCTGCAGCAAGACTGAGATTAAACAGAGAAAAATTACACTGACTCCTGGTGGACCAGAGAACAAAGTTTCAATCTTTGTGTCTTGTGCATAACTCACTTTATGTTTACTGCTTCCTTTATCTGATAGATTTTTTTTTTTTAACAAACCACATCGGACGTTCAGATTGTAAAATCAGTTTCTTCTCAACAACCCATGATTCCTGGGGGTCGGGATCTCTCAATTTCAGGAGCAAAGTTTTGGAATAAGATGCTGGTACAGCTGAGGGAAGACCCTTCCTTCCAAAGTTTAGGAAATGACTGGAGACCTGCTTGTTTCCCATACTGTAATTTTTTTAAAGTTTTTTATTATGTTTTTTGTGTATGTCCTATACCCAAGGCCCCTCAGCGACCAGGTACCTTCGATTTACAAATATCAAAATAAATAAACATATATTGAATGTGGTACGTTCAAGAACATTTTATTCAGTGCTTAATTTGTAAATAAAAACGTGCCCGAAGCTCTCCTCTTAAACATGCGGCGGCTGCATTTCAATGTGCGAACACGGAATACTGAGGCGGCGTACTACTGAAGCCATCTCAGGCCTCTTTAATCCATTTACAGCCACTCCCTGCCCCTTCAGCTCACTCTTGCAGCTTTCTCCCATTGTGACGATTTTTCGTTTTTCTCTTTCTCTGCCTTTCCCATATGTGTCTTTTGCTCGCAGTAAACACTTGAGGCAGAAAAATAAATGCCAGCCCTCAAAAATAAGTGCCGGTGGCCCGCACCGGAAACCACCGGCTCAAATTAAGCACTGATTTTATTCCGTTTGGAAATCATTTACATCTAAGTATGGAGTTGGGCTTAAATGAATTTAGCTTCATGCAATTTAATTCTTTTTACGGAATTTAATTTAATTAAAATAGTTTAACTATAAGGTTAGGGTTGCCATCTGTGTTAGGTAATCTGTACGTAATTTAATTCAAATAAAATAGATCAAGAATAAGGCTTGAGTTGCCATCTGTGTTAGGTTCGTGGTGCTAATTTAATTTAATTAACTGTTCGGGTTAAATTCTTTTTTATTGAAGGTAATTGAGATAAAAAATAATAAAGGAATAGCGTTATAATTATGGTTAACTTTAGGGAACTAATTAAATAGAATTTTCTTTTTGGACTAGACTTATCGTTAGGAGTGTGTTAAGATTAATTCAATAAATTGATTGTATATAATTTATTTAATGTATGATTAAGTTTAGTGTTAAGGTTCAGATATGGGGGCGGTGGGATTATGTAGTGATAAATTATATTTTAAACCTATCTTGTGCACAAAAGGTTAAGTGACAAAAGTTCCCCCCTGGTGTACGGAAGACCTACAAACTCTTTAAAAATGGGGTAACATTGGATTCTTTGCATTTAGCAACATTTGGTCTAAGAATACCTTGAAAACATTTGTCCCTGTTAAGCTACACCTTGAATTGCATGACTCACAACCAGTTGGATACATATAATTGATGCATTTAATAAGGACATATTGAGCCAGAGAAAGTGAATCGGCAGGAACATCCCTTCTGAATACAGGAAGGCCGCCTCCAGAAAAAGGAAGAGTCCCTTTAATTTAATACTTTAGAAAATATTAAGGGGAAAATTTATCAAAGAGTTGTGTCGCCTTTGCGCTATGCAAGGGCCGAGGGTGACGCAACTCTTAAATCAGAATTATCAAGCCATGTATGGCCATCTCTGTGGCCTGCGTGGCTTGATAAATCTAGAGTAACGCAACGCATTGCAAATCACTTCCTGCGTTACTTTGTGGGAGGGAGGCGTTCAATGGGTGGAGCGTGGGTGTTCCCCTGTATCCACCCATGGATTTTGGTGCAGTCCCAGATTTACCTTCGCTAGTAGACCTAGGAATGCGTCAAAATGCTACGCATCGCCAGGTAAGGCATAACAAGGAGAAATATCTTTATTGCTCCCTGTTTTTTTCCTTTTTCTATGTGTGCTGCATTCTGCAGCACACATAGAAAGAGCAAAGAAGCCTCAGAGGATTGTTTTTGTGCAAGAAGGTTACCTTTTGCTGCACAAAACAATCCTGTCTGCAAAACAGGTACTTAACCTTTGCAGCATGGCACAAGGGTGCCTGCATTGAGGCAAGGCGCCACATTGTGCGCCAGTAAAAGGAAAGGGCAGGAATGCGTTGTATCATGTTAAATATGGCACATTCCTGCCCTTTTCATTTCACGCAGCGCAGCAGCGTGGCTTGCTGTGCTGCGTGAAATATTGATAAATCTGCCCTAAAATATGCTCTGGGCACAGAAGACAAGGCGGGGAAAAGATGAAGGATCATTGGGTGACACAGACTGGGAAAAGGCGCTGCAGCACCCGAGATGGACATCTATGTAGACAGGGGTCCATTTAGATCAACTGAAGGCACTACTCAGGGTCTATTACACCGGTGCCCAGAGGGCCCACTGTGGCTGATTTAGGAGAAACACTTGCCTGAGGGGGTGCGCGAATAGGGGCACATTGTATTATACCCTACGCGGCCACCACAAAACTCAGCATTTCTGTGAAAAAGTAGCTAAAACTTTGAACAATATCATGGCTGTTCTATAGTATAATATAATATAATATAATATAATATAATATAATATAATATAATATAATATAATGTAATTAACATAATAACTATAATCTAATCTAATATAACATAATCTTAAATAACATAATGTAATACTATACAGTGCAATATAATGTAATATGATATAATATAATATAGCATAGTATAATATAATATAATATTAGTATAGCATAGCATAATATAATATAATATAATATAACATAATGTAATATAATATATAATATAATATAACATAATAGAATAATAGAATAGAATGCAATTAATATAATAAATATAATATAACATAACATAACATAACATAATGTAATACTATACAGTACATTATAATATAATATAATATAATGTAATTAATATAATAAATATAATATAGACTAATATAACATAACATACTATAATACTATACAGTACATTATAATATAATATAACATAATATAATATCATATAATATAGTATAATATAATATAATACATTATAATATAATATAATATAATACACCATGTCTAGTCCGTACAGCCCTGGAATATGAAGCTGTCATGAACAACCAAACATTCCTCTGTAGTGCTGACTAGATATTGTTAAAAAGGGCCATAATCGAGATATGAGGCTCCTCAATAGAAGAAGGATGTAAGAGCGTGGACTGGTGCTAGGAAACAGATAGAGTGGGATGTCCAAGCACAGAGTCCCACAAATAATGGGACAGTATGGAGGCGTGGAGACATCCTCATGCTTTGGACCGAGCACTGCAGCGTATTTCTCAGCGTGTGGTGGTAATGCACCAGTGTTCTTCTGCAAGAGACTGTGAAAGGCTGAACCACATGAACCAGATTTGGAAGAGCTGAACAGAAGAACCTATAATGTATAATGTTGTCCGACATATGGAGCCAGCCTGTGGGAAGGGAGGACCTCTGACCCCTAGAAGGCAGTACCATATGGCATTTCAGTGTAGCATGATTTTCCCTTGCAGATGGGTGACGCCATCCTGTGTGAGCAACCACTAAATTACATGGAGCATGAAAATGCCATAAAAAGCCAAGCAAGGTGTGCCCAAGCCTTCCTCAGCAACAGTTTAGCAGTGAATATATTAATTTATGGCTGCATCTCCCAGATGGACCCTCTTTGGGATTTTCAGAGCTGCCAGCTGTCTTTGTGCAGTTGTATGACATTGTGACACATATGTAGAACCCACACTTAGGAGGATGTGAGGAAGATGAGAGCAGAAAACCAGCTGTAGTACTAAAAAGTACTCCAGGTGGGCATGTGTTGGTGCACGCGCAGTGTGCCTCGTGCTCACCGAGAGCCCTGGACTGCGGTTGTGCAAAATTCAGGTATATATTTGCTTTCACGTAATTAGGCAAAATTTGAGAAAACTATGCAAAATGACTTGTAATGATGTGAAATGCAAAGGAGGCATCTCGCGCTGTATTTGAGCATAAAAAAAGTCACTGCATTAATTTTTGACGTGAGGACATCTTTCGCGGTATAAAACAGAGCAAAAAACACAACCGCTGCGAGCAAAAGCTGCGCATGTTCTAAGTTTTTTGCATTGTTCCCGTTCTCCTGCGCAAACTGTACAAATGTACCGTTGCGCGGCTTCTGCCCCACCCTCCTAAATTCACCTCCAAAGCTAGGGCGCTCAGGGCGCTACATTGGTTACCCACTGAGCGCCGCGTGCATTTTAAGGCATTGTGCTATATGCGCAAATGCCTTTCAAACTCTGGACCGGCTTACCTTAGAGCCTTGGGGCTTGATTTAGGAAAAGTTGGGGCCACCTTTGTGTCAATTTTTTGATGCAAATTTGGCGCGAATCTACAACTTTTGCATCAGAAAATGACGCAAAGTCGGTGCTAACTTTTCATAAATCAGGCCCTTGGTCTCTCCGTATGGCCCTGCACGCTCGCCGCGCTCAGGCCACATGAGCTGGGCTGCCATTCCTAGAAGTATGAAAACTAGCCAAGGAGATTGTGCATTTTTTGTCCTTGGACCAAGACTCTGGAATGATCTCCCTCCTACACTGAGGGAGTGTAAGTCACTTTCTTTGTAAATCTTTACAGACTTGGCTGTTTCAGCTCTCACAATCTTACTAAACCTGGACCTTCTTGGACGCCTCCTTGGTTTGACTCATTGTTCTGTATTTGAGCTCAGTACTGGGAAACCTTTGTTAGGTAGCTATGCGCTTTACAAATCATGCAGAATAATAATAATTAACAAATAGGTAGTGGAATCATGTTGGGAATTTAGTGTAACATTAAGCTCCTGAAATTACGCTAAGCTGAGGATTCCTTTTGCTTCTGTTGTGAAATAACAGGTGCAACAGAGTTCATAATTCTTGGATAGATGACTTCAGTACTAAAGTGCAAATCAAACCCTAAATCCTTGATCTGTAGTGTGATTCCACTGTATTTAGCAAGGCTATGAAATCTCCAGATCAAAGCTTGAAGTGTCCCAATCTCCTGGGCTGCAGCAGCTATGTATCCAGAGTGCCAAGCAATCCACCCTCTGAAACATGAGGAACGCATACGCCATGGAGCCAAGATGGCCGCCACAACTTCAAGCCAAGTGACTGTCACTTGATGCTTCGCTGGGCCATAGAGTGCCTTGAGTCCACCTGTGCGTTTCTCATAGGGCGAGCATCACAGACGTAAGCCTCACACCAAGCACGCCCACACCTTATGTGCACTTCTGATCTCCTCTGCCACATCAGATTCAAACATCTAAGAAGTTTGGCGGATTGCTTCTTTGTGCCTGACCACTGAGCTTGACATAGAGTCGTAGAATTGACTGCAATGTTTGACTCTGGCAATCACGTTTATTAGGTCAATATGGGAAGTACCACTGAACTGTGTCCAGGTGATGGAGTAAATTCTGCAAAGAGTTATGGAGCAGAATTTGTTAGAAGAGGAAGACAATCTTTGAAAGTTTTATTTTTAGAGAATTTAAAACTACTTCCATTCATAGTCCGCGTTCTCAGAATCAACAGGCATGGACGGCTCTGTAGCAAATTTTTCAATAGCAAATAGTTTTTGGGACGTTTTTGGTGAGTCTGTTTGGACTTTGTTGGACTTTAAGAGATGAGACCTTTGCAGAAGATAAGTGAGGTACCAGTGAGAATATGAATGTGGTACATGTGGGAAGATGAGTGTGGTACTTCTTAGAAGATTAGTGATGAGCAAAATATTCAGTTCCGCCAGCGGAATTGGCTGAACTTGGCAACTCAACATTACTTTTGTAACACAGAGCTCCGGACAAATTCTGCCAATCCTCTTGGAGTGGAATTTTTTCACTTGTGCACACCAAAACAGCAAGTTGGCGAGCACAAGAGAGATTTGGCATCCCCTAGTGCAATTTTCGGTCACTAGGAGGACATACCGAGAGACTTTTCCGACTCGGGTGGTCATAGGCGGTCACAACCTTATATGGTCAGAAGGCTGCAGCTTCAGTAGAAAATCTTCTAAAGCAGCAGCAAACTCAACTGGAGTAGCTGGTGAACTGCATGGTGGCATTTGTGATGCTTTTTCAGCATGGAGCGCACTCCCAGCAATAAATCACAACACAAGCAGCGTGAAGTGCCTATATCTGCCCATTGGCGGAACTCTGCGGAATCCTGCCAAGTTTTTTTTGTAACTTTGTAACTCTATGGAATTCCCTGGAGTCAAATTCTGTGAGTTCTGCTGACCCCTAAAGAATATATGTTTGCTACCCATGAGAAAATGTTTATGGGACCCATGAGAAGATGCATCTGCTCTAAGGGCAACAACTAATCACAACGAGAATACTAAGAAATAATGAACATAAAGTTCAAACTAAGTCTGATAACATTTTAATAACTGAAATGCCACCAAGCTAATAAACCTAATTTGGATGTTGGGATCACAGATATGGCAGGTTGGAACTATTTTTTGTTAAAGTCAGGCTCACAGAGCATAACTTGAACATCAAAAAACACAAAACTTGATGGGAGGAGAGCTCATAATATGTCTAACCAATGGCCATCACTCAGGGTACAATTCCAACCAATTGTTCTTTTGTCCACCATCCTACCTCAGTTTAGACCCACCAATGGGAACAGTCCAGCAAACTACCAGGTCGAGTCCTCCTGAACATAAGTGATCGAAGAACAGTTTTACAATGGTTAGGGCACTCCATTAGGGTGTTGTTTCGTTCCAGAAGCACAGTGAGCAAGTGACCATGTCTGGACATACTCATGCCATTGAGGTATTACATCAAACCTACAAAATGTGATGGGTGGAATGCTTGCAGTTTGTCTATTCACTGGCAATTGCTATGGGTAGCAATCCAACCCATCATTTTTTGTCCACCATGCCACCATAGTGTGGCTGTTTGTAAATCAGTCTTGTCTAATGGGAAAAGTCCAGCCCGAACTACCAGGCCGTCTTTTTCCGGAACCAGAACACAATTATCCCAGGTTCGCTTTCACCCTGGTAGGGGCACTTCTGTCGGTGTAGTTTGGTTCCAGTGGCATTGAGCAAGGGACCCATGTCTGGGCATACCCTTGCCATTTAAGGCATTACATCAAACATACAAAATGTGATGGGTGAAATGCTTGCACTTTGTCTAACCATTGGCAATTGCTATGAGTAACATTATAACCATTCTTTTGACCACCATGACACCTCATGACACCATGTCACCTCAGACTGGACCAGGCCATATGCAAATCAGTCTTGACCCTTCCAATGGGAACAGTTCAGCCTCAACTACCAGACCAGTGTGGTGCTGCAAACTACCGCGGCTTCTCTCTTTCAGACCGTGGTCGGGCTGTCAGTCCGCTTTTCAGGACGCCGGAACCGCCGCGGCCTGTTTTTCTGTGCTCGTTTTGCTGCGGTGTGGCCCAGGAGGCACATTTTGTGCTCTGGGTCTCACCGCAGCCCCTGGCATCCTCCCTGATTTTCCTTTTACGTACTTCCTTGGGTCTTTTTATTTTTATTTTTTTTCTGTCTTCGTTTCTTCTTTCTTCTTGGTCATTCATATTGTCTTCTTCCTTGCTGTTCGTCTGCCCAGCATGCCTTTTTTCCTTTTCTACCTGGTCTTTTTTCCCACTCATTTCCATGTGATCTTTCCCAATCCAAGATGGTGTTGTACTTTCTTCCTGTTGTGTCACTTCCTGTTTCATGGTATTTAAGCACTACAGTTCCTTCCTTCCTTGCGTTGCAAACACGTCCTTCTTGGTGGTGATCCTCGCTCCTGTTTCCACGCTCCTGCTTCTTCCTGCAGAATTATCTTCTATTTTTTCTCTTTTTCATAGTTTTTTCCTCTTTTTCAGGAGTTCCTGTGGTAGAGTTTTTTTCCCATTTTGGGGGTTTTCCCTGTGGGACTCCTTCTGGAGGGTACGGTCTGCCTTGGCGTCTTTTCCAGTCAGCAGCACTGTGGCTACCAGAAAGGGTCGCCCCCTGTCTTGGACAGTCCAGAACCAGTAAGCAACCGGGCCTTCTTCCAAGTTCTTCAGCCTATGGTGATAAGAGACGTGCAGACCGTGAAAACTAGGTCCTCCCTGAACCAGATCATAACAAACGATTTCCTAAGCAATATTTATGGCAAAGTCTGCGCCTGGAGCTCCTGGTGCTGGAAGCCACAAAACCTTGCCCTGGACCGTCAAAGATGTGTCTAGCTGGGATTATCCGTGGTCTGACCCAAAACATGAATGACCAGCAGAGGAAAACTGAAGAAGGATGTCAGAAAGCTTATGTGTATATATTATTACTGTATGTGTTATATTTCTTTATCAGAAAAGGGTGGACGTCAGCCAAAGCTCCCTCCAGGCCAGCCCTAAAAATGGATTGTTATTAACTGAGCTGGAAATGCAGTTCTGCCTTGAATAGGCTGTCACAATCCCACTATGTATGCAGATAAAATTTATATTTATGCCTAATGTTGCCACAAATAACATTGGAATATTTATGCTAAGTAAGTGCCCACATGCATGCTGGACTAACCTGTTTTATTTCTTAGCTTGCCCGTGCAATCATGCTATTTAATTTACCCACAAAGAGGTGTGAACCCTCTCCACCCCCATTTATTTTTTAACAACTAATTTTAAAACCAATTTAGCAGCACCCCGCGAGAGTTGGACAGCACTGGCCTTTCTGGACCTCTGCAGATAGGACATTTTCAATTATTGCATATTTCACCATGCATGCATGTCTCATACGTGCAGGACTCCCAAATCAAACTGAGAAAGAAACACGTCTCTAATTGGATGGTTTTATTCAAATTGAGTATTCTTTCACACTCAATAAAATGCAATTACACTCTTTCCTTATGAGACGCAGGTGGGATAAGTGCAGGCCAGGACAGATTGAATGTACAAAATGCAACAAGGAGCATTCATTCTCCTAAGGTGTGCGGGGCAATGCATCATTTTATTTCCTAGGCGAAATAATGTGAACCCTCCCACCCAGAAATATGCATCTTTGTTCTATTCGATGTCTTTGCATAGCGCACACAATGCTGGTGGCTGCTTCAAGCCGCTGTTCATATTGCTGCCTGGGTAGTGGTGGGCGGTTACAGAGGAGCAAAAACACTATCGAAAGAAAAAAAGGACTAGAGGTCTGCTGCCAAACGTGTTTTCATCCCTTCCCAGTATTTCCCAAAGTCTCTTTCCAGGCTGATCTGCCGTGGCCGATGGATCCACAGGTTTGGGACTTAAGGGGGATATTTAAGAGCCCCTAGCGGCACCTTGGCGCCACCATAGTGTCATTGTTTTACGCTAAGTTGGCACAAAAGTGGCTTTTTCCACACGCCATATTTACAAAGTGGTGCAATGCATGCATTGGGCCACTTTGTAAATCCTTGCACCACATTTTGCCTGCGCCAGACATAATGGGGTTCATAACGAGTTTGGTGGTAGCAGAACCGCCATGTCGGCGGTGGCTGTCAAACTGCCAACTGGCTGGCGGAGAAGACCACCAAATTATGACCATGGTGGTACTACCAACAGAATACAGCCAAACAACCGCCGACACCACCACAGTGGTCATGCCACCACAGACGATGGTAGTCACCTGCAGGCCGGCGGAGACCATGTTTCCGCTGGACAGATTACGAGATGGCACACTGCGAAGGTTTCCGCCGCGGTCACACCACCACGGAAACCCTGGCAGAAACCAACTTTATAAAAGGAGACACTCACCTTCAGGAAGCCAGACATGTCCAGAGCTGCCATGGAACAAGAACTACACGCCCTCCCGCTGCTCCTGCTCACCCAATGACTCCGGAACCAGCGACGACAACAGCAACCGTGAGTACACACACTTATCTGTCACTGTTGTAAATTGTCAAAGTACCTACGCACACACAACATAACAATCGGGAACAGGTGACGACGGCGACACTCATGCGTAACCGACCAGCACACTCACACACAGCCACATGCACACCGGCACATACACGGTACACACCCTAAGACCATCACACACACACATCTGAAACACACACCAAACCCCAGATACACAGCAGCGGCATAGTCACACACAGCAACACACAACACCACCAAATGACACAACTACACCACAATCGCTACATCATCAAAACATTGTCAAGGACACACAATAGACAATACCCCTTGACAAATGATACATACAACACCCTGTACCACCACCAGGGAACAAACACACACAACCACACATGCAAAAAAGGCATCACACAACATACCCTGCAAACACACTACACAACGTACCTGACATACCATTCTCCACACACACTCACGCACATAGTCCAAGCACACAAAGGAACACAACACTGCAACTAACACATGTCAACACAAACACCACACAATACTAGCACTACAACGTGTCCACAACATACACATGTCCATCACACAACACATCCATTACTGGTGAACAAATACAATGCACACAACCACACATGCTGCCCAAACATAATAGGTAGCACAACCACCAAAGACAAACAAATGCACACACAGAAACAATGCCAGCCAATACCAAAACTTCCCTAAGTTAAGAAATGCAGGACAAAGATATGAGGTAGAAAGAAAGAACAGGTTGGTCCTTAATATATAAAAACAAATATTATCAAAATATATACGTCCAATGCCGGAGGCCAGTCCAACAATAGTGTGCACAACATGCAATGAAAGCACATGTGTTAGAAATGGGGTCTCTAGGTGGCAGAGGTATACACCCTTGTCCAAGTAGGGACAACAATCCTAGTCAGGGTAAGTCACACACAATCCAAATTATCCTGTGCCCACCCTCTGGTAGCTTGGCACTGAGCAGTCAGGCTTAACTTAGAAGGCAATGTGTAAAGTATTTGTGCAATAAATCATGCAGTAACAAAGTAGAACACCACAACAAAAGCAACACACAGTGTTTAGAAAAATATATAATATGTATCTGGGTAAATGCAGGATAAAATGATTAAGATGCAATAAGTATATGTTGAAATATCACCGTAAAAATGATATAAAGTGTCCTTGGTCTCCTAAAAGCAATAAATGTCTCTTGCAAGCACAAAGTACCTGGTTTGCATTCAAATTCGCTGCAAGGAACCACAGAGGAGGAAATGCATGGAAAACGGGGAGCTGTGCGTCGATTTTTCCGGCACACACAGACGATGCATCGTTGAGTTTTCACGCAAGGCAGGCTTTGTGTCGATTTCCGGCGCGTAGCCTGGGATCCTCTTCGGGTTGCGGGGTTTTCAGACGGCACGGGGACGATGCGTTGAAATCCGTCGCTGGCAGGACGAAGTCACAGGGGCTGTGTCGATCCGGTGGACATTGCATGGAAATTTCCACAGCATGGCAGGTGCTGCGTTGATTCCTCCCAGGAAGTCGGGCTGCGTCGTTCCGTCTCGGCTTTGCATCGATCCAGTGGGCCGTGCGTCGAATTTCCGGTCACTACGCTGGCGCTGCATCGATCTTCTCCTTGTGAAGTCGGGCTGCAATGTTCCGGTCCGCAGTGATTTTCTCACTGTGATGCAGGCTTGCATCGTTTCTGGCAGGCTGTGCATCGATTTTTTCTGCACAGGGAGTTCTTCTTGCAGGAATAAAGTCTTTTTTGGTCCTGAGACTTCAGGGAACAGGAGGTAAGCTCTAGCCAAGCCCTTGGAGAGCACTTCTCAGCACAGCCAGAGAGCAGCAAGGTATCAGGGCAACAGCAAGACAGCAGTCCTTCTTAGAAAAGCAGGCAGATGAGTCCTTTGGGCACCCAGGCAGTTCTTCTTGGCTGGTTGCAGGTTCTGGTTCATGTTCAGGTTCTTCTCCGGGAAGTGTCTGTGACAAGAGTGTCTTGTCAAAAAGTGTCTAAATTGGTAGGGTCAGAGACCCTGCTTAAATACCCAAATGTGTCTTTGAAGTGGGGGAGACTTCAAAGAGAGGCTTAGAAGTGCACAAGGTCCCCTTTCAGTTCCATCCTGTCTGCCAGGGTACCAGTAGGGGGTGTGGCAGTCCTTTGTGTGAGGGCAGGCTTATGTCCTTTGACATGTAAGTGTCAGGCCCTCCACCCTCCCAGCCCAGGAAGACCCATTCAATATGCAGATGTGTGCAAGTGTGACTGAGCATCCTGTGTTTGGGGTGTGTCTGAGTGAATGCACAAGGAGCTGTCAACTAAACCCAGCCAGACGTGGATTGGAAGGCACAGAAGGATTTAAGTGTAGAGAAATGCTCACTTTCTAAAAGTAGCATTTCTAAATATATAAGTAATATAAAATCCAACTTCACCATTAAGCAGGATTTCATATCACCATTCATTCTGGCCATATTAAATATGACCTGGCTACTCCTTTCAGATCCTAATCTACTACTCAAACAGTATATGAGGGTAGCCCTACTGTTAGCCTATGAAAGGAGCAGGCCTTACACTACAAGGACATATAGAACACACATGTTCATGTCCTGCCGTTTACCTACACAGCACCCTGCCCTATGGGCTACCTAGGGCCTACCTTAGGGGTGACTTATATGTAGAAAAAGGGGAGTTTAAGGCTTGACAATTACTTTTAAATGCCAAGTCGAAGTGGCAGTGAAACTGCACACACAGGCCTTGCACTGGCAGGCCTGAGACATGGTTAGGGGGCTACTTATGTGGGTGGCACAACCAGTGCTGCAGGCCCACTAGTAGCATTTAATTTACAGGCCCTGGGCACATGTAGTGCACTTGACTAGACTAAATAAGCCAATTGGGTATGAGCCAATGTCACCATGAGGAAGGCAAAATGTTATGGGGTGACTCTGCAAAAAGGCCATTTCCAACAATCCCTAACCCTGTTTGGTTTCTTTCCTGCCATCCAAGATGGAAGAAAATGAAATGGAGTGGTCACCTCGCCTGCCACACTTGGGGGGTGGTGCAGGCTGAAGGGGGCCACTCCTGCTACTTTGACTACGTTTTCTTGCTGGTTTTCCCACTGAAAGTGGTGGGAAAACCATTGGGCGGCCATCTGCTGCTAGCACGAGAGTCAGAGGTCAGATTTTAAAGGCGGTAACGCCTTTTTAGCAGACTTCTGGGCCTGGATGCCTTCCTGGGGGAGGAGGCTTAACAACTCCACCCAGGAAAGTCGTGGTTTTTTAGCTCCTAAGAGCAGAGGCTCTCACTCCAGGAGTCCAGATTGGTGGTGACAGGCTGGGAAAAATCAGTCAGCAACCATGCCAGAGCTGTTAGGTTTTGCAGGGGGAACCTCTACTGTGCCCTCTGGGTGCATGTTATAATAAATCCACCACTGGCATCAGTATGGGTTTATTATTCTGAGTTGTTTGAGACCAAACAACCCAGTATTCAGAGAGGTTTTCATGCAGCTGGGGAACTTGTCAGGACCAGTGTCCAGCACATGCCTTCGCTATGGCTCCCTGTACACCTACTATGTCTTAAGGTTTTGTAAAGACACAGTAGGGGCATATTTGCTCATGCAAACATATGCCCTCAAATGCATTTTAGTGCACCCTGCCTTAGGGCTGTAAGACCTGCCAGAGGGGTGACTTACCTATAGTGCATGCAGTGTTAGTGGACAGGATGTTCTTGGTGAGTGCCATGTCGAGTTTGCAACTTTTAAATACACCTTGTCATGCACTTGCATTGGCAGTCTGTATGAGGCTGGTGTGGCGCTTCTCAGAGTGGCACAATTGGTGTTGCAGCTCTGGGGGGCCCTCTTCAGTACCCATGCCCTATGTACCAGGAGTTCCATTTACTAGAGACTTACCAGGGTGCCTGAATTTCCAATATATAGTCCAGGTTTAGGAGAAAGAAATTTGGCCCTGGGAACCTGTTTAGCAGGGGCCCAGGGTACTTACAGTTTGAAACCACATCATTTTCCAGGCAAAACGTGGGGGGCTACCGTGTCAAAAGAGGCCCTTTCTCACAGCAGATTAAGAGGCTGCACATGCAGCAGATGAGGGGAAACCCTCAACAACAGAGAATCAAGAAAACTCTGATGAAAATGTAGATGATGAGGCAGGAGCCTCCATCTCAGAAGTAGAAGCCCCTCCTAGGAGGCTGTGGCTCTAGCAAGGTTAACCAGAAGACTGACTTTAGAACCCCAGCTGAAGAGAGTTGGGCCTAGGACACATCTCTGGTGGCAGCATGCAAGTAACTAGGGTGAAGGAGAAGTCTTTCAAGCCAAAAAATCCCAAAAGGAGCTGTTTTACCATGAGAGAGCCTGCATAGCCAGGGAATTAGGTAGAAGATGTTGGGCTGTCTGTTGTGGAAACTGTTCTCAGGCAAGTGCAGGGATAGACTCCTGACCTTGAATGAGGCAGATGCCAAGTCCTATGACCTCATGAAGGCTACTCTGATTAAGGGCTTTGGGCTAACAACTGAAGAATACAGAATTAAATTCAGGGAGACTCGAAAAACCCGGAGTCTGTCCTGAGTAGAATTCATGGACTATTCAGTAAACATGCTGGGTGGCTGGTTAGAAGGTAACAAGATACAAGATTTTGATGGGATTTATAATTTACTTATGAAAGAGCATCTTTTGAGTAAATGTTACAATGAGAAACTACATCAATTGCTGGTAAACCTAGGTCCACATTTTCTTCTATAGTTGGGAAGAAAGCAGACCTCTGGGTCAAGACAAGGGTGACAAAAACAACCACTGGTGGAGGAGACCACATGAAAAAGGCCAGAAAGCCCCCCAAGGGAAAGATGGGAACCAAAATAAATACAAAGAGTCTTCATCAGGCCCCCAAAAACCTGTTCAGGACGGTGGGCCTGAGACTCCTCACAGCCTAAGGGTGGTGATCCCGACAAGGCTTGGTGCCATGATTACAAGAATAAATTGCACTAAACTGGAGACCCTAGCTGTAAGAACAAGAAAAACACCTCTAGTCCACCTGCAGGAAATGCAGTTGCTGATCTCCAGAGGGGAACACAGTGGTGGCCTGGCCATGTCAGGGAACCCACAGAGGCAACACTAGTCGCTGAGGGAGGGGTAGATCTATCCTCTGCTGCCTGGCCCACTAAGATGCAAAAATACAGGCAGCACCCTTTGATTAATGGGGCTAAAGAGGAAGCCTTGAGGGACACCCGGGCTAGTGTCACCGTGGTGACCCAGCGCCTGGTATACTCAGGTCAGTACCTGGTAGGGAAAACCTATCCTGTCACCAATGCTAACAATGTCACAAAGATCCATCCCATGACAATAGTACCTTTTGACTGGGGGGAGTAGTTGGACAAAAAGAAGTGGCTGTGTCCTCATCCATCCCTGTAGACTGTCTGCTCGGAAATGATTTGGAGCATTCTCCCTGGGCTGAAAAAGAACTGAGGACACATGAGCAGAGGTATTGGATCCTTCTGGAATGGTCCAACCCTTCAAGACAAAAGGCAAGAAGACTGGGGAACTAGCTTCTGAACAGACCACAGGTCAGAACCCCATTTCCCAGGAAGAGTACTTGCTATCCCTAGATGGAACTGAGCCTGCAGAGTTTGGGCCTCATCGCCCAGAGCTCTTAGGACCAGGGGACCATCTGGGAAGTATCTGCACCAGGGACAAAAAAACCTGTCCCATTCATGAAGCCCTGAGGTAGCAAACTGTACAGGAAGAAAAGGGTAGTGTCAGTGGTACCCACAGAATGTATTCGGAGGATGGACTCCTGTTTACTGAGGCCAGATACCTCGACCCTGGTGTAACCAGGAGGGTAGTAGTGCCCCAGCAATATAGAGAGCTCCTTCTCTCTCTAGCCCATGGCATTCCCCTAGCTCGGCATCTGGGCCAAAACAAAACCTGGGGCAGGCTAGTTAATCACTTTTACTGGTCTGGGATGTCTCAGAACTCAGGAGGTGAAGGACCAACTAGGTCCTAAACAACTATAGCCTAAACCACTACTGCTAAACAACTAAAAAGTCTCTACAACTAAGTACTGAACAACTACTGTCTGAACAACTATTGTGTCTGAATAACAATTGCCTGAACAACTTATATATATATATATTCTAAACAACTAATAAATCATAAAAACCAAAAGGAAAACCTTACCTTACAATTAGTTGTTCAGGCAATTGTTATTCAGGCACAATTGTTGTTTAGACAGTAGTTGTTCAGTACTGAGTTGTAGAGACCTTTTAGTTGTTTAGCAGTAGTGGTTCAGGCAAGTAGTGGTTTAGACCTAGTTGTTCAGGATGTTTCCCCTTGGTAGGTGGAGACCAGGTTCAGCCACTCCAACCCAAGTTCCTGCCAATATTGGCTTGGGGAGCTCCAACTACCCAGACTCAATGCAGGGCATTCCTTGGCTTGACTGGATACTATAGGGGGTTTGTGAATGACTATGGCACCATAGTGGCCCTCCTCACAGAACGTACCCCCAAGAAAATGCCCAAGATGATTAACTAGACAGTGAGTTCTCAAAATGCTTTTGATACTCTGAAGAATGCAATGTGCTCTGCCAGTCCTGAAAGCTCCATATTACTCCATGCAGTTTATTGTCCAAAGAGATGCCTCAGAATATGGGATAGGAGCAGACCAATGATAAGCAAAAGACTACTCTGAGAGAAGAAACATTGGGTCTCATAGAGACGGAAGGCTTTGCTGTGGTCTGGGCCTTCAAGACGCTGAGGCCATCCTTGTTTGGCTCTCACTTCATAGTTCAGACAGACCACAGGCCTCTCAGATGCCTACAACAAATGAAAGGTGAAAACCCCAAACTGCTTAGGTGGTCAGATCACTACAGGTAATGGTTTTAAAGTGGAACACAGACCTGGGACTGCCAATGCCAATGCAGATTGCCTTTCCAGGTTCGTCCACTTAGAGGATGACGACCCCTCCCAGGGGAAGGGTAGAATCATTTGGGGGGGAAGGTAGTGTGAGAAAGGGCCTCTTTTGACATGGTAGCCCCCTACGTTTTGTCTGGAAAATGATGTGGTATCAAACTGTAAGTGCCCTGGGCCCCTGCTAAACCAGTTCCCAAAGCCAGATCTCTTTCCCCAAAACTCTACTATGTATAGCCACTTCAGCCACTCTTGTAAGTCCATAGTAAAATGGTACCCCTGGTACCTAGGGCATGGGTACTGAAGAGAGCCCCCCCAGAGCTGCAGCACCAATTGTGCCACTCTGAGAGGCCCCTCACCAGCCTCATGCAGACTGCCATTGCACGTACATGACAAGGTGTATTTGAAAGTTGCAAACTCAACATGGCACTCACCTAGAGTGCCATGTCCACTAACAGGGCATGCACTATATGTAAGTTATTCCTCTGGCAGGCCTTACAGCCCCAAGGGAGTGTGCTCTTTAATGCATGTGAGGGTATATGTGTGCACAAGCAAATATGCCCCTACTGTGTCTTTGTAAAACCTTATGGCATAGTAAGTGTACAGGGAAGCCAAAGCAAATGCATGTGCTGGACATGGGTTATTACGAGCTCCCCAGCTACATGATGGCCTCTCTGAACACTGGGTTGTTTGTTATTAAACAACTCAAAAAAATAAACCCACACGGATTCCAGTGTTGGATTTACTATAAAATGTACCCAGAGGACAGCCCTGGCATGGCTGCTGACTGGTTTTAGCCAGCCTGCCACCACCAGGCAGAAGTCTGGACTCCTGGGGTGAGAGCCTCTGCTCTCAGAAGCCAGAACACAAAGCCTTTTCTGGGTGGAGGTGTTACACCTCCTCCCATAGGCAGGCAGCAAGCACCAGCAGTCAGCTTCAAAGGCTTTACTGCCTTTGAAATCTAAAGTCTAGAAGCAAGCACCAGTCGAGGTCCTTCAGGACACCCTAGAACCACACCACAGAGTGCCCTCCTGACATGTAATCCACCCTCCAATTGACCTGCCCCGGCTCCATGGGCTCTATTACACACAACCCTTGGTTGACCAATCCACGCTGCACCCGGCCTCCGTGGCCCCTGCATTGACAAACCAGCTGTGCTCTAGGGATCTCCAACCCCTTGTGATCTCTACACTCCAAGGGGACCCACCGGATTTACCTTTAAGTCCATCTGTGCAGTGTGTTTCCAAGTGGTCCACTTAAACTATTCCAGCTGGCCCGCAGGACATCTCAACAGCCTCGACCCAGAAACAAAAGGTAACACTTGTGAGAGCATTGCCTGATTTTATATGCAATTTAAGAATTTTCTCTCACTGATTCCTATGGTGCTTGATTAAGCACAGAAACAAAACATTTTCTAAACTGGAAAATCATAACTTAAAAAGTACTTACACGATTTTGATGATCTTGGTCTTAAAATTGTTATAAAAATCTGATTTTGTAACTTGGTCTTGAGTTATTCTTCCGAGGGTGTGCCCACATTTATTGATACTGTGAGTACAACAAATGCTCGTCACATCTCCAAGAAAAGCCTAACTGCTCGTCCACACTGCCACAAAAACAGAGCATTATGTGGTCTGCTTTTTATCTCTGGAAACCAAGGCTGGTTGCTTGGATTCTCCTCATAGTGCACATCATTTTTGTACACTGTATATAGAGCCAGCCTCCTATAACAGGGGCCTGCGTTACGCCCTGTTGCAGATGAGCAGTTCTGTGCAGATGAAGCTGTCCTTGAGGGGCCCAGCCTACTTTCTACAGGGGCCTTGCAGGCTTTGGTGGAAAGTGAAACTAAAAAGTTACTTGGTTTCTTTTCAGACCTGTCTCAGCGCGGGGCCAACATGCTCCACGCAGCAACTGAGTTCTAAACATAAACTCTGAACTGGTAAGTTGAGGGGTCCCCCACCCCTTTCAGGTGAGATACAGTGGGGTAATGAAGCTTGAGGGGGCCGCCCTGAAAAAGTACATAGAGGGGACCCCCTCCCCGGCCCACCACCTATCACTTTTGCTGAGGGGGCCCCATGGAACTCGGTAGCACGCCCGCACCCCAGGAGCTGTGGTGGCTTATGTTACTCCTCCGGTGAGAGAGACTGGATACCCGCTGCACCGCGGGGATGCAGGGGTGAGTTACGCCCCCAACTCTCTTGCCTTGAGAAGCGTATTCCCTGAGTCTTTGTATCTGCTTTGAAGCACCACGTGGCGGTGGTCCTGCTTTCGTCAAACAGATTTACTCATGGTATTCTCCCCCAAGAACTTTACTTTCTTCCTCAGCCTTCCGGCTTCAGATACTTAAAGAAGTCTTAATAAGGTAACAAATTATTTGCATATCAAGTGACTTCCAAGTGGAACTCACTACCCCTCATGCTGAGGAGTCACTTTATTGAGCTTCAGGACACAGCTTAAGAGCTGGTTGTTCATATTATAAAGGTGAATAATCAACTTATTAGCACCAAGATGCCCTTGGGTAATCACTCACTTTGGAGATATGGAAATGAATAAAAAGAGTTTTTGAAAACAGTGCTTTTCTTAGGAAGCCACACAATGATAGTCCTGTTTATCAGTTGTAGGATTGGGTTTCTGCAGCAGTGTCCTGATCCTGGCAACACATGCTCTCCATTTCCTGTTTACCATCTGCATGGTTGTGATTATGCAGCCAAAGCTCTGCTTGTCAGCTACTGGCCCTGAGCTGTTCAGTTCATGCTCCATCCCTTGAAAGGAAGGGAACTGGCAAGATGAGCGGTCCACGAGGAGGCCATCCTTTGTGACTGCAGAGCGGTGTGCTAATTCTAGCCAAGATGTGATCAACTTAATTAAAACATTGGAATTTTCAGCGCTTCACTGAAGACAGTGAAATGGCTCAGGGATTATAAAGGCTGGGATGAGCCTCCTGTTCAAACTTTACAATGTTTGCCTTTCTGTTTCTGCCTTTTTAATTTACAAAATTCTGCCCTGAGTGGGTGGACTGTTCTAATAGCATTAGAGCCCTTCCACCTCGCCACCGCAGGCTATACTGGTGCGAAAGGACCTCTCCCTCATTATAGTCCATCACCCTTGGGTTCAGGGCCTTTAACAACTGGTATAGCCCCTGACTGCAGGCTTTAAGGCTACAGTAGAACATTGGAATATTGAGAGCGCCTTTGAAGACAGTGGAGTGACTCAGGGCTAACAATGGCTGGTGTAGTCCCGGTGTTTCATCATTCAAATGTTTGTTTCTGTCTTTCTCTCTTTTTAAATTAGAACATTCTGTCATCTGTAAATGGAAGGTTTTAAGAGCCAGGTGGCACCACAGTTTCCGGCTACACCTGTTGTTAAAGTCTCTCTCCCTCGTTATAGGGTTTAACTCGGGTTCGGGGCCTTTAACAACTGTTTTGGCCCTCGACGGTTGGCTAAAAGGCTATATGACATTCCAGTGCCATTCCTTGACCCACCACAGTGGTACAATATAAGCCCCCTTTGGACCTAGCAAGGTTATGAAGAAACGGTTTCCTTTTATTTACCATCTGGAAAGCCATTATTCAAACACCAGCCTTGAGAGCCACCTACCACATCGGTCACTCATATTTCGCACTCGTGAATCCTTTTGCCTGTGGAGGCTTCTTCATGATGACAGTGCAAAGGTGACATGAAGATATTTATCTGGAGTTCAGTCATGCTAGCTTTTCTGGGACACATGGCCTTCATTTGGCACATTCCATGTAACACTCTCAGCTATTCCCAATAACAGCCATAAAAAGTTTCCCTCCATCTGGTTTTATTTGAGGTGTGAATTTATATTAAACATAGTTAAGGTGCATATCTCAAGTTTTTATCATGAATTTTATCACAAATGCAGTGCGATAGTCAAAGGCCATACATTTCAATACCATTATCACCTTTAGAAGGAACACAATAGTCATTCTAAAAAATACACTCATCCCAAAATGTATACGATTTACAAAGGTAAACTTAGACCAAAATTCTAAATTTACAACTTTCAGTATTCACCAAGAAAAGTTACGAGTAGTATCTTTGGGATGAAATCGCCGCACTCTGTGTATAATCTCTGCTCTCAGGGCAGAGTCTCTGCCCCAAATGCAGTACCGGAGTGAAATCTTCACCCTCTCAACAGAATTTCCACACTCGGGGCAGATCTTCCCCCCCCCCCCCGAATGCAGAGATTCTCTGAACATTTTTTTTTACAGGTGAGAGCGGTCTGTGTGGGAGTCTGAATGCCTGCCTTAGAGTGCAGTTGGTTTTCACCACTCAAATATCAATCTTTGTCTTTCCATGTGACCAAAAAAAATCCATTTATTTTTACTATTTTGTGCGGTTCAATGGCAGGAAGTACAATATTTTGATGTATTAGAAATAGCGATCCCGGTTTTGTGGTATTTATGTTTTTTAACATTTCCATCTGTATTTATTCATATTTATTTTTTGGCCATCTTATTTGGTATTTTTCCATATTTATTTTGTGCTTTGAGAGTAAACAGAGACTTAAAATTTTATATTTCTGCATTTTTTAACTGATAAACATGCACTCTTAGTTTCTTAGCCGTCACGTTACAGCTATTTAAGCAGCCAAATACAACAAAACACTACACTCGCAGGTAAATATTAGCATTATATACAAATATTTGTTGACATGTATTTAAAAAAATTTAATGCTGTTTCTTAACTCTCAGTGAAGTGCATCTGCTCAGCTGTTGGCCTAGAACTCATGAGAGACAGCATGGAGAGTTTCTCACAAAACGCACAATTTTCTGTATTTTTCCACTTTTAAAAATAAATACAGACATGAAACACATGCTTTTCTGCCTGAATTTATCTGTAAAAATCTGTAAAAATGGAACACTGGGAGCCTTAATTATAAAGAAATGATGGTATTCCTTTATGGGGTCGCTACCACTTGATATGTACTATGTGTAAGAACGGGGGTGGGGGTGCCACATGACCGCTGAGGGTCCGCACTGGAGTTTTATCTTCTTTTTCATCCTTACAAGTCACAACAACAATGTACATCATCTATGCAGACTCTGCAGTGTGGGTTTTGTGACCAAGAAGTCAAGACAGTCATACATTGGAAAGTTATAAACATTTAAGAAACAAGTTACATTGTTGCTTGAGTACTAGAATAATACTCTTCAAAGCTCTGCTGCGGGGAGTTATAACTGCTCTAATTATAATATAGACTGGCTCATGTCTGCTCCTTCAAACACTACTTATAACAGACTGCTTGCTGAGAATATTTCTGTTTTTTTCACACTGTTGTATTTAACTGCTGTGACAATAAGCACCATTTACCCCATGCAGATAAATCATACAGATTCATTTAACTAGACTTTTACATTTTTACTGTTGTGATTCAGTCTTGAAAAAGTTCCTGGGCTTAGAGAGAAACATGTGTTGGCTGATTCCTCAAGCATCCTGTATTTTGCCTACTTCAATATTTTTCAGGCAAATGAACATATTCACAAATTATTCAACTTCATGAACAACAAATGAAATAGTGATGAAACGTTGACATTATTTAAGGCTAACTCTGTACTATAGTTTACAAAATGAATTGTTGATGATTTACTGGTTCGAAAGACAAAAGCCAGTGGAGACAAGAGAAACAGCTGTGACATATAAATATCAGTTCTCTTTTTACAGTGAGCAGGTCCAGCATTGGATAAAGCCTTCTGCCCTACACATATCATCTTTGGTTGGTGGCTGCGTTGGAATTGTGCAAACACCAACCGGAAATATACACTTTATAGTAATTGGTTCCTCCAAAGGTTTGGGGACAACTTTAAACCAATGTGGCCAGTTGGCCTGGGCCAATCAGCCACTGTTGGCGAATGCCAGCTGGCCCTGGGAGTCGGTTCATAATTCTCTTTTTGACAGGAAGACACTGTGTGCTCTTGAGTAGAGAAACAACCAGATCAGAGGAAGGAATAGTTGGATATCCCCCTTGAAGGACTAGGGAAGTGCTCAGGAAGAGGCCAGTTGCTGCAGTGTCGTATGAAGGAGACTGCTGGGGATGAAGAGATGCGGCCTGAATTCAAGCCCATAGCTAGACCCCCAGGTGCACCACGTGCTCTTGTGAAGAACTTTGATTTGCAAAGTGCAGCAAAATTAGACATCTCTTTCCACTGCGCAGCCTGACTCAAGATTGCTGGGATCAAAGAGTTATAATAGTCTCTGAAGACCCAGCTATTCCGCTAATCAACTGGACCCCGCCAGCACTTGGAGACCCTCACGGTGACAAGAAGCGCTCTACAAATCTACTGACTGATTGACTGAAAGAGTGGTTCTCTCAAAAATCTCTCTATTTCCCCTTCATATGAGTTGCGCCTGGAGAGTCAGGATGCCAATGAGCAAGACTATGAGACACAGCAGACATGGTAATACCTCTCACCTTGCTGCCCCCCCCACTGCTGACTGCACCAAATCCTCATGGCTGCAGCAATCGCAACCACCTGGCTGCCTGGGCCATGCCGGTCGCCCTGAGAACCTGCTAAAGTTTATGAGATTCACCACTGCATCCCAATAATAAGACCAGGCTTCCTTCATAACTGTGCTGTCAAAAGCAGGAACAGTGTCCCTACTGCATTCACTCTGCTCCAGTAGTTGTGGCCTCTCTTGACACCCAGTTCATAGATTGCCTTCCTGAGTGCCCGACTGCGTGTAAAACTGGTATCCTGAGTTTTAATTTGGCCCTGGTGTCATGCTAATTTAGTGTGTCTGCTGCGGTCCAGGCCTGTCCTTAACAATGTAAGGTCCATGATTTGTTGTGTGACCGGGGGTCAGCACTACTTTTATAGTAGTCAGTGCACTACTGTTCATGCCCTGGGTGTATCACATAAAGCACTAGTGGCGAACAACCATATCTTCGAATGTACAGTGTACCCAGAGCTTCTTCCTGTGCCAAACCACAGAACCTTACACTGACATTTTGTGTGCATGTCAAGTGTGAAAATGGGCAGTGCACATCTATGGTAGTATGACTCCATATGTTGTATACGTCTGAGTACTGGCTACCAGCAGCATCCATCTCGGATGCCCCTGATTTATAATGGCTCAAATGGAGGGTGAGGACAGCTTCCCCAAACAGTGGGCGTGTAGTGTTTGAATTCCTGTGACTGGAGAGTGGAGATCCAGACACTGAAGTAATGAGGACGGCAACAGCGCTCCCTTTAGAAATTCCATCAGGGCCTTGTTAGCAAAGGACTGCCGATTAGTTCTTCTTGAGCACTGCCATTTGGTAGAAGGTAGAGGTGAAAGGTAGAACTGCAGTGTCTGTTGTTCAAGGTGAGGCAGTTTGTAGGCATGGCTTGCCCTTTTGCCTCTCTGTGATTACTCCTTCAGTAAGGCTAATGGCAGCCACGTGCAGAAAATTCACACTTCACTGTGAAGTCCCTTGGGATACTTTTACTTGGAGCCAGCATCTTTGCTGGGTGCTGTAAGAACCATCACCGACCACAAAGGCTAGGTCTGGGCAGCAGCTTGAAAAGGACATTTGAGAACCAGCCAAACACAGCTTCTGAAACCTTAGACAGTGATTTCACATCCCCTGTCTGGAAAATGTGTATGAATGTAGGATCCAGACCACTCCTCTTTGTCCCGGTCCCACTTTCGTCTTAACCAAGGAGGAGCTGTTGCCCAGCTGGGGCTGGCATCCTCCTGATAGCCAATCTCCCAAAGGTGACAGGGCATCACTTGAAGTCTATAATTTCTACTGTGGGAGCTAAGGTTCTCCCTGAATAACCTAGAACAGGGGTTCCCAACGTGTGGTCCGGGGACCCCTGGGGGTCTGTGAAGCCTCCTCAGGGGGTCCGGGACAGCTCAGAAAATCAAATAATATTAACAGATTAAGTCGCCAGCTTTCAGTAATGACTCAATAGAGGGTCCCCCGATTCCAATAATGATTCAGTGGGGGTCCCCGGATTCCAGTAATGATGAAGTGGGGGTCCACAAGTTGTCAAAAGGTTGGGAACCACTGACCTAGAAGACTGCTGGTCTGTTGAGAGAGGGAAGGAGCCCTGCAGGAGTAGAGTCTGTATGAAGGAAAAGCCCATGTTCATTATGTGATGATCCCGCAGAAAGCTGACAACCCAAGACAACAAGCCAGGAGGACCCATGCCGCAGAGAGGTTCCCTCAGATCTTTAGTTCTGGAGTGAACTCATACCAGGACTGCAGCACGTCGTGCCGCCTCATGGACCCGGCAGCTTGCCGCAGGCTCAAGAGACTGATGCTGCCACTGCCGACAAGGAAAAGAAAGCTGTACACCGCAGATGCCGAGAGACTGATCTGCCCTTGTGACACAATGATGAGGGGTTCAGCTGCAACTGATGGATGCCTGATTGCATCTCACAAGAGGGACCACCACTGCTGAAGTAGGTGCTGCTGGAGCCCAGTCCCACCTTCCCAAGTCCTTTCATGAAACTGGTTCTAGGTGAGGCCACCACCCCCCCTACAGAAGAAGAGTCAACACCGTCAAGCCAGGAGAGAAATCCATGTCACATGCACACACAGGACTGACAGTAGCAACCGGTAGGTAAATGGCATGGCTTGACCTGCACGCAAAGACAAGAGATTAAGGTGCCCGGGTGATTTTGCTGTGCCCACATTACAGTTTTTTTCTCCAAAAGGAACAGTAAAAACGTTGAATTGAGTTGTGTAATAAATCAGTGAGAACCTTTGAGCCATCTGCACCTGAGCCTAAACTTGCATGAGGTCATAGAGAGTTGTGAATGGCAAGAGTGGGATATTGACCATAAGGGGAGAGAGAACGATTACCAGGAAGGAGGCGGGTGTAGTGTCTCGCTGCTAAAACACATCACTGTACAACTCTGCATGTGGCTCCCATCAGAGGTGCAATATTTTGTTCTGCTGTTAGATTATACAACTTTCTTTTTCCATAAGGGATAATCACTTGGCTGGACATTGCATGATTGTGTTGGTGGGTAGACTGCTGAGTTCTGAGCTCCTGCCCTCCACACTATCTCCCTAGGAAGCCCTTGACTGCTGGCCCTTACTACCCCAACAGTCAAATGCTGAAAGGCTTGAACTTGCCCTGGTTTGCAGAGCCATAGTATGAAATATTCCCAAGGTAATAGTGGTGCAGTAGCCCCTGCCTGCCCTGTGACCCCCAGATGGGATCTGGCAGATGCCCTCTAGATGGACCACTTGAGAAACCAGAGACTGCTTCCTCTAGCAAGGCCCAGGTACAGGAGCCCCAGTGGTGCTGGGCACATGCAGGTGCGTGTCCACAGTATTACAGTATTTTGTCCTGTATCACCGATTTTACTACACTGAGGGCCAGATGGTCAAAACTACCATTTGCAACAAGTGATGCAAATTGCATATTGACTTTTTGCGAGTGGAAAAGATATTCATCAGTCAGAACGTAAATTGCAACTCTACCATTAGATGCTATCACAAGGATAGTGTCCTGCTGGAGTCAGCAAATCACCATGTCTGTAAACTGTTTTGAAAAATGCATCCTGTTTTCTTTAAGGGAAACTGGGTGCCATTTTAAAAAGATATGTTTATTTTTGCCTTAGTTGGTTTGTGAATTGGCAGTGGTCCCCTATTTTCCACTCACAATTTGGAAGGGATAGCCTACCCTTTTGTGAATGTTTTCAATGTTGTGCACCTGAATTTCGGTTGCAAAATATTGATACATACCATAGCATATCGCTGTTTAGCAGGGATGCTCTAAGCACGCCTCACCTTGCCTTTCTAAACCCGTTTTGCAACTTAGTAGCCTGTTATCAAGTAAATAAATGGGTTTAGTACAATTAAAAAAAACACTTAGTGCTTGCAAACCCTGTGATTCAACGAATCACAGGTTTTGTGACACTAAATAGCTTTGTACATATGGCACTAAAATTGATAATAGAATCTAAAGCATAAGTTTCATTTCAAGAAGGTATATCCACGCATGTATCTTATAACTTATTGTGTGATATCCACGTATAATGTCTTACCCTCCTCAAGATTTCTCTACTCCCAAGAGTCAAAGCTTAAAAGGAGCTGTTTGGCATTCAGCTTATCACAAGGATTGTGCAGTTGTCCCTTAGACTCACAGGCCCCGCAGAACTGCTTTGGCAGTCTGAGAAAAATAACACCTGCCCCTGAGTGGAAGGAAAATCCCTGTGTCTCTGTTCCCATAGATTTCTGTTTTGTTGCCCTCGCAGTCCCGCTCATTCCTCATCTCCTTCACCCAGCTCACTCAGAAGCCCTTTCTTTTGTTTCCTTCACAGCAATTGTTTCTTTGTTTCCTCTTCACATATTCACCTGAACCTTGAGAAGTCTGCCTGAACTGTCCTGATCTTGGCTGTCTTTTGTTCAGTGCAGAATGGATCTGAGCCGAAGGCCCCTCTTGATGCGCATCAGGTTCATTCTCATCCCACAGCTTATAGAAAAACTTGTGCATGGCAGTCCCAACAAGGACTGGGCAACGCCATTAGGTCTTGCTTTAATGTGTCAAGGTGTGCAAAAAACAACTGTGCGTGGAGATGTTTGCATATTAAAGCCAGACCTATTGGCTTTGCCAGTGTCTGTTTATCAGTATATATGGTGCACTCCCATACATACAATACGGGTCCTGCCCAAAGCATTAAAAAAAGCCCTACTGCAGTGAAAAAAATGCTTTTTATATACAATGTGAATAGTTTAGTTTGTGATGATTCAGGGGGTCATTATGAGTGGCTGATGGAAAACTGTCTGACAAACTCCTGACAGCGTGGCTGCCACCTACGTGGCGACCTCCCCGCTGGAGTCATTAAGAGTTTATTGCTAGGTGGGTGGTCAGAAACCTAAGTTTCCACCTGCTGGAACGGGAAACAGACTACAGCGTTGTCACCGGCTCGTAATTGAGCCAGCGGCAATGCTTTAGCGAGCACGGTGCAATGCTTTAGTTAGCACAGTGCACCAACACCCTTGCAATGTTCACTGTCTGCACAGCAAGCATAGCAAGGGTCCTTGGCAGGAGGGCCCCTGCACTGCCCATGCCAAGTGCTTGGACAGTGCAGAGGCTCCCCTGCACTTGTTCTCCACCAGCATTTTCATGGCGTTGGTACCACCCTGAAACTGCGGGTCAGAGAAGAGGGTCGTAATCTAGGGCAGCACTGCTTGCAACGCTGCCTTGATGGATTAGTACGGCCACCGCCTCCAAACCGCTGGGATCTCCGATCCTGGTGGAGCTGGCAGTTCCCTGGCGGCCCAACCGCCATCCACGAGTCTGGCAGACTAGTGACCGTCAGACTCGTAATGACCCCCATGGTCTCTGCTGGAGTGTTGGTGGCTCTATTCAACCTCAGCGGTCTGACCGCACTGGCGGTGCTTTGGCTGTGTTCCGTTTGCATCGAGGTTGTAATCACCAGGGCGGCGCTGCTTGCAGCCAATAGCATGAGGTGAGAGAGCAATACAGATACTCCTTTAGGTAAAGCCAGAGCCCATTCCATGTACATTGTAAAGAGTTTGCAACAATAGGTTTGTCTGTCTGGTGAAGCTGGACCTAGAAAGGGTACCACATTAATCTGGCTGCATTAGAAACCTGCGTAAAGTCCAGTAAATCAATCCACTGGAACAGTTCTGATAGCTTGGAGATGATGTATTTTTCTAATATTTAAATATGTGGACTCTTACCAAGTAAAATTAAATCACAATACAAAAAATACTTTGCAAATTCTAGTCTAGAATCCCAAGAATCCCAAGAATACTAGAAGATTCTCTAAACTTAATTTTCTTTCAGCCTCCTTTCTTCCCCATCACTGCTCACTTCTTTGTTCCGTACTTCTACCCTCTCTCTCCTTTCCTTACTTTCTCCCCTGCCCCTCCCTGCTATTGACTCACATGCCCTTCCTTCTTCTCCTACCTCTGCCCTCTCTTATTTTACTTCAGCTTCAAACTTCCTCCTTCTCATCTCATTTCATCTTCCATTGCTCTTTCACTCCCTCATTCATTTGTTTGATACATCTTCCCTCCACTCCCTCCTTCTCTCTTTGGATTTAGCGGTTCCCTATCCTGCCTCATGTATCTTTTCACCTCTCTTTATCCTCGTTCTCTATATATCATCTCTTTCCCACCCTCTTTATTTCATCTCTGTCTTTTCATTCTCTCTTTTGATTCATCTCTATTCCCTCACCTTCTGTCTCTCTTTTGCTTCAGCTCTATTTTCCCTCCCTCCTTTTCTTTTGTTTCAATTCTTTTTCTTCTCCTTTTAACCTCTTAATGGTGTTTTATTTATCTTCACCACTCCTTCTCTGATTTATCTCTCTTCTCCTCCTGCTCCTTCGGTTTTGTTCCAGCTCTTCTCTCAACCCCTCCATCTCTTTTTGTTTCATTTCTCTTCCCTCCCCACCTCCTTCTCTAGTATGATTCTTCACTCTCTCCTTTCCCTTCTTCTCTCTTTCTTCTCCTCTCCCATTCTCTTCATCCTCACTGCCTGCCCCTATTGTCTTCACACACACAAACTCTGCCCAAGCCCTCCTCTGTTAAAGTAGCGAGGGGGAGGAACCAGCCCTGTAAAAAGAGAAGCCACAGCCTCCCTCAAGGGGACTGGCATCTATTTTAAGGCTTTTGTGAGAACACAAAGAAATGAACCAGAAACACAGACAGAGCTGTTCCCTGAGAGTCACAAAGTGGTGTGGGTAGGTAGAGTCACAGTAAACAACCACTGACTCTGGCCCCCCCAGGCCCTGCCAGGGAAAGGGCAGAGGGTCTGAGATTCTTTGGCAGGTCACTACTACCCCCAGAACACTTTACAAACCTTTCACGGTAAGTTCGCCCCAAGGCCCTTCACACTGTGATTCTGAAAGCACTTGACACGCTCTTCACATCAAGTGAGCCTCATACCACATTAGCTGATTCCTAAAACCACTGCACCCACACTTTGCATCAAATACACACACATTAAACCCATTTCCATCAGTGGTTCACAGAGAATGTGGTAGACTTTTTATGTCAATTGATCACAGGGCACCTCATGGAGGCCGTATCCTGAGTCATATTGCAGGCTCATTCTCTGCAAACCCTTGCTGATAAGATGTCACCCCACTCCGACTCTCATTTATTCACTCTCCTAAATATATAGAACACCACCCAGCAATGCAAACTTTAAAGAAGTCTTACCTCCTACGGCGACCAAGACCCATCTCAACCAGCCGAACCTACACATTCGGCAACATATGGTGTTAGAAGAAGAATCTACCCACAAGACTACCACCAAACAACGCAAACTTTAAAGATGTCTTACTGCCTACGGTGACCCAGACCCATCACAACCACCTAAGTCTACACATTCACCATCATATGGTTTTACAAGAAGAACCTACGCACAACCACAGCCATCACAACCAACCTTGAAACATTCAACCTACAACAAATGTTTTCTACCCAACCCATGCTGCAGGACACAATCTAGATGTCATTCTTTCCCCTGAAACAGGGTCACTTACAGACCACTTCACGTATGATGGAGCAACCACAGCATCACCATCCGGATCACCACACCTATCAACAACATCAAAAACACAACAAAAACCACACACAAAAATCCTCAGCTAGCCAATGAGAAAACCTGACATCCACAAGCAGAACCCCTATCTTGAAAGAATACCAATAAATGCACAACCTCAAGAAATACCTTTTACAACTGGATCTCTGCTGCATTGGGCAAGCAGATACCGATAAATACTACATCCTGGGTAACCACAAAACAAACATCACATGGAGTAATGGAATCAAAAGTATTAAAATACAACTCAACTTTCTACGGTGCAAGTGGAGAAACTCAAGAGATGAAAAAGACAAAATCATACCATCCCACTGAAACAAAGACTACAGAAAAGCCATCAGAACCACAAAAAAAGACGCTACTCCACGCACATAACTGAAGTCATCTACCCCTCTAAGGAACACGATTCAAGCAGAATTCCACACTCCGCAGTGCCAAAACACTAGACCACCACAATTGCATGCCTTCTGTGACATAATTTCCATACAACTGAACTAAAAAATAGCAAGGCAGGAAATTATCTTAAGAAGAACACAGATAACACCACCACAACATATGACCCAATCACCATTGAAAGATACAGAAGTATTCTTCCACCACTAAATTTTGTAACACCCTCTCAGAAAAAATAAATCCTAGAAAATATCATCACAAGTAGACTACTTGCTTCACGATCAGACATGCCGTCTCAAAAATCTGTAAAAATTTCCTTTGCACAACCTTCAGGGAGGTAGCAAAAGCTTACTCAACAGGTTTCTGGAACTACGTTTATCCCCACCCTAGCTAAAAACCTACTACATTAGACCACTCCACAAATAGAAAACCCTTGACCGCTCTGACCCAGGAAAATACCGAGCATCAAATGGCCAATTCCTGGAAATGATGTTTGAAAGGACAATGTTTACTCAGTGTTCAAAATTTGCAGAAGAAAATCTTTGAATGTCAGGCCACCAATCCAGCTTCAGACCCGACAGAAACAGAGAGTCAGCCATCATATCCATTTGTCAGTCAGTCAAAGTACATATTTATTCAGACCTCCGTCTTTAAAACAGAAATTCTTAAAAACACTAGTGATAATTAGGATCAAAGGTTAAAATGAACAATACTCCCATTGAAACGCCATAAAAACCACAGTTCATCCAATCTTATATAAATCTACTTACCCTAAAACTACACAAATGATACAAAATTAGCCCTCATAATACTTTAAAAGTATCATTTCAACCGTAAAAATGTATCTACATAAAAAAAATTGCCCCATAGCACACATTACATCCTGGAATCTCATTTCTATGAGTAATGTGATTGCTTGCCTCCTGTCCTTAATATCATATTTTATCAAAATACATTTTAATAGGGACTTTCATTGAGCTAGGAGCCATAGGCAGTCCACGAGGATGTATATTAGACCACCCTTCATGTTGAGGCCACATTTACATATTCTATCTTCATCTAGCAAGGTTTTGTGCACCTCAGACATCAGAACTTGATTTACATCTAAATCTCAGGCGACTTCGATGCATCTGTACATTAGGAAGTTTCTCCAGATAGGGGAAGGTCTCATGTCCCATCCATGATTCCATCAAGTAGGAAACAGATTTCTTATTCTTTAGATGTATAAGGTCCTCCTCTGAGGAGACCTGTTGTACTACTCTCTTGAGGTCAACCTTGCTCACCCCTATCTGGTCAATACCACCTGCTGTTTTTATTTTTAATTTCCTACAACAGCAGTTGACTCCTCTGGCCCAGGTTAACTCACTTTGTGATATCTGCCTTTTACATAGCTGCACAATTTTGGAGGGCTCCTCACAATCTATTAGTATCCAAAATGTTATTATCTCTGCATGTGCTAAGTGAGTCCATCCTGTCAGGCCCATCTCAACTCTAACTGCTTGCACCATTGTAGATAATGGAAGAGAACATAATGCTTTCAAGCTCCTTCCTTCTTCAATGTCCCAGCTTTTTATAACCTCCATTGCCAGCCACCTTGGCACCATACTGGAACTGTGGCCATATCATACCCAGATAAGCTGCCAACACAGGTTGCAGGGAGGGCCCCTAATAACAATTATTAAATTGCTTCTGACCAACCATGCAAGAGAGTGTCTTAGCTTGTATTAGATCTAAGTGATCCTTCCAACGTAGATCATGAGAGAACCACATACCTAAATATTTATATTTCTTGAATTTCTCGATTTTGACTTTGTTTATTGACCACCTCAACCTTATCCTCTTCTTTAGCATGGGCAGAACTTTGTTTTTTCCATGTTGATTTTTAATTTTTTCTTTTAACAATAGTCCGAGAATATATCCAATTTTATCTTTGGCCAATTTCTGTTGAATCAAAAATTACTAAGTCGTCCGCATATAGAAGACAGCTGACATGCATACTATCCATTGTTGTGTTTGAGGGAGGTCAGCGAAGTATAGGGAAAAGAGGGTCGGTGCCAAAACGCACCCTTGTCTCAGACCATATTTTATTTCAATCCTGTTAGAGAAAAATCCCTCAAGATCTAGTTCTACCTGAGCCCAGTTATCCCTGTGGAGTTCTTGTAAGATTAACAATAAATCATTTGGAATTCCCAAATTCTTTAATACTTCCCATAGTAAAGCTTGATTAACAGAATCAAATGCTCAACTAAAGTCAACAAAACAACAATACTGTCCTCCTGACTGCTCCATTGATGTCTTAGCAATGGCTCATAAGGTAAAACAGTGATTGATCGTCGAGTGACCCCCCTTAAAACCTCCTTGCTCTTGTTGAATGGTTGTATTTGATTCTGCCCAGTCCCTCTACGTCCACAGAAGGATTTTTGAGAAGACCTTTCCAATTACATCTAACAGATTTATTTGTCGATAATTTCCGGGGAGGGAATACTCGCCTTTCTTATATATTGGTTTGATTATCGACCCTCTTCCAACTATCTGGAAATCTTCCTGTCAGTAGGATTTTCTGGAAAGGGAGATGAAACAAGCCGGTCCACCAGGCTATGTTAGTTTTTATTATTACTGCTGGTAATTTATCTGGTCCCTCTGCCCTTGTGTGTTTTAACATTCCAGTTGTTTTCCTAGTTGTTGGTGCTGAAAACCTCTCCTTTGTTTCTTCCTTTATGAGGAATCGTATTGGGCAATGGGTGGGTAAGAGTAGAATCTTTGTTATAGGTTTCTTCAAGGAATTCTACCCAAGCATCTTCACCCATCGAGCCTTTCAGTTTTCCCAGGGAATTTCCTATCCCACTCAGTACCAACCTCCAAGGGTTAAGCATGGATTCAAACCAATCCTTGTTACCACATGTCAACAACGTCACAAACATGCCTTCTACACAATGAAAGCACTGTGTCACACCTTATCATACCTTGGACACCCAGAACAATTACAAGCTATCATCACACATGTAATCTCCAAGCTTTACTATGCCGACAGTCTATAACTTGGCACACATAATTTCAACATTCCTAAAATACAAATAATCCAAAATGCTGCCGGAAGACTCCCTCTCCACCGTCGCCCAAGAGAACGCATGACTCCAGTCCTGCAATGACTCCACTGGATACCTATAGCTACAAGAGCAATGTTCAACGAACTTTGCATTGTCCACAGAGCTGGCAAGGAAAAGGACCACTATCCCTAATAGGTAAATGCAAGCTATATAAACAAAACAGGATATTGCGCTCCAGGGTTGCACCACTTTCCATCATGCCATTTTACCATGAGACATCTGTAGGAGCCACTGCTTTCTCAGTACAAGTGACCAAGCTTTGGGACTCACAACCAGCCTTAGTTCAAAGCAGTCAGGAGCATATACACCTCAGAAGACAATTAAAACATAGCTGTTTTAAGATAAGTACATTATTTTACAAATGTATCCTGGAAGTAGGGGTACAGAGGCACTGCATCACTCCCAGAAATAGTACGCTGGAGTTTGGAAGGTGACTGAGGAATGCAGATGCCTTGAAACTTTGTCTGTAGATTGTTATATTTGCGCTGCGTTCAAAGCCAGAGGTCAAATGTCAGGCTATGTCTTCTGGCAATTTGCTGCTTATTCTTTTAACATGCTGACTGATGTTTACTTTTCGTTTTCTGACTGCAAAGTGAGAAGAGTGTGTAAACTGCACGATTTGGCAATAATGCTGGAGTAGAAGGAGCGTGAAAGGAATGGCTTTGGATGTCAATTGTTTCTAACACAATAACATTTAAATACATGGAAATGTATTGTGCATATGTTTCAATATATACCAGCAGTTAAGAAAGCACAAATTAATGTTTTGTAACCCTGAAGTGTGGTGGAAGCAAAGATTTAGAATAAAATCAAAACAAATCAAGGCACTTTACTTAGGGATGCACAAATGATAATTAATCCCTGAAACCCGATTTTTTCTGATATATAGTATTATCACTAAAACCGCACAGTGGCCATTTCAGTGGAAAATGTAAATGACAGTGCACTAAGATACCGTGCTATATTAACATATTAGTGACAGTGCTCCAAAATGCATCACCGGCACATACCACCCCCATAGTACTAAATGCACCGCCGGCACATACCACACCCATAGTACTAGATGCACCATCGGCACATACCACACCCACAGTACTAAATGCAGCACCGGCACATACCACGCCCATAGTACTAAATGCACCACCGGCACATACCACGCCCATAGTACTAAATGCTCCACCGGCACATACCACGCCCATAGTACTAAATGCTCCACCGGCTACTAAATGCACCACCAGCACATACCACACCCACAGTACTAAATGCACCACCGGCACATACCACACCCATAGTACTAAATGCACCACCGGCACATACCACACCCATAGTACTAGATACACCACCAGCACATACCACACCCATAGCACTAAATGCACCACCAGCACATACCACACCCATAGCACTAAATGCACCACCGGCACATACCACACCCATAGTACCATAGTACTAAATGCACCACCAGGACATACCACACCCATAGTACTAAATGCACCACCGGCACATACCACACCCATAGTACTAAATGCACCACCAGCACATACCACACCTGTAGTACTAAATGCACCACCAGCACATACCAAACCCATAGTACTAAATGCACCACCGGCACATACCACACCCATAGTACTAAATGCACCACCGGCACATACCACACCCATAGTACCATAGTACTAAATGCACCACCAGCACATACCACACCCATAGTACTAAATGCACCACCGGCACATACCACACCCATAGTACCATAGTACTAAATGCACCACCAGCACATACCACACCCATAGTACTAAATGCACCACCGGCACATACCACACCCATAGTACTAAATGCACCACCAGCACATACAATGCACCACCAGCACATACCACACCCATAGTACTAAACGTACCACCAGCACATACCACACCCATAGTACTAGATGCACCACCAGCACATACCACACCCATAGCACTAAACGCACCACCGGCACATAACACACCCATAGTACCATAGTACTAAATGCACCAACAGCACATACCACACCCATAGTACTAAATGCACCACCAACACATACCACACCCATAGTACTAAATGCACCACCAGCACATACCAAACCCATAGTACTAAATGCACCACCGGCACATACCACACCCATAGTACTAAATGCACCACCGGCACATACCACACCCATAGCACTAAACGCACCACCGGCACATACCACACCCATAGTACCATAGTACTAAATGCACCACCAGCACATACCACACCCATAGTACTAAATGCACCACCGGCACATACCACACCCATAGTACTAAATGCACCACTAGCACATACCACATCTGCAGTACTAAATGCACCACCAGCACATACCACACCCACAGTACTAAATGCACCACTGGCACATACCACACCCATAGTACTAAATGCACCACCGGCACATACCACACCCATAGCACTAAATGCACCACCGGCACATACCACACCCGTAGTACTAAATGCACCACCAGCACATACCAAACCCATAGTACTAAATGCACCACCGGCACATACCACACCCATAGTACCATTGTACTAAATGCAACACCAGCACATACCACACCCATAGTACTAAATGCACCACCGGCACATACCACACCCATAGTACTAAATGCACCACCAGCACATACCACACCTGTAGTACTAAATGCACCACCAGCACATACCAAACCCATAGTACTAAATGCACCACCGGCACATACCACACCCATAGTACTAAATGCACCACCGGCACATACCACACCCATAGTACCATAGTACTAAATGCACCACCAGCACATACCACACCCATAGTACTAAATGCACCACCGGCACATACCACACCCATAGTACCATAGTACTAAATGCACCACCAGCACATACCACACCCATAGTACTAAATGCACCACCGGCACATACCACACCCATAGTACTAAATGCACCACCAGCACATACAATGCACCACCAGCACATACCACACCCATAGTACTAAACGTACCACCAGCACATACCACACCCATAGTACTAGATGCACCACCAGCACATACCACACCCATAGCACTAAACGCACCACCGGCACATAACACACCCATAGTACCATAGTACTAAATGCACCAACAGCACATACCACACCCATAGTACTAAATGCACCACCAACACATACCACACCCATAGTACTAAATGCACCACCAGCACATACCAAACCCATAGTACTAAATGCACCACCGGCACATACCACACCCATAGTACTAAATGCACCACCGGCACATACCACACCCATAGCACTAAACGCACCACCGGCACATACCACACCCATAGTACCATAGTACTAAATGCACCACCAGCACATACCACACCCATAGTACTAAATGCACCACCGGCACATACCACACCCATAGTACTAAATGCACCACTAGCACATACCACATCTGCAGTACTAAATGCACCACCAGCACATACCACACCCACAGTACTAAATGCACCACTGGCACATACCACACCCATAGTACTAAATGCACCACCGGCACATACCACACCCATAGCACTAAATGCACCACCGGCACATACCACACCCGTAGTACTAAATGCACCACCAGCACATACCAAACCCATAGTACTAAATGCACCACCGGCACATACCACACCCATAGTACCATTGTACTAAATGCAACACCAGCACATACCACACCCATAGTACTAAATGCACCACCGGCACATACCACACCCATAGTACTAAATGCACCACCAGCACATACAATGCACCACCAGCACATACCACACCCTCACTACTCTCCTGGCGAATGGGTGTGACTCATTTGATACCCTTGTTCTTAGTGTGACACTTGGATTTTTCACAATCCCTAAACTGTTTGATTTAACAGTAATGAAAGCACCCCTAGCCGGAAAAGTGTTCCAGCACCACTAATCCTACAACCCTGTGGTGGAACTCGGAAAAATAATCACACTTCAAGTACAATCTGCAGTTTACCACCCGCAGAGATGGAACATCCCGAGCATCAGACTGCTTTCTATATGCAGGTAAGATAAGAAGGACTGATCTATGACAAGCCTGGGTAATACATAGTAATGTCAATGCATATGGAACCCTCCTGTACCACACACGTGATCACACCATAGCACTCAGCAGTCAGTAGCCAATTGCAGCTCACACAGCAGCATATCTCCCTACACTGCATGACCCTCTGATACTCACTTATGATGCATCCACTACAGGTCTTGTCCTTAAGCCAGTAATGTACCAGCCCATCAACTATCCACCACCAACCCAACAGGCATGGAATAACCGATGTGATCTGCCACATACTGCTGGCCAATCGAAGGGCTTGAATCTAGTCCATCACTGCAGGTCCCAACTAGCTACACCCGATGGGTCCGATTAACAAAGATAAAGTTAGGCCATGTTCGCCCAAAGCACAACCCTACACTTCATTCCAAAGCACTTTCCAAGCTCTTCATGTCAAGTGTGTCGCTAGGCACTTCACAGTAGGTGTATCACGTTAAGTGCATCAAGGACTCTTATGTTAAGTGGGCCTCAAAGCACTTTACATAGGGCGTCTCCAAAAGCACTCTACAGGTCTTCACGTCAAGTCATTCACCAATGTCAGTTACCACCTGTTTTCTGCTGAGTGTTCATTCACCAATGCAGTTACCACCTGTTTTCTGCTGAGGGTTCAGGCAGCAATGCCAGTTACCACCTGTTTTCTGCTGAGGGTTCATGCACCAATGCCAGTTACCACCTGTAAACAAAGACCTCAGAACTCTGGTTTCACTACTTGAAACATCTCTTGTACGTGTATCACTGTAAACAAATACCTCAGAGCTCTGGTTTCACTGCTTGAAACATCTCTCGTGTGTGTATCACAGTAAACAAAGACCTTAGAAGTCAGTTTCACTGCTTGAAACATCTCTTGTATGTGTATCACTGTAAACAAAGACCTCAGAACTGTGGTTTCACTGCTTGAAACATCTCTCGTGTGTGTATCACTGTAAACAAAGACCTTAGAAGTCGGTTTCACTGCTTGAAACATCTCTATTACGTGTATCACTGTAAACAAAGACCTCAGAACTGTGGTTTCACTGCTTGAAACATCTCTCGTATGTAAATCACTGTAAACAAAGACCTCAGAACTATGGTTTCACTGCTTGAAACATCTCTCGTGTGTGTATCACTGTAAACAAAGACCTTAGAAGTCGGTTTCACTGCTTGAAACATCTCCAGTACGTGTATCACTGCAAACAAAGACCTCAGAACTCTGGTTTCACTGCTTGAAACATCTCTTGTATGTGTGTCACTGTAAACAAAGACCTCAGAAGTCGGTTTCACTGTTTGAAACATCTCCAGTATGTGTATTACTGTATACAAAGACCCCAGAAGTCGGTTTCACTGCTTGAAACATCACCAGTACGTGTATCACTGCAAACAAAGACCTCAGAACTCTGGTTTCACTGCTTGAAACATCTCTTGTATGTGTGTCACTGTAAACAAAGACCTCAGAAGTCGGTTTCACTGCTTGAAACATCTCTAGTACGTGTATCACTGCAAACAAAGACCTCAGAGCTCTGGTTTCACTGCTTGAAACATCTCTTGTATGTGTAGAAAGGAAGATTACCTGGTACAATCGGGAAGAGTCACATGTGGATTTGCAACAAGTAAATTGAGTTTGTAAAAGTTATTTTTAGAGCTGTATATGTTCTGATATATAGTTTACTTGTTGTGCTTGGCCAGCCCTCACACAGCCAGCTTGCATCTTAATACAACAGAGTGTTTTCATTAACCCCTGAAATCCTGCTCTCTACCCTGCCTTCATGCCCCAAGCACACTCTTTTAAATGCACCACACGCGTGCCTGTGACATGACAAGTCATCACTGCTGGTGGCTTGATGAGATCCTTATATTATTGATGTCAACATAAGAGTGCAAAGCTTGTAAAAGCTGCCCCTGTATTTCGTTTTGTCTGGTTTATTGAGTGGCAGGTACGATTAAAAATGTATAAATGCATGCATTATTTTTATTACTTTTTACACGCAAGCTCAGCGTCGCTTCAAACATTCACTGCTTTTGCAGCGACTGGTACAAAATTGTTAGACATTAATATGCGGTTTTCTATCATAATATATTGTATATTATGCATGAATTTATGTAAATATACATTAATGTGCGGATCAAACCACACCTGAGGGGACCCTTTTGCAAAGTGCACGGGGGACCTCCCTCACAGACAGACTTTCAGTGTAAAGATGGGTGGATGAGGGCCCCCCCCCAGGATTAAGAGCCCAGGGCCCTTCGTGCATGGCGGGGGGCTGTGGGGTCCAGTGTTATGCCCCCGCGTAAATGTATGGAAAAGTCTGTACTGTGAACTGGCCCATTCCCTAGAAGTGAAAGGTATGAGAGACTGTGACATCTCTTCCTGTGAATAAAGTGATGTCTGGAGAAGTCTGTACAGTGAAACTGACCAGTTCCATAGAAGTGAAAGGTAAGAGATGCTGTGACATCTCCTCCTGTGAATAAAGTGATGTCTGCCGAAGTCTGTACTGTGAAACTGACCCATTCCCTAGAAGTGAAAGGTATGAGAGTCCTGTGACGTCTCTTCCTGTGAATAAAGTGATGTCTGGAGAAGTCTGCACTGTGACTCTGGCCCATTCCTTAGAAGTGAAAGGTATGAGAGGCTGTGACATCTCTTTCTGTGAATAAGGTGATGTCTGGAAAAGTCTGTACCTTGACACTGGCTCATTCCCTAGAAGTGAAAGGTATGAGAGAGCTGTGACATCTCTTCCTGTGAATAAAGTGATGTCTGGAGAAGTCTGTACCTTGACTCTGGCCCATTCCTTAGAAGTGAAAGGTATGAGAGTCCTGTGACGTCTCTTTCTGTGAATAAAGTGATGTCTGGAGAAGTCTGTACCGTGACTCTGGCCCATTCCTTAGAAGTGAAAGGTATGAGAGTCCTGTGACGTCTCTTTCTGTGAATAAGGTGATGTCTGGAAAAGTCTGTACCTTGACACTGGCTCATTCCCTAGAAGAGAAAGGTATGAAAGGCTGTGACATCTCTTTCTGTGAATAAAGAGATGTCTGGCGAAGTCTGTACCATGACACTGGCACATTCCCTAGAAGTGAAAGGCACGAGAGGCTGTGACATCTCTTCCTGTGAATAAAGTGATGTCTGGAAAAGTCTGTACCGTGAAACTGGCCCATTCCCTAGAAATGAAAGGTATGAGAGGCTGTGACATCGCTTCCTGTGAATAAAGTGATGTCTAGAGAAGTCTGTACTGTGACTCTGGCCCATTCCCTAGAAGTGAAAGGTATGAGAGGGCTGTGACATCTCTTTCTGTGAATAAAGTGATGTCTGGAAAAGTCTGTACCGTGACCCTGGCCCATTCTCTAAAAGTGAAAGGTATGTGAGGCCTGTGACATCTCTTCCTGTGAATAAAGTGATGTCTGGAGAAGTCTGTACTGTGACTCTGGCCCATTCCCTAGAAGTGAAAGGTATGAGAGGGCTGTGACATCTCTTCCTGTGAATAAAGTGATGTCTGAAAAAGTCTGTACCGTGAAACTGACCCGTTCCTAGACGTAAAAGGTATGAGAGACTGGGACATCTCTTCCTGTGAATAAAGTGATGTCTGGAGAAGTCTGTACTGTGAAACTGGCCCGTTCCAGAGAAGTGAAAGGTATGAGAGGCTGTGACATCTCTTCCTGTGAATAAAGTGATGTCTGGAAAAGTCTGTACCGTGATACTGGCCCATTCCCTAGAAGTGAAATCTATGAGAGGACTGTGACATCTCTTCCTGTGAATAAAGTGATGTCTGAAAAAGTCTGTACCATGAAACTGACCCGTTCCTAGACGTAAAAGGTATGAGAGACTGGGACATCTCTTCCTGTGAATAAAGTGATGTCTGGAGAAGTCTGTACAGTGAAACTGGCCAGTTCCTTAGAAGTGAAAGGTATGAGAGGGCTGTGAAATCTCCTCCTGTGAATAAAGTGATGTGTGGAGAAGTCTGTACCCTGACACTGGCTCATTCCCTAGAAGTGAAAGGTATGAGAGGCCTGTGACATCTCTTCCTGTGAATAAAGTGATGTCTGGAGAAGTATTTACTGTGACTCTGGCCCATTCCCTAGAAGCGAAAGGTATGAGAGGGCTGTGACATCTCTTTCTGTGAATAAAGTGATGTCTGGAAAAGTCTGTACCATGACCCTGGCCCATTCCCTATAAGTGAAAGATATATGAGGCCTGTGACGTCTCCTCCTCTGAATAAAGTGATGTCTGGAGAAGACTGTACTGTGACCATGGCCCATTCCCTAGAAGTGAAAGGTATGAGAGGCTGTGACATCTCTTCCTGTGAATAAAGTGATGTCTGGAGAAGTCTGTACTGTGACCCTGGCCCATTCCCTAGAAGTGAAAGCTATGAGAGACTGGGACATCTCTTCCTGTGAATAAAGCGATGTCTGGATAAGTCTGTACCTTGACACTGGCTCATTCCCTAGAAGTGAAAGTTAAGAGAGGCTGTGACATCTCTTCCTGTGAATAAAGTAATGTCTGGAGAAGTCTGTACCATGAAACTGGCCCATTCCCTAGAAGTGAAAGGTATGAGAGGCTGTGACATCTCTTCCTGTAAATGAAGTGATATCATTGGGTATGCTAATTAGCAGCCTACCTGTCTTCCTAAGAGCATGTTGCTTGCCTTCAGGATTTGAGGGATGGCAGCTTTGTCATTAGTTGTTAGGCGCTATACAGCATTAATAAGTGAGGGGTTTATGTAAGGATCAGGGGCCTTCGAAGGGATTCATTCACCGCAGGCCCTGTATATGAGACTGGCCTCGATGGAGGTGTTTATATACCATGAAAGGGCGCCACCTATGATTGGTGAACCTGGCTCTCATACCTGCATGACTGATATTACTGACAATTTGTATATGAGGAATAACACTGGTTCTGCCAGTTTTTTGTATGTTTATGTATGCTGAGTAAGTACTAGCTTTTACTGGTACTATGCACAGATTTCCAGTGCTGTAATGTAATATTTTTGTAGTACAAATGCAGAATTGTGGAATTGTACTGCACCAATATCACACTTTAAATAAGAAAAAAAGTGTGCTAATTTGCTTGCCACATTTTGACACTACATTTGTACACTTCCAATACTCTGTAAGCTGGGGTCTAAGTGTATCGCAAAGTACTTCACTGGTACCTTAGGATAAGTGTATTATAAAGGGGTAGTGGGCGATGTCAGATGTTTTTTAAAATATTCTAATGTTTGTAAGTGATATTAAATAATCTAAGCAAACAATAAGGACATTGAAATGAAAGAGTTTAGAAACTATTTGTGTCAATTGTGTCCAAAGGCATGTACAGGCTCTAATATCCAAGATCTTTGCAGAGCCTTTCTGTCTGGGATTCCAAAGGCACTTTACAGAGCCAACACACCAAGTGTATCTTAGGTTTGTAATTGGATAAATAGGGTTAAAAGTACCAAAATGTGAAGAGCAATTTTAGAGTGCATGAGCTAATCACACCTGGATGAGGGAAGCCTGCGAGCTCTGTTTTACTGCCACTTCATACCAAGTCAATGCCAAAGCACTTTATAGACCCCTCACACCAAGCGTATCCTAGGTGTGTAATTGGATAGATAGTATTAAGTTAAAAGAACCAAAATATGAAGAACAATTGTAGAGTTCATGAGCTTCTCACACTGGGACTTGGAAAGCCTAAGAGCTCTGCTTTACTGCCACTCTTTATCACATGTATGTCCAAGCACTTTACAGAGCCATCACATCAACTGTGTCCTAGGTTTGTAATGGGATAAATAGGGCTAAAAGTACCAAAAGGTAAAGAACAATTGTGGAGTACATGGGCTACTCACACCTGGACTTGGGAAGCCTGCGAACTCTGCTTTACGGCCACCTCATACCAAGTGTATGCCCAAGCACTTTACAGAGCCATCATACCAAGTGCATCCTGGGTTTGTAACTGGATAAACAGGGCGAAAAGTACCAAAATGTAAAGAACCGTTGTGGAGTGCATGAGCTACTCACACCTGGACTCAGGAAACCTGGGAGCTCTGCTTTACTACCACTTCATTCCAAGTGCATGCCCAAGCACTGTACCAGCTCCAACAGTCATGGGTATATCAAATTACTATAAAAATACTATTTTGTCTAATAATTTCAATCCGAAGTCCCTGTTGCCTACTGTGTACAGAACTATCATTGGGGCAATGCAGAAAACAGAGGCACCCTTCCAGAGGGACAGCTATCTCATGGCAAACAAACAGCCTTTCTTTAAAGGATTAATTTACGCAAACCTTGAAAGTGGAAAGGAAAGCATTTGTGTCTGAGGGCTGTCTTTTACTTTAAGTATTTAGCTACTAATTTATCTATTTACTTATTGTTCTATTTATTTACTAAAATATACATTTGCTGTTTATTTATTTACTGAATGACGTATGTATGTATCTATACATTTATTAATTTATCTATTTACTTACTTATGCATAAGTTTATTTGTTTGTTTATTTACTCATAATGGTTTTGTAAACGTAACTGGATGGGTTTCTAGGACTAAACAGCAAATAACATAATGCAGAAAAATATAATTTTAATGCAACGTAAGTCCAGCAGTCACAGAGACATATGAAGTAGAAAAACAAGAAACAGAAAATTCGGTGCACAGGACAATAATTACGATGAATATATATTAGGTAGGATCCGTCCATAACTCAAACTGAATAGATACATCAGTACCTCTGGAGTATTAACACTGAACAAGGAAGTACCCGCACAAATAAAAACACATGTCACACACTCACAACCAACCCCTGGCAGCGAATCGACACACTTACAACACAATGTAAAACCATCTGTGATGGAACACACACAATTACACCATCATAAAATCTAGCAATCAACACACATCACACACACACAGTACATGTAACCTAATATATCATGCACAATAAACGAAGACCCAGTCAAAATACACAAAGCCACACAGCACAACAACAAACACACATAAACACAAACACAACACAAATACCATGACAACAACATATCAGATACGAACACATACTTATCTCACAACACACACCCTATACCTGGGGGACAACAGCACTGCACACATCCTCACAGACTGCTCAATAGAAACAGGAGGCATCAAGCAGCTCCCACACACAATTACTGGCACATAACAAATGTCAGTCAGGATCAACTCAAAACTAGGAAAAGAAATGCAGCACAAAGATATAACCAGAAACAACAACAACTGGTTCAGTTAGTTTATATAAATATAGATAAAAGTTATAAAACAACAAGATTGACAAAGGCCAGTCCATTTTTCACAATATACATGCCAAAGGCACTCAATGGTGCCCCTACTTGACTCCTGACTGCCATGTAACCTCCACAGGTGAGGCCGTTAAGGGGGCATGCATGCACCTTGGGGATTCTTGGGGGGTGCTTGGAGAGGGAGGGGTTTGGGCTTAGGCTAGGGAGGGAGGGATTTGGGGCTAGGCTTGGGGGAGGGGTTTGGCTTGGGCTTGGGAGAGGGTTGGATATTTTTGGAAGGGGTAGACTTATTGGCGGGGAGGGGGATGGGTACTGACAGGGGGTGGGGAGGCTTTGGAGGTGGAAGGGTCGGCTTTGGGGATGGAAATTGATCCCTTGGGGGTGTCACTATGACACTCAGTTCATCATCTGTGAAATAGGGATGGTTTTGTAGGGACATGGTAGTGGTGGACGAATAGAAAAGAGATTATAAAAATAGGTGATGAGGTGTGGGTGCTGTGATGTGAGTGGGTGACAGTTGGTGTCTAATTTGTGGGATACTAATTTGTGTGTTGGGTGTGTTGTGCAGGTGTGGGATGAATGGTTTTATACATGTGGAGGGGTGCCTATTCTATGTATCTAATTTCAGTGTGCGGCCTCTGTTTTGCTGTGTGTGGCATTGAAGATGCAAAGGATTGTGGGGTGTGAAGGGGTGTGTTTTATAGTGCACTTTGTAGGTGTGTCGGGTGTCTGAATGTGTGTCAGGTGTGTGGAATTCAAACTATTCAAGTTGGTGTTATGTATTACTGTGTTGACCGCTGATCGCCGCGGTCCGCACCGCCATTGGTTTTTCACCATGGAAGAACCGCTATTGTGATTTGTGGGTCGTAATAGGTTTGGAGGATTTTTGGTGGGCTGGCAGTGCTAGTGGTGGGACCGCCTCTTTCCCCCCCTCCAGAGTCCAGACGGTTTCAGGATTTTGGCTGTATTTTGACGAGCTTGGCTGTGTACCTTGTAATACGGCAGTCACATGACCACCAATATAGCAGTCTTTTGGCAGCCGCCACTAAAGTGGTCTTGCCAAAAGACCACCAAACTCGCAATGAGGCCCTTAAAGTCACTGGTACATTTCCCATCAAGGACCTTCAAAAAGGTACTCTTTTTAGGTCTGGCTTGACAGCACAACTGTCACCTGACCTTATGTGATGCAATGAAGAAGAAGCACTATTGAGAGAAGAGTTTCCGCTCATGTTGAGTTTTCACCCTACTGGATTTAATTGGGCAGACTTTGGTCCCAATTACGACATCGACATTGGCAGTCTGAGGACTGCCAATGTAGCGGTGGCAGCCAGACTGTCGTGGTTGTGGCGGTCCAGCCGCCACATAATGAGGTTGGCGGGCAGACCCTCCAACCTACCAAAAATGTATGACAAGAGCATTAGGTCTAAATTATTTACTGTGCAAAGCTTGTGTGAAACCCAGTAGTCCCTTAAGGGTGTATTTTTATCACACAGTGTTTAGGCCCACAGACAAGCCATTTCTAACACGAATCCCAAGTCCATGGTATAACCTAATGCAATAGCACTCAGCTTCACATTGTGTACTCTCTGACAAATATTATAGGAAGGTGATTTACAGTGAGGTGACCTTTCATCATGATCTCTATGACAAATACAATATCATATTGTGAACTACTTGCCAAATGCCGTGGACAGGGGCTTCACATTGTGATCCTTTGGCATGTGCAATAGGAGGAGGTTTAACATTATGAACACTGGCAAATAAATTTGCAAAGAGTTTTAATCTGGGAATCTGACAATTTCACTATTACATTCTAAACCCCTTGAATAATGCAATAGGAAGGGGTTTTACCTTGTGAATTGCAAGACAAAAACTGCAAGGGATTTTACATTGTACACCCTCTCTCAAATACAATAGGACAGGGTTTTACATTGTGAAAGCCCTAGCAAACACCACAGGAAGGGACTTTACATTTTCACAGATATAATAGGACTGGGAATGAAACTCTCTGGCAAATGCAATAAGAAAGAGTTTAGTACACACATTTCTGGCCATAATAAATGTTTAGTGTTTTGAGGACATACTTAGGCCCTCATTACAAGTGTGGCGGTCCAAGGACCATCACACGTGGTGACGGTCGAACTGCCGCACTCCAGACAGTCCTCCCGCCACATTACAACCTTGGTGGGTGGACCCGCCTACAGACCACAGTCCCTGCCAGGAACATGGTTCCCAACGTGGTGATGGCGGTCGGGTTTGTACTCAGCCAGGGCTGCGCTGAACTTAGCACGCCTGCCTGATTATAACCGCACTTACTGCCAGCCTTTTCCATGACATTTGCACCGCCATGGAAAGGATGATGGTAAGCCAGTGGTGCCCCCCCGGCCCAGCACTGTCGGAATTCTAAGGGTGTTGGAGTGCTACGATATTGGCCTCTGCTCCCTTCAGGTAGCTGAGACCAATATTATAGCACTGTTCCCACCGGGCAGCCCAGCAGGAACTGCGTACTACAATGTTCCCACCAGTCAGCCCCACAGGAACATTGTAATACACTCGGGGGACGTCACTGCCATGGTGTTGGCAGCCTCCCCACGGGTTTAGCGGTCTTGTAGTGGGACTGCGAAACTCATAATGAGGCCCTTAATGTTCATGTCAATGTAAGCTTTGGTGCTACATAAAATATTTGATGGGTCTTTCTAGGAAGAGACCACATGGCCATGTTTACGTTCAAGTTAAAGAAAATAAGCTTAATATATTAATTTTTAAATGTGGTGACAGGCAGCAGGACATTTATTTTACAGTGTGAACTACTCGACAAAGCCAGTAAACTTAGGGCCCTCTTACAAGTCTTGCGGGCTCATGACTGCCAGACTCGCAGTGGCGGTCGGACCGCTGCACACCAGGTAGTCAGACTGCCTAGTTATAACCCTGGTGGTCGGACCCTCAGGGGACTGCCATCGCCGCCAGGAACGTAGTTCCTGATAGGATGACGGCGGTAGAAGTAATGCTCAGCCACGACGCGCCGCCGTGATGATCACAACTTGACTTTCCGCCAGCCTTCTCATGGCAGGGGCCACGAAAAGGCTGGCAGAAAGCCAGTGCTGCGGGTCACAGGGGGGCACCTGCACTGCCCTTGCTCTTGGCATGGGCAGTGCTGTGGCCTCCCCTGCTCAGCACCCTCGGAATGCACATTGTCTGCCACAGCAGTGTGTATTCCAAGGGCCTCTGTGCAACGGTATTGGCCTCGGCTCCATGAGGAGCAGAGGCCAGTGCCACACCACGGTTTCCACTGGGCTGACCGGCGGAACCCTCAATTTTCTGGGGTTTCTGCCGGTCAGCCCAGTGGAAACCTTCTAATAGCGGGGGAGGGGCACCGGCTCTGCGGCCGCCTTCTCCCCACGGACTGGCGGGACGACGGCCAACCTTGTAATGAGGCCCATAAACTTTTTGATTATGAAAAGCCTCATGTTTTCCAAAAGGCCGATGTTAGACGATTGCTGTTTTTTACTACTAGAGCTTGTTGCTGTGCAGACTGTCACATGTTAACTCACAGATAATGTGGGCAGACTACACTTACAGTGCCGACCTTGTGATGTTTCTTTAGGGTACATGATTTGCAACCTGTTTAATCTCACTATTTAGATTTGTGCGCATTAAAAACCTTTTTCTGTTTTGTAGAAAATACACTGTTTGGAGATTGATTTTTTAAGGGTTAAAGTTGTGCTATGGAGTGCTTTGTTTTCCTGCCTCACAGGGCCTCCATGAGCCAGCCTTGGGCTGCTCTGCTTCAGTCCCCTGATAGCCAGGTCTTCCATCTGTGACAACTACAATATGAAGAACCTGCCCTGCCAAACACCACAGGCATGGCTATCCATTGTTTAACACAAAGAGACATTCTGAGACAGATGTGTAGGTCAGACGGTGCAAGCGTGGTCTTACTTTCATTATGCATGCTTGTGATTTTATCTTTAATGTTTAGTTGACTTCTATGACAAACAAATTAAGGTGAAAAATATTGAGAAACAAAAATACTGTGGCAAAAATATCAAGGACAAAGATATCAATTTTCCATAGGTAAGTGAATATATTTAATTGTATTTAACTTTATTGTACAATTTAAGCGAAACCATAAAATATATTAAATTGAATAAATATACATACACAAATATATATAATGTAGAAAACATAAAAAATAAATTGAAAAACTCATGAAATGAAAGACATACAAAGCTTTAAAATAAATGTAAATAAAAATGTACTAAAATTATTCAGAACTAAATACAATTATTAAATAAAAGTGTATAGTTAAATAAATAATACTGATCACAAATATTTAATAATAATGCAATATACAAATATAAAAAATGAAAAATATACAATATTATTAGTAAATACTTAAAATTAATTACACAAAATACATTAAAAATAATATTACTCCAATGATAAAACATGACAAATAAAATATAGAATAAAATGTAAAATTAAAATATGGTTATTCTTTAAAACGACATTACAAAAAACATACATATTAAAAAAATTATATTATAAATATTATCCTTCAAATAGTAATAAAAAGAGATGCAACTTGAATGCAAGAAGAATATTTGCAGTTCTAGTTCCGATACAATATATATTAGAAATGCATATAAAAACAAATATACTATTGTAACTCCATTCAAAATTACAAATCATAAATAAATAAAAAAATAACATTTACTATTCTCACTGCAACCAAAAAAACTTTTGAAAAAGTGTTAGATTTACTAGTCCCACTCCAAACTATTAGCAAAAGTAATCAAAGTGTTGGACTTTGGAGTGGAGGGGTAATATGCACTAGTCCCACTCCAAACTGAACAAAAGTAATCAAATTGTTGAACCTTTGAGTAGTCATATTTACCATTCACACTCCAACCAAAATACCAGTGTTGGACTTCAGAGGGATTGTATTAGGTATTCCCAATCTAAACTGATCAATAAAAAAAGCTTTAAACTTAACATTGACATTTTCCATTCCCAGTCCTGAAAAAAATTGAAAAAATGAAATTATAAAGGATATAACTAACTAAGGCCCTCTTTATGCGGTGGTCCGACAGCCACATTATGACTGTGGCGAAAGCGCCACGGTCTGACCGCCGGCACCGCCACTTTTCGCCGGCCAACGGCCTGGCAGTGCCAGCAGTCTTAATCCACCAGGGCAGCGTTTCCCTTGGAGTTACAACTCCTGTGTCCGGCAGCTTTTGAATGGCCGTTCCACCGCCATGCAAAGGCTGGCAGAGACGGGGTGCCGGTGGTCCCATGGGGGCCCCCTGCATTGCCCATGCACTTGGCATGGGCAGTGCAGGGGCCCCCATGCGCAGCCCCGTCGCGCTTTTCACTGCCTAAAATACAGGCAGTGAAAAGCGCAACAGGTGCTGTCTCACGTAACCCACTGCAACATTGCCGCTCTGTTTCCGCATGCTGACTCAGCAGGAAACTCATAATAGGGCCAGCAGGCGGAAGACTGAACTGGCAGTCTTCCAACTTAACAAGTTTGGCGGGCAGCCTCCGCCACCCGCCAAACTCGTAATGAGGCCCTGAATGTATCTGTAAAACAAATAAATTAGAAATATGTACTACTAAAATAATAATTAAAAACTATATTCTTTAATTTGATTAGATGTAGCTTAATTAATATAAATTAATATTTCAATTTACAATATAAAACATTAGTATTTACAAAATTAAAAATACTTAAATAAAAAACTACATGTACCTTTAGGATACATAAAAATAAGCATGAGATTCAAAACCACAACTTATTTAAATAATTTGTAAAAAATTACAACACTTTTAACCCAGGTTCGGAAATCACGGGGTCTTATCACAACATGGACTCTTATAAATTAAAGAAGTGACTAATTTATAGAGAGCATCTGTTTCTGTGAACACGGAACGACAAAGAATGAATCACATTTGTGGTGAATCTGAGACATACCCTAATAAATATGTGGTTTAAAGTCAATAAATTACACCTGTGGGTCTGAGGGAATAGTTGCACGCATAATTTGCTCAAAACCTGTGGCTGTCTGCTTTTTTGCTTAGAATTATTCAAACTTGACTTCCTAAAAGTTCCTAGGAGCACAACCTCTCATCTTTGCTAATCAATGAACTTCCGTGTCTGGGTCAGTGTATAGCCTGGTACAGGGGTAGAATGTGAACTCTCAGCACCTCAGGAACCCTTTCCACATTTGAGTGATCCTTTATTTGAATTGTGCTTGCAAGATGCTAGAGGCTAGTTTTCAGAGAAGAGGGGCAGTGGATAGGTCCACTGGGCTCCTGTCTTTGTGGTTGTTGGTTGTGTATAGTCATGTGGTCTTGTTGGTATATACCAGGCTCAGCGCATGTATGCTGGCTTCGTCCTTGGGGGATTGGATGGGCATTTGGTTGGTCAGATCTTTGTGGCGGTGGCGTAGTTGGCAGGCAGTGTCTGGTTGTGTGGAAGTTTGTGTATCAGCATGGTGTGGTTACAGTGAAGCTGATTTGTGCACTTGGCTTTGCCACTTTTGCATGAGCTGAATACTCAAGACTTATGGGCTCATTCCGAGTTTGGAGGTCCCTACGCGGGACCACCAAACCCGCCGGGAGGACTCCACCGCCATGGCGGTGGCATCCCCCCCTCCCTACTTCAAGTTTTCTGCCATCCTGACCTGGCTGACCAGCGGAAACCTTGAAATTGAGCGTTCCGACTGGTCTGACTGGCAGGAACAGTGCTACGAGACATCACTTAGCTCCCTTAAAGGAGCCAAGTGCTATCTCGTAGCACAGTGTGGGCCACCCAGCACCCCGAGAATGTGCACTGTCTGCAAAGCAAACAGTGTGCATTCCGAGAGTGCTGGGCAGGGGGCCCCTTGCATTGCCCATACCATGGCATGCCATGGCAAGCTGCAGTGCCCCTGTGGTCCCCAGTACTTGTTAACTGCCAACCGTTTAATGGTGGTGAAACCGCCATGAAAAGGCTGACAGAGAACAAGGATGGAATCAGAAAGGTGGCGCTGAGTTCAACCAAGACCGCCGTCACTCAGTCGGGATCTAGGATGCTGGAAGAGACGGCGGTCCGACCGCCAAACTCGTATTGTGGTGGTTAGACCGCCACAGCCAAGGCAGTCCGACCGCCACAGAGAGGCTGGCGGTCTTGTGACCGCCGGCCTCCGAATGAGGCCCTTAGAGGATAGGCACAGCAACATGGGTTAAATATTTGCCAGTTTTCCACAATCTTGCAATTTGCTAATTGGGTTTAAAAGTAATGGTTGTGGTGCTGCCCCTGGTCATAGCATCAACAATATAGAATAGAAAGTTACAGGTAACCAAAGAACCTCTACAACATAAAGCAGCTGCACTACACTATATATTGTGGATACTGTGTCTGGTTGGGGCATTGTACTCATGGTTTCTATCTAGTTGCATTTTGTGTGGGAACATCATGTGAAATAATATATGAACCACAAAAGCTTTACACTGCTGAAAAGTAGAGAAAATTCTGAATTGCAGAACAGGCTATTTTGTGGGCACTCCAGCATGTGGCATAATCTGTTTCAACTATATACACTACCCAAAAGACCATGGGGCTCATTGCGAGTTTGGCAGTGCTAACGCAGGACTGCCAAGCTCACGGGGAGGTCGCCACCGCCATGGCGGTGGAGCATCCCCCCACCATATTACAAAGTTTCCGCCAGCCTGACCTGGCTGACCAATGGAAACCTTGAAATAGAGCTTTCCCACCTGTCAGACTGGCAGGAACAATGCTACAAGATAGCACTCGGCTCCTTTAAAGGAGCCGAGTGCTATCTCATAGCACATAGGGGCTGACAGCACCCTCGGAATGCCCGCTGTTTGCAAAGCAGACAGTGCGCATTCTGATGGTGCTCGGAAGGCGGTTGCAGGAGCCCACCTCTGGCCCCCTCCACTTGTTCTCCGCCAGCCTTTTCATGGTGGGGAAACCGGCATGAAAAGGCTGGCAGACAAAAAGGCTGCAATCAGCAGGGGGACGCTGAGTTCAGCGCCACCATGGCTGATTACAACCAAGACCGCCGTCACCCCGTCGAGATCTGTGATCCTGGCGGGGACAGCGGTCTTCAGGTGGGTCCGCCTGCCTAATTTGTAATTTGGCTGTCAGACCTAGACAGCCGCTGTGGTCCAACCGCCACAGCCAGGCTGACGGCCCTAGGAATGCCAGCCTTGTGATTAGTCTGCATGCCTATACATTGAAAAATGTAATTAATTTCAATGGCATTTTCATCTTTCCCAAAGTATCACTACAGTAGTTTTTGACAGACAACAAGCCTAGCAGTGTTTAAAATTTAGCACTTGAACAGTAGTGACCAAAGATGTCTCAGAGGTGCTTTGAAGTTGGGTACAATGTAATGCAGAGGATATATTCAAATTTTTTATTTTAAAAAAGTCAGTTTTGTTGGGATAAAATTAATTTAAAAAATGAAAAATATTAAAAATAGAGCGAAATTTACATATAAACATGAAATCCTTTATATAATTAGTATTCTAATCAAATAATAAAAAAAAAATAGCAATTTAAAAGATTATACATTATATATTTAAAATACGTCCCACCCTACTCTCCACGAATCCAACAACCCCCCCATAAATAAAAACATTGCAATTCAATAAAATGCACTTCCTTAAATATATTACCAAACCAAAAAACAAACTCTACTAAAGGTTAATTGCAACAACAAAAAATCACAAAAACTAATAAAACATTACCAAAAACAAAAATAGATAATAGATATCATGTCATTCAATAAAATGATTATAGATACCTTGATATTTTTATCAAAGTAAAACAATTGTATTCTTATCAGGGTAATACTTTCCATGATATTTTTGTCATCACAATATTTCTTAAACAATGTTAGTGTCCAATGATATTTTTGGACCAATACAAAGGCAGAACAACTTTATTTGTTTTGAATTAAAGTACTTTTTCTTTCTGAGAGTTAAACTCTAGATATTGACTAATTAGGAATTATTGCGCATTTTGTGGAATTCTGTGCTTCCATTTAACTTTTTAGTTGTTTTAACTTATTCTTTTGGCTTCACGTTTTTAGCGATGCTGTTGACATTGTATTCCTGAGTCAACAAAGTGAAGTAATTCTGACATTGCCCTTAAACTTCAGGAATGCCTTCCTTTAGTTCAATGTTTAATGACCAATAAAGTTTTTAGTGTTGAGAAAACAGAAGTGTCAGTTCCGGGTAGTTATTGTTAGACCTGAACCTTTGTTTGATAGTCACTGTCTCTTGGCCAGCTCCCAGATACCATGATCAAAAAATTTAGCGTAACTCTAAATACTGTTTTTAGCTTCTCCCCCCATAGCAACAAGATTGATGGTACATGTTGCTCCATTTTGAAGATCTTACGGAAAATTCTTCCTTGCCTCTGAGTTGATGGGATGAGGCTGGTCATCCAAACAGCTAGTTCATCTTGTTTGAGTTATAGGAATTCAGTCTTACTTGGCTTACCAAAATATCTTATCTGTTGCATTCAGATTGTGAAAAATGCAGCTGCCAGGTGCTCCGCTCCGCCGACCTCACCGCCATCCCCTGCATCTGGAAGACCACAGCCAGAGGAAGATCCTTCTCACACCTCGCCACCAAGACCTGGACCTCCCTCCTCATCCGCCTCAGAAGATCTCCCACCCTATCGCAATTCAGAAAGGACCTCAAAACCTGGCTCCCCAACTGATCCCCAACTGATCGTCGACTACCGTTCCCTTGCTGCCGCCCCCCCCCCCCAGCACCTTGAGACCCTAGCGGGTGACTAGTCGCGCTTTACAAATCTGTTGATTGATTGATTGATTTTTAGTTACCAAAGCTTCCTTCCATTAATTTCCAGCTAGCCTTCCTTCCCAGGTTACCAATGAATAAATGGATCTTATTTTAGGGTACTCTGCCTGGTGCAGAAGGCATTTTCTGGAACCTACCCTGAATATCTCAGCTTTCTGCTTCATCCGTGCCTGCCCTCTCCTACATGATTCGCTCCTCTTCTCAAGCACTCTTGGTTGTGCCAATATTCCACCACACCAGAGCATGCAGACTCTCTTTCTTGGTTCTCGCTTCTATTCCCAGTACATGAGCAGTAAAAGACTCTGCCCATGTAAGTGCAGGGTGAGCGGAGTGCCTGTGAGAGTGCAGTGTGCAGCACACTAAAGCCACATTTATTCGGAGTATCAGGCCAGAATGTGTTTTTGCCTCTGAAAGGTCTGGTGCCTCCTGTGATTCCCAGTTTTTGGACCAACCAGCAGGCCTCAATGGAGCCATCTGACAATAGATAAAGCAGAAGTGATATGGTCTATTTTGTATTATTGTCAGTGATTGGCCTGTATTGCTATTTGAATGCATCAATATTCTGCCTTGTTACTTCTCACCTGGTTGGAAGCTACAACTTAGAAGTTGAATTATTTATACTTTCACTTCACCTTTTAGACTGTGAGAGGAGCAATCCGGCCACGACTGTCCTGGAACAAATCCTGTGTTCGATATGCAGCTCTTCTGACGCTGATCTTCCATCTTGCATAAAAGAATTGCCAACTTGACTATAGACCAGCTTCCTGGTGCACCTATACAGGGATGGGGGGGTCTCAGGCTATCTCCTAGATCAGGCAGAGTGTACGCCTGCTATGCTCTCAGAGTGTAGGTAGTGATAGATAGAGAGATCTACATATAAGATCCCTGAGGTTGGATTATTCATTTTATTTACCATGTTAGTATTGTTGCTTACAATGCTTTGTTTCATCTGCCTAGTAATCACAGCGTATTTTCTCTATGCAAGAATATGATTATTTCTATGAATGTTTGAAAACCTTTACTCGTAACTTTCTTGTGTTTATCCAGGGCATGCATAAGTAAACAACAAAAGGGGTAAGATCTGTTTCCACGATTTCCTTGGGAGTCAGCGTGGTCATGTTTGAGGTTGTTGAAATCATCTGTTACCCTGGTAAGTTTGGGGGTTCAGGCGAGTACTGTGAGCTAGCTAGGAATTGGGCCAACATTTCCTGATGATGTTGATGGACTCAATCCCTACGTCCTGAAGTTCTGTTGTCCTAATACATTTTGAGAGTTTCTTTCTCTTATGTTTTTGTTCAGTGTCTCAACTTGAATTTATAGCTTATTGCACACCTCTGTTGTGGTGTGGTTCCCTACTCCTTCCCCCCCTCTCCTCTTTTCCCCCACAGTCAATATCTTCTTTGTGTTTTCTCTGTTCTTGCTGGGCTATTGGAGTTGCTTCTTCAACGGCCTTGCTCAACAAGAAAGAAGACAGACTGCTGCTGTGTTGCAGCTCATACAACTGCTGTTCTGGTTATGCTGCTGCAACACACCACACTGGTTAACCCCACATAAAGGATGGTACTAACTCCTCAATCCATAAATGAGGAAAAAAGGGTCAGATGAGTTACTACTATTGGTACTTTCTTTGCAGAAAATGTGACATTTTTTTATGTTTTAATTAAAGGACACCAGTGTACTTAAACGGTATGCCCGCCCAAATTGTGTGTTTTATTACCCATTGGTAGAAGACTGCACGTATCGGTAAGTGGCAGGCAGCCCCACATAAACGTGTGGGTGGGCCCAAGCAAACAGGGGGAGGAGCATGCATCGCATGCAGTGTTACAAGAGGCTGAAATATCTATTGCGCCTTCTGTAGGAGGCTGGACTGGCTTGTAGTGAGTACCAAGGGGTACTTGCACCTTGCACCAAGCCCAGTTATCCCTTATTAGTGTATAGGGTGTCTAGCAGCTTAGGCTGATAGATAATGGTAGCTTAGCAGAGCAGCTTAGGCTGAACTAGGAGACGTGTGAAGCTACTACAGTACCACTTAGTGTCATATGCACAATATCATAAGAAAACACAATACACAGTTATACTAAAAATAAAGGTACTTTATTTTTATGACAATATGCCAAAGTATCTTAGAGTGTACCCTCAGTGAGAGGATAGGAAATATACACAAGATATATATACACAATAGCAAAAATATGCAGTATAGTCTTAGAAAACAGTGCAAACAATGTATAGTTACAATAGGATGCAATGGGGAAACATAGGGATAGGGGCAACACAAACCATATACTCCAAAAGTGGAATGCGAACCACGAATGGACCCCAAACCTATGTGACCTTGTAGAGGGTCGCTGGGACTATTAGAAAATAGTGAGAGTTAGAAAAATAATCCTCCCCAAGACACTGAAAAGTGAGTGCAAAGTGCACTAAAATTCCCCTAAGGACAAAGAAGTCGTGTTAGAGGAATAATGCAGGAAAGACACAAACCAGCAATGCAACAACTGTGGATTTCCAATCTAGGGTACCTGTGGAACAAGGGGACCAAGTCCAAAAGTCACAAGCAAGTCGGAGATGGGCAGATGCCCAGGAAATGCCAGCTGCGGGTGCAAAGAAGCTTCTACTGGACAGAAGAAGCTGAGGTTTCTGCAGGAACGAAAAGGGCTAGAGACTTCCCCTTTGGTGGACGGATCCCTCTCGCCTTGGAGAGTCGTGCAGAAGTGTTTTCCCGCCGAAAGGACGCCAACAAGCCTTGCTAGTTGCAAATCGTGCGTTTGGCGTTTTTGGATGCTGCTGGGGCCCAGGAGGGACCAGGAGGTCGCAAATTGGACCTGAAGAGAGAGGGGACGTCGAGCAAGACAAAGAGCCCTCACTGAAGCAGGTAGAACCCGGAGAAGTGCCAGAAACAGGCACTACATGTCGCGCCGCGTGGTGCGGCGCGAGCCGAGAGCTCGACTCAAGCCGGGCGTTCGGCTCGGGCCGCGCACCGCGTTGCTAGGACGCGGCGCGCCCCCAGCCTCTCCTGCGCATTTCGAGGCCCCGGACTTGCATGGGGCCTCGTTCTACCTTCTGCTTTCCACTATACTAGGGGTCTATGACCCCTCTTACCTGTTTTTTCGTTTCTTTCCCTTTTTTCTTCTTTTCTTCTTTTCTGCAGTCTTTTGTTGTGCCTTTCTTTATGTCTTTTCCCCCTTCCCAGATTCCTGTTCTTTCCCAGCATTCCTTGTTTCCTATTCTCTATGGTTCCTATTCTATTCTGTTCTATGTGTTGTTTCCCTGTCTAAGATGGTGTCCTTTTACTTCCTGTGGGTCACTTCCTGTTTTTTAGTATATAAGGGCTGTGTTTTCTTCTTTGTTTGCGCTGCAACACTTTCTGCTCAGTTAGTGTCTTCGCTCCTGATTTCCTCACCTTTTGGCTCTGGATTTCAGCATTCTGTGTTTCCTGACGTTTGCTCCTTTTGGATTCCTGTTTGTTTGTTCTTGTTTTTTCCAGGAATCTTCCTGTTTGGAGGTTTTTCCCCTTTTTCTAAGGGTTTTTTTCCCTCTGGCGCTATTTTCTGAAGGGCACGGTCTGTTCTTGGCGTCTCCATTGCCTACAGCACCGTGGCTACCAGAAAGAGTCGCCCCTTTTTGGGCCAAAGTCGAACATTGAAGATCCATGCCACCAGATCTGCAAATTCCAGGCGCCAGCAGCACGTGAGTCGTGACAGATTGCAGCGCCTAACCATTCCGACGTCCTCAAACACCATGGATGACACAGTGGCGGCTGCTGCAGATCCGGAACAATCTCTTTTGACCACGATTCAGCAACAAGCTCAGGAATTGCAACAACTACGCAATGAAAATGCTGCGTTGCGACAGGCTTTGGCTCTCCGCACCAGTGATGTTCCAACTATCTCCGCTTCTACCCCTTGTTTCTCTGGTGAACCAACCAGGCTTCGCGAGTTCCTGGATGCATTAACAGTGTACTTCGCCTTCCGACCTACCCAATTCTCCCACGACAGGACCAAGGTGGGTTATCTTATCAGTGCCTTAACCGGTCCAGCCTTGGCCTGGGCAACCCCGATGGTGTCCTCCAACGACCCTGTATTGTCGGACTATTCCACCTTTGTGAGTCGCTTCAAACAGATGTTTAGCCGTCCTGGATTGGAAGCCTCTGCTGAAGAAGCCCTATGTGACATCCAACAAGGCTCTCAAGACGTCCTGCAATACATAACCCGTATATAAATTGGGTAACCCGGACAGTTTCTTTGTCTTCGCAATTTTGTCATGAGAACTGTTTTACTTGCGACAAGTATTGGTCTCCGAAAAGATCCTTAGATACTGAAGGTGCCACTGGTATGTCCATTAATACGGTCCAAGGGGTCCCAGACCACTATTTGGAGTTTCAGGATGTTTTCCAAAAACCGTCGAAACCTGTGCTACCTCCACATCGAGAATATGATTGTGCTATTCCATTGGAACCCGGCACAATTGTTCCTTTTGGGAGGATGTACTCTCTCACGGAACCCGAAAGGGAAGTTCTAAAAGAGTATCTGGACGAAAATATACAGAGTGGTCTTATTGTTCCATCATCGTCTCCGGCTGGGGCTCCTCTCTTTTTTGTGCCCAAGAAGACAAAGGATCTTCGTCCTTGCCTGGATTTTCGAGGTCTGAATAAAATAACAATTAAAGATCGTTATCCTTTGCCTCTCATCAGGGACATACTAGAAGCTATCAGAGGGGCTCAACGTTTTACTAAATTAGATTTACGAGGAGCTTACCACCTTTTACGCATAAAAGAAGGCGACGAATGGAAGACAGCTTTCAGGACTCCATTTGGCCATTTTGAATATAGGGTTATGCCGTTTGGTCTCACTAACGCCCCCGCAATCTTCCAGAGATTTATGGACTCAGTGTTTTCAGACCTTCTGAATCAGACAGTCGTGATCTACCTACATGATATTCTTATTTATTCTAGAAATCCTGAACTCCATTCTTCCCATGTGAAACAAGTTCTTCAAAGACTTCGTGCTCATCAACTATTTTGCAAACCAGAAAAATGTGAGTTCGACATGACGGAAGTCAAATATCTGGGCTATCATTTAAGTCCCACCGGCATAACTATGGATCAAGAAAAGGTACAAGCTATCCTAGAGTGGCCTTCTCCTTCTTCCATAAAAGAAACACAATGTTTCCTAGGGCTAGCAAACTTCTATCGACAATTCATTCTAGACTTTGCCAGACTGACTAGCCACATAACTCACACCTTAAAAAAGGAAAATTTAAAGAAAGGGTTTGTCTGGACTGAAGCGGCTGAAGCAGCCTTTCAAGAATTAAAGAGAGCCTTCACCCAAGCCCCCATCTTGAGACATCCAGATACCACCAAACAATTTATAGTCGTAACTGATGCTTCTGAAAGAGCCATCGGAGCTGTCTTACTCCAACGACAAGAGGATGATGGTCTTGAACATCCTGTTTTCTACTTGTCTCATATCCTTTCCACAGCTGAACAACACTATTCTGTACTGGAAAGGGAATTATTGGCTCTGAAAACAGCCTGCCTTGAGTGGAGACAGTTTCTGATGGGTTCCAAGGAACCATTTGAGGTGAGGACAGACCACCGTAACCTACAATGTTTACGAAATTTTGTATGCCAGAATAGTCGTCAGGCCCGCTGGGCCTTTTTCTTCAGTCAGTACGATTTTTTCATCACATATATTCCTGGATCTCAAAACATTCTGGCTGATGCTCTGTCTCGCCGATATCCAGAGTGTACTCCTTCCTCATCTCAGTATCTTCTGGAACCCAGTAAGATCGTTGGAGTGGCTCAGTCTTTCCTGGAAGAAGTACAACTGGAATACGCCAACCTATCGGACCACGACATAGAAGAACTAAGACCATTATTACATAAGAAACAAGGATATTTTTATTATCAAAACCTGATATTCCTCCCTACTAACAAGGTGCAAGAAAAGGCATTACAAATGTGCCATGATTCACCTGTAGCTGGTCATAGAGGCATCAAGGCCACACAAGAACTTCTTTCACGATTTTTCTGGTGGCCTACCTGGAAGCTGGATGTGGAAAGACACGTTCAAGCCTGTCCCATATGTGCCCAAATCAAGATACCCCATACCAGACCGGCAGGATTACTACAGCCTTTGCCTGTTCGACCAGCCCCATGGCATACCATCTCTGCGGATTTTATGTGTTCACTCCCACGATCAGCAGGAAACCGGGTCATCATGGTCACTGTGGATTCTTTCACGAAGATGGCTCATTTCACTGCCCTGAAAAGGCTACCTACTTCTCAAGAACTAAGTCAAATATTCATTGATCATATCTTCCGTCTCCATGGACTTCCACATACCATAATATCTGATAGAGAACCTCAGTACATTTCCCGATTTTGGAGGCATTTTTGTAAAACACTAAATATTAATAGAGCCCTGTCTTCAGGGTTCCATCCTCAGACCAACGGCCAGACCGAGCGTCTGAACCAAGGACTAGAGCAATATCTTCGATGCTTTTTCAATTCTACCCAAAGTAACTGGAACACTTACCTCTCTATAGCTGAATTTTCCTACAATAACTCAGTCCATAGTGCCTCCAAGGTCACTCCCTTTTTCTGTTCTTATGGTTTTCATCCTACCTCTTTTCCTACTTCTCCACAATCCAACTCTCCTTTACCCGCTATTACCTATTTCTCCAAACGCCTTCTCCAAATCCATAGACTAATTCGATCTAATTTGTTACATACCAAGAGATATATGAAGAAGGCTGCAGACAAGAGACGTGCAACCAATCCAGACTATCATCCGCAAGATAAAGTCTGGCTCTCCTCCAAATTCTTACCCTCACGTCTTTCTCAAAATAAATTCACACCTCGTTACTATGGGCCTTTCCGTATTCTTCAGTTGGTCAATCCTGTCACTGTCCGTCTTCACTTACCTCATACATGGAAAATTCATCCGGTCTTTCATGCTTCTCAGCTTAAACCTTATGTGCCTGACCCTTACTCACGTCAGTTTCCTTGTCCACCTCCTGTACTCGTGGATGATGTTCCTGAATATGAAGTACAGGAAATTTGTGACTCTCGTCTTTTTCACAAACGCCTTCAGTATCTGATTCATTGGAAGGGTTATCCTCTCAGTGAATGCTCTTGGGAAGATGCATCTTCCGTTCACGCACCTCTCCTGATTCAACGCTTTCACTGTTTATTTCCTCTCAAACCTGGACCTTCGGGAGGGGGACCTACTGTCGCGCCGCGCGGTGCGGCGCGAGCCGAGAGCTCGACTCAAGCCGGGCGTTCAGCTCGGGCCGCGCACCGCGTTGCTAGGACGCGGCGCGCCCCCAGCCTCTCCTGTGCATTTCGAGGCCCCAGACTTGCATGGGGCCTCGTTCTACCTTCTGCTTTCCACTATACTAGGGGTCTATGACCCCTCTTACCTGTTTTTTCGTTTCTTTCCCTTTTTTCTTCTTTTCTTCTTTTCTGCAGTCTTTTGTTGTGCCTTTCTTTATGTCTTTTCCCCCTTCCCAGATTCCTGTTCTTTCCCAGCATTCCTTGTTTCCTATTCTCTATGGTTCCTGTTCTATTCTGTTCTATGTGTTGTTTCCCTGTCTAAGATGGTGTCCTTTTACTTCCTGTGGGTCACTTCCTGTTTTTTAGTATATAAGGGCTGTGTTTTCTTCTTTCTTTGCGCTGCAACACTTTCTGCTCAGTTAGTGTCTTCGCTCCTGATTTCCTCACCTTTTGGCTCTGGATTTCAGCATTCTGTGTTTCCTGACTTTTGCTCCTTTTGGATTCCTGTTTGTTTGTTCTTGTTTTTTCCAGGAATCTTCCTGTTTGGAGGTTTTTCCCCTTTTTCTAAGGGGTTTTTTCCCTCTGGCGCTATTTTCTGAAGGGCACGGTCTGTTCTTGGCGTCTCCATTGCCTACAGCACCGTGGCTACCAGAAAGAGTCGCCCCTTTTTGGGCCAAAGTCGAACATTGAAGATCCACGCCACCAGATCTGCAAATTCCAGGCGCCAGCAGCACGTGAGTCGTGACACTACGAGGATGCGTGAAACGGTGCTCGCCGAAGTTGCACAAAGGAGTCCCACGTCGCCGGAGACCAACTTAGAAAGTCGTGCAATGCAGGTTAGAGTGCCGTGGATCCAGGCTTGGCTGTGCACAAAGGATTTCCGCCGGAAGTGCACAGGGGCCGGAGTAGCTGCAAAGTCGCGGTTCCCAGCAATGCAGCCCAGCGAGGTGAGGCAAGGACTTACCTCCACCAAACTTGGACTGAAGAGTCACTGGACTGTGGGGGTCACTTGGACAGAGTCGCTGGATTCGAGGGACCTCGCTCGTCGTGCTGAGAGGAGACCCAAGGGACCGGTAATGCAGCTTTTTGGTGCCTGCGGTTGCAGGGGGAAGATTCCGTCGACCCACGGGAGATTTCTTCGGAGCTTCTGGTGCAGAGAGGAGGCAGACTACCCCCACAGCATGCACAAGCAGGAAAACAGTAGAGAAGGTGGCAGGATCAGCGTTACAGAGTTGCAGTAGTCGTCTTTGCTACTATGTTGCAGGTTTGCAGGCTTCCAGCGCGGTCAGCAGTCGATTCCTTATCAGAAGGTGAAGAGAGAGATGCAGAGGAACTCGGCTGAGCTCATGCATTCGTTATCTGAAGTTTCCCCAGAGACAGAGACCCTAAATAGCCAGAAAAGAGGGTTTGGCTACCTAGGAGAGAGGATAGGCTACTAACACCTGAAGGAGCCTATCAGCAGGAGTCTCTGACGTCACCTGGTGACACTGGCCACTCAGAGCAGTCCAGTGTGCCAGCAGCACCTCTGTTTCCAAGATGGCAGAGGTCTGGAGCACACTGGAGGAGCTCTGGACACCTCCCAGGGGAGGTGCAGGTCAGGGGAGTGGTCACTCCCCTTTCCTTTGTCCAGTTTCGCGCCAGAGCAGGGGCTAAGGGGTCCCTGAACCGGTGTAGACTGGCTTATGCAGAATTGGGCACCTCTGTGCCCAACAAAGCATATCCAGAGGCTGGGGGAGGCTACTCCTCCCCTGCCTTCACACCATTTTCCAAAGGGAGAGGGTGTCACACCCTCTCTCAGAGGAAGTTCTTTGTTCTGCCATCCTGGGCCAGGCCTGGCTGGACCCCAGGAGGGCAGCTGCCTGTCTGAGGGGTTGGCAGCAGCAGCAGCTGCAGTGAAACCCCAGGAAGGGCAGTTTGGCAGTACCAGGGTCTGTGCTACAGACCACTGGGATCATGGGATTGTGCCAACTATGCCAGGATGGCATAGAGGGGGCAATTCCATGATCATAGACATGTTACATGGCCATATTCGGAGTTACCATTGTGAAGCTACATATAGGTAGTGACCTATATGTAGTGCACGCGTGTAATGGTGTCCCCGCACTCACAAAGTTCAGGGAATTGGCTCTGAACAATGTGGGGGCACCTTGGCTAGTGCCAGGGTGCCCTCACACTAAGTAACTTTGCACCTAACCTTTACCAGGTAAAGGTTAGACATATAGGTGACTTATAAGTTACTTAAGTGCAGTGTAAAATGGCTGTGAAATAACGTGGACGTTATTTCACTCAGGCTGCAGTGGCAGGCCTGTGTAAGAATTGTCAGAGCTCCTTATGGGTGGCAAAAGAAATGCTGCAGCCCATAGGGATCTCCTGGAACCCCAATACCCTGGGTACCTCAGTACCATATACTAGGGAATTATAAGGGTGTTCCAGTAAGCCAATGTAAATTGGTAAAAATGGTCACTAGCCTGTTAGTGACAATTTGGAAAGAAATGAGAGAGCATAACCACTGAGGTTCTGATTAGCAGAGCCTCAGTGAGACAGTTAGTCACTACACAGGTAACACATTCAGGCACACTTATGAGCACTGGGGCCCTGGGTTACCAGGGTCCCAGTGACACATACAACTAAAACAACATATATACAGTGAAAAATGGGGGTAACATGCCAGGCAAGATGGTACTTTCCTACACAACCCCCCCCCAAACGAAGGGCAATAAGACTAGCCATGACCTGATGAGTCTTCATTGTCTAAGTGGAAATATCTGGAGAGTCCATCTGCATTGGAGTGGCTACTCCCAGGTCTATGTTCCACTGTATAGTCCATTCCCTGTAGGGATATGGACCACCTCAACAATTTAGGATTTTCACCTTTCATTTGTTTTAGCCAAAGTAGAGGTTTGTGGTCTGTCTGAACAATGAAGTGAGTGCCAAACAGGTCTGGCCTCAACTTCTTCAGAGCCCAGACCACAGCAAAGGCCTCCCTCTCAATGGCAGACCAACGCTTTTCTCTAGGGGTCAACCTTCTACTAATAAAAGCAACAGGTTGATCCTGGCCCTCAGAATTAAGTTGTGATAGGACTGCCCCTACTCCTAATTCAGATGCATCAGTTTGGACATAGAATTTTTTAGAGTAACAAGGGCTTTTCAGGACAGGTGCAGAGCACATGGCCTGCTTCAGCTTCTCAAAAGCTTTCTGACAGTTTGCTGTCCATAATACCTTTTTAGGCATTTTCTTGGATGTGAGGTCATTAAGAGGGGCTGCAATGGAGCCATAGTTCTTAATGAACCTCCTGTAATACCCAGTGAGGCCTAGGAAGGCTCTCACCTGAGTCTGAGTGGTAGGGGGAACCCAATCAATAATTGTTTGGATTTTCCCCTGAAGTGGTGCAATCTGTTCCCCACCAACAAGGTGTCCCAGATAAACCACCTTACCCTGCCCTATCTGGCACTTTGAAGCCTTGATAGTGAGGCCTGCCTTTTGCAGGGCCTCCAAAACTTTCCATAGGTGGACCAGGTGATCATCCCAGCTGGAGCTAAAGACAGCTATATCGTCCAAATATGCTGCACTGAAAGCTTCCAGCCCTTGCAGGACTGTGTTCACCAACCTCTGAAAAGTGGCAGGTGCATTTTTCAAACCAAAAGGCATTACAGTAAACTGGTAATGTCCTCCAATAGTAGAAAATGCAGTCTTAGGTTTAGCATCTTCTGATAATTTGATCTGCCAATACCCTGCAGTCAAATCAAAAGTGCTTAGATACTTGGCAGATGCCAGTGTATCTATAAGCTCATCTGCCCTGGGTATAGGGTGAGCATCAGTTTTGGTTACCAAGTTGAGACCTCTATAGCCTACACAAAACCGCATTTCCTTCTTTCCATCTTTAGAATTGGGTTTTGGTACCAGTACCACAGGAGAAGCCCATGGACTGTCAGAGTGCTCAACCACTCCTAGTTCCAACATTTTCTGAACTTCATGCTTTATGCAGTCCCTGACATGGTCAGGCTGCCTATAGATCTTACTTTTGACAGGTAAACTGTCTCCAGTATCTATAGTGTGCTCACACCAAGAAGTGGTGCCTGGCACAGTAGAGAAGAGTTCTGAAAATTGTCCTAGGAGATTTATGCAATGGTCTTTCTGCTCAGCAGTAAGACAATCTGCCAAAACTACACCTTCCACAAGAGCATCTTGTTCTGTGGAAGAGAAGAGATCAGGTAGAGGATCACTGTCTTCTTCCTGTCCCTCATCAGTTGCCATGAGCAGGGTGAGATCAGCCCTGTCATAGTAGGGTTTCAGGCGGTTGACATGGAGCACCCTAAGGGGACTCCTGGCAGTGCCTAAGTCAACCAAGTAGGTGACTTCACCCTTCTTTTCAACAATTGTGTGGGGTCCACTCCATTTATCTTGGTGTGCTCTTGGAGCCACAGGCTCCAAGACCCACACTTTCTGCCCTGGTTGGTACTGAACCAAAACAGCCTTCTGATCATGCCATTGCTTCTGGAGCTCTTGGCTGGCCTGAAGGTTTTTACTGGCCTTTTTCATGTACTCAGCCATCCTTGATCTGAGGCCAAGTACATAGTCCACAATATCCTGCTTAGGAGCTTTTAAAGGTTGTTCCCAACCCTCCTTTACAAGTGTGAGTGGACCCCTAACAGGGTGTCCAAGAAGAAGTTCAAAGGGGCTGAAGCCCACTCCTTTCTGGGGTACCTCCCTGTAGGCAAAAAGGAGGCATGGTAGAAGGATATCCCATCTCCTGCGGAGTTTTTCAGGGAGACCCATAATCATGCCTTTGAGAGTTTTATTAAATCTCTCCACCAGTCCATTTGTTTGTGGATGATAGGGTGTTGTGAACTTGTACGTTACACCACACTCCTTCCACATGGCCTTTAAGTATGCAGACATGAAATTGCTTCCCCTGTCTGATACTACTTCCTTTGGGAAGCCCACCCTGGAAAATATTCCCAGGAGGGCCTTTGCCACTGCAGGAGTTGTAGTGGTCCTTAAAGGAATAGCTTCAGGATATCTTGTGGCATGGTCCTCTACCACCAAGATAAACCTATTGCCTGAAGCAGTAGGAGGGTCAAGGGGGCCAACTATGTCAACCCCTACCCTCTCAAAGGGAACCCCAACCACAGGCAGTGGGATAAGGGGTGCCTTTGGGGTGCCACCTGTCTTGCCACTGGCTTGACAGGTTTCACAGGACTTACAAAATTCATTTGTGTCCTCAGACATCCTAGGCCAATGAAACAATGGAACCAATCTGTCCCAAGTTTTCATTTGACCCAGGTGCCCAGCTAGGGGAATGTCATGTGCCAGTGTTAGGAGGAACTTTTTGTACTCCTGAGGAATCACTAATCTCCTGGCAGCTCCAGGTTTAGGATCCCTATGCTCAGTGTACAAGAGGTTGTCCTCCCAGTAAACTCTGTGAGAGTCACTGACATCCCCATTAGCCTGTTTGACAGCTTGCTGTCAGAGACCCTCTAATGTGGGACAGGTTTGCTGTGCCACACTCAGCTCCTCTCTGGCAGGCCCCCCTTCACCCAAAAGCTCAGCAGTGTCTGCTTCCAGCTCCTCTGGTGTAGGTTCTGCACAGGGAGGGAATTCTTCTTCCTCAGAAGTAGAATCCACTGTAGAGGGAGGGATAGTAGGAAGTGGTTTGCTTCTACTACCCCTAGCTTTAGGGAGCACTTGGTCCATTGTTCCAGGATCCAAGCTTCCCTGTCCTTTTTGCTTTTTGGCCTGAGCCCTTGTCAAAGCAAAAATATGCCCTGGGATGCCCAGCATTGCTGCATGGGCCTCCAACTCCACATCTGACCAAGCTGATGTCTCCAAATCATTCCCTAATAGACAGTCTACAGGTAAATCTGAAGCTACCACAACTTTCTTTGGACCAGTTACCCCCCCCAGTTGAGATTTACAACAGCCATGGGGTGGCTTTGTGTTATGTTGTGAGCATCGGTTACTTGGTACTGGTGTCCAAGTATGTGTTGTTCAGGGTGCACCAGTTTCTCAATCACCATTGTGACACTGGCACCTGTGTCCCTGTAGGCCTGGACCTCAACACCATTTATTAGGGTTAGTTGCTTGTACTTCTCCAAGTTATGGGGGCAAGCAACCAAAGTGGCTAAATCAATAGCCCCTTCAGAGACTAAAGTAGCCTCTGTGGTCTCCCTAATCAGACCAACCCCAACTAAGTTACCAAAAGTGAGCCCAGCTACTCCCTTGGATTGGCTATTAGTAGGTTTGCTCCCACCACCACTGCTATTAGTAGGGACACTAGGTGTAGCAGGAGGGGTTGTAGTGGTAGGAGCAGTGGTGCCTTTCTTTGGACAACTGGGATCTGTTGTCCAATGGCCTTTTATTTTACATAAATAGCACCATAGTTTCTTTTCCTTGTTCTGATTAAAGGAGGATTTGGACCCACCACCCCCACCAGAGTGTTTTTGTGGGCCTGATGAAGACTCATTTTTAGATTTGTCCCCACCCTTGTCAGAAGACTTACCATCCTTCTTTTTGTTGCCATCTTTGTCACCCCCTGTATGAACTTTTCTGTTCACTCTTGTTCTGACCCATTTGTCTGCCTTCTTTCCCAATTCTTGGGGAGAGGTCAGATCAGAGTCCACCAAGTACTGGTGCAACAAATCAGACACACAATTATTAAGAATATGCTCTCTCAGGATTAAGTTATACAGGCTGTCATAATCAGTAACTTTACTGCCATGTAACCACCCCTCCAAGGCCTTCACTGAATGGTCAATGAAATCAACCCAGTCTTGTGAAGACTCCTTTTTGGTCTCTCTGAACTTTATCCTGTACTGTTCAGTGGTTAAGCCATAACCATCCAGGAGTGCATTCTTAAGAACTTGGAAATTATTAGCATCATTTTCTTTCACAGTAAGGAGCCTATCCCTACCTTTTCCACTAAATGATAGCCATAGGATAGCAGCCCACTGCCTTTGAGGGACATCCTGTACAACACAGGCCCTCTCAAGTGCAGCAAACCACTTGTTAATGTCATCCCCCTCCTTATAAGGGGGAACTATCTTGTGCAGATTCCTGGAATCATGCTCTTTTGCAGGATGACTATGGGGAATACTGCTGCTGCCACCATGGGTATCTAAACCCAACTTCTGTCTTTCCTTCTCTAATTCAAAAGACTGTCTATCCAAATCCAGCTGTTGCTTTTTAAGCTTCAGTCTGGTTTGTTCCACCCTCAACTTATTGAGTTCCCTCTCTAACATTCTGTCATCAGGGTTGGTGGGAGGGACATTCCTAGAAACAGAGCTATGATGGGAATGAACAGAAGGAGACCTGTCCCTTACAGAAGCCACCCTAACAGCTTGGTTAACAGAAACATTACTACCAGTATGGTGAGAATAAATGCTTTTGCTATGATGTGAGACAACACTATTTGTATGGTGTGGCTCATCATCATTACCAACTATGCTAGACTGTCTAGTAATGGGCAGGCTAGGGAGTTTCTTTCCTGAATCTTTTCCTGGGGGAGTCCCTGAATCGGATTGGGAACTATTAGGTACTTTTGCAACAGATGAGGCACCTATGGCCTTATCCTGTTCTCTAAGCATGTTAAGTAATAGTTCTAAGGAAGGATTTTTCCCTACACTCAAACCTCTCTCTATACAGAGACTCCTTGCTCTTTTCCAGCTAAGGTTGTCATATGCAAGTTTGGACAGATCAACATTTTGGCCTGTGCCAGACATTTTTTAGAGAGAGTTAAAGTGATAGAAAAAGAGAAAAAAGTTTTCAGAACTTTTTGGAAAGACAGAAAAAAACTTTTTACACTTTTAAGAACTTTTTGAAAGTTTAGAAGTACTTTTCAGCACTTAGAAAAGAGTGAAAAGAGGAAATGCAAAACTTTTTGGCTATGTGTATATACACTGACCTTGTTTTGTATATTTTTCTCTTATGAAAAGTACAATGACAAGAGTGGTAACTAGTCTCAAGCACTTATCCCACCACTGCACAACCAATGTAGGAGGCTGGACTGGCTTGTAGTGAGTACCAAGGGGTACTTGCACCTTGCACCAGGCCCAGTTATCCCTTATTAGTGTATAGGGTGTCTAGCAGCTTAGGCTGATAGATAATGGTAGCTTAGCAGAGCAGCTTAGGCTGAACTAGGAGACGTGTGAAGCTACTACAGTACCACTTAGTGTCATATGCACAATATCATAAGAAAACACAATACACAGTTATACTAAAAATAAAGGTACTTTATTTTTATGACAATATGCCAAAGTATCTTAGAGTGTACCCTCAGTGAGAGGATAGGAAATATACACAAGATATATATACACAATAGCAAAAATATGCAGTATAGTCTTAGAAAACAGTGCAAACAATGTATAGTTACAATAGGATGCAATGGGGAAACATAGGGATAGGGGCAACACAAACCATATACTCCAAAAGTGGAATGCGAACCACGAATGGACCCCAAACCTATGTGACCTTGTAGAGGGTCGCTGGGACTATTAGAAAATAGTGAGAGTTAAAAAAATAACCCTCCCCAAGACCCTGAAAAGTGAGTGCAAAGTGCACTAAAGTTCCCCTAAGGACAAAGAAGTCGTGTTAGAGGAATAATGCAGGAAAGACACAAACCAGCAATGCAACAACTGTGGATTTCCAATCTAGGGTACCTGTGGAACAAGGGGACCAAGTCCAAAAGTCACAAGCAAGTCGGAGATGGGCAGATGCCCAGGAAATGCCAGCTGCGGGTGCAAAGAAGCTTCTACTGGACAGAAGAAGCTGAGGTTTCTGCAGGAACAAAAAGGGCTAGAAACTTCCCCTTTGGTGGACGGATCCCTCTCGCCTTGGAAAGTTGTGCAGAAGTGTTTTCCTGCCGAAAGAACGCCAACAAACCTTGCTAGTTGCAAATCGTGCGTTTGGCGTTTTTGGACGCTGCTGGGGCCCAGGAGGGACCAGGAGGTCGCAAATTGGACCTGAAGAGAGAGGGGACGTCGAGCAAGACAAAGAGCCCTAACTAAAGCAGGTAGCACCCGGAGAAGTGCCAGAAACAGGCACTACAAGGATGCGTGAAACGGTGCTCACCGAAGTTGCACAAAGGAGTCCCACGTCGCCGGAGACCAACTTAGAAAGTCGTGCAATGCAGGTTAGAGTGCCGTGGACCCAGGCTTGGCTGTGCACAAAGGATTTCCGCCGGAAGTGCACAGGGGTTGGAGTAGCTGCAAAGTCGCGGTTCCCAGCAATGCAGCCCAGCGAGGTGAGGCAAGGACTTACCTCCACCAAACTTGGACTGAAGAGTCACTGGACTGTGGGGGTCACTTGGACAGAGTCGCTGGATTCGAGGGACCTCGCTCGTCGTGCTGAGAGGAGACCCAAGGGACCGGTAATGCAGCTTTTTGGTGCCTGCGGTTGCAGGGGGAAGATTCCGTCGACCCACGGGAGATTTCTTCGGAGCTTCTGGTGCAGAGAGGAGGCAGACTACCCCCACAGCATGCACAAGCAGGAAAACAGTCGAGAAGGCGGCAGGATCAGCGTTACAGAGTTGCAGTAGTCGTCTTTGCTACTATGTTGCAGGTTTGCAGGCTTCCAGCGCGGTCAGCAGTCGATTCCTTATCAGAAGGTGAAGAGAGAGATGCAGAGGAACTCGGCTGAGCTCATGCATTCGTTATCTGAAGTTTCCCCAGAGACAGAGACCCTAAATAGCCAGAAAAGAGGGTTTGGCTACCTAGGAGAGAGGATAGGCTACTAACACCTGAAGGAGCCTATCAGCAGGAGTCTCTGACGTCACCTGGTGGCACTGGCCACTCAGAGCAGTCCAGTGTGCCAGCAGCACCTCTGTTTCCAAGATGGCAGAGGTCTGGAGCACACTGGAGGAGCTCTGGACACCTCCCAGGGGAGGTGCAGGTCAGGGGAGTGGTCACTCCCCTTTCCTTTGTCCAGTTTCGCGCCAGAGCAGGGGCTAAGGGGTCCCTGAACCGGTGTAGACTGGCTTATGCAGAATTGGGCACCTCTGTGCCCAACAAAGCATATCCAGAGGCTGGGGGAGGCTACTCCTCCCCTGCCTTCACACCATTTTCCAAAGGGAGAGGGTGTCACACCCTCTCTCAGAGGAAGTTCTTTGTTCTGCCATCCTGGGCCAGGCCTGGCTGGACCCCAGGAGGGCAGCTGCCTGTCTGAGGGGTTGGCAGCAGCAGCAGCTGCAGTGAAACCCCAGGAAGGGCAGTTTGGCAGTACCAGGGTCTGTGCTACAGACCACTGGGATCATGGGATTGTGCCAACTATGCCAGGATGGCATAGAGGGGGCAATTCCATGATCATAGACATGTTACATGGCCATATTCGGAGTTACCATTGTGAAGCTACATATAGGTAGTGACCTATATGTAGTGCACGCGTGTAATGGTGTCCCCGCACTCACAAAGTTCAGGGAATTGGCTCTGAACAATGTGGGGGCACCTTGGCTAGTGCCAGGGTGCCCTCACACTAAGTAACTTTGCACCTAACCTTTACCAGGTAAAGGTTAGACATATCAGTGACTTATAAGTTACTTAAGTGCAGTGTAAAATGGCTGTGAAATAACGTGGACGTTATTTCACTCAGGCTGCAGTGGCAGGCCTGTGTAAGAATTGTCAGAGCTCCCTATGGGTGGCAAAAGAAATGCTGCAGCCCATAGGGATCTCCTGGAACCCCAATACCCTGGGTACCTCAGTACCATATACTAGGGAATTATAAGGGTGTTCCAGTAAGCCAATGTAAATTGGTAAAAATGGTCACTAGCCTGTTAGTGACAATTTGGAAAGAAATGAGAGAGCATAACCACTGAGGTTCTGATTAGCAGAGCCTCAGTGAGACAGTTAGTCACTACACAGGTAACACATTCAGGCACACTTATGAGCACTGGGGCCCTGGGTTACCAGGGTCCCAGTGACACATACAACTAAAACAACATATATACAGTGAAAAATGGGGGTAACATGCCAGGCAAGATGGTACTTTCCTACACCTTCTCAGCACATTTTCATTTTCAGACAGCGGCGAGAGGCTATTATGACTGAGCTGAACTTTTTCTATTCGGCTTCTGGTTCCTGTCCCTTCACTTTCAAGCCCCCACCCCCACTTTACCAACCCTTTGTCATATTACTGTTTATTGATTTCCCTTTAAGTGTAGATGTGGGGGATGTTTTATTTGAAAAAGGAAGCAAGATTGGTGGCTCAGGGGGGTGGTAAAGCACTGGTCTGAGGTTGTCCAGTCTCCAGTCCTGTCTGAGCTGGCATTGCCGGCATCTGCTGTGTGCTCCAGTAACCACTAGTTTCTCTCATTTCTCCCCAAGGTAATGTCTGAACATCTCCACCTCTCCATCTAATTGACAGCAGTTTGCAATCAACATTGGTGCCTGGCTGCAGCTGGGGAATGCACAGCTTGCAATGTTCTCCTGCTGCTTTAAAAGCTGTTAAGCTGTTCCTTGCTCAGAAAAGAGGAGGGGGTCAGCCGGCGAGAGAAGGGGGGTCTCATCTAGGTGGAAATGGGATTCCTCCAGTAGTCGAAGTGCAATTTGGGTGGAGTCAGTGAGTGTGGGGTCAAAGGCGTGGCTAAAAAGAGCAAAATATTCTATAACAATTTTGTTGGTCTTTCTCCTTCAGGGAGCAGCATGTAAAATAATACACACCCTATTTGGACAATAACCACAAGTTAAATAAACCAGAGGGAATGTTCCATTACAGTGGTTCCCAACCTGTGGTCTGGGGACCCCTGGGGGTTTGCAAAGCCTGCAGAGGGTGTCTGCAATTGCTTAAAAAATTCAATAATATTAACAGATTAATAAAGTGTATATAAATAAAGTGGCTAAATGTACAAATGAAAATGTTGAAACGTACTGTAAATGTCAAGAAATTTGAAATTGGAGGCTAAAAATTACATTATTATCCTTGATTATGGGAGCAGTGCAGGTGCATCAAACAAAATATAGTATGGACGATGTGTGGCTTCAATTGAATTTAGAAAAGCTCCAACCTTGCTATTAAATTAAAATGTGTATGTTTTTTATTTATATTTGTATGCAAAATAAATAAAACATGTTGTCATTTGTGTGTGTGTTTGATTGAATTGTCGTTTCCGGGTGTTTTGTGTATTGTTTTGAGGTTCAAATCATCAACAATGTTTAGGCCGGGGTACCCGGCTTCCAATAATGATTCAGTGGGGACCCCCCGCTTTACATAATGATAAAGTGGTGGTCCACAGAAGTCAAAAGGCTGGGAACCAGTGCACCATTACACACAGTACAAGCCTGGCTACCACAAAGTGCACAAAACTATTTTGGTTTAAGATAAAAAAAAATGCTTCCAAAATGTTGATTTTAGTAATGTGCAAACTGTACCTGGTACAACATTTTTATAAATATCCATTAGCATGAATTCTACAGCTCAGCTGGGAACACCCTTGCAATACTTCTCAAAAACACTCAGGGCCTGATTGCGAGTTTGGAGTTCAGACGAGCCAACTGCAAAACTTGTGGGGATGAGACCGCCGCCAACCAGACGGCCCGCCCCAGTCATATTATGATGTTTTCACCCGGATGACCAGTGGGAACATCGTATTACAAAGGATTTGGAGACCCTTCCAAAGGTTGATCTGGAATGGGTCTTTGCAAAAGTTGAACTGTGTGTATCCTTACAAAGATCAATAGTAGGCATTCTTTGCAAAGTTGAAATGTGGGTGTGCTTTGCGAATGCTGAACTGGGGAAGGGCTCTTTGCCAAAGGTTGACCCATGAGGACTATGGGTCTGATTTAGCGCCTCATTACGAGTCTCGCAGTCCAGGGACCACCAGACTCGTGGTGGCGGTTAGACTGCCGCACTCCAGGTGGTTCGACCGCCACATTACGACCATGGCGGTCGCACTGCGAGGGGACCGCTGCCACCACCAGGAACAAGGTTCCCAATGGGCTGATGGCAGATGGACTCGTGGTCAGCCACAGCGGCGCTGAACTCAGCACTGCCATGCTGATCAGGACTCCTCTTTCTGCCAGCTTTTCCATGGTCCGGACCCTGCCATGGAAAGGCTGGTGAAAACACAGTGCTGGGGCCACAGAGAGGACCCTGCCTATGCCCAGGGCATGGGCAGTGCAGGGGCCCCCTGCCCACCGCTATGATATTGGCACTGGCTCCCATGAGTGAGCCGAGACCAATACCATAGGAACTTTCCCACTGGTCAGCCTGGAGGGAACGTCGTAGTACAATGTTCCCATCTGTCAGCCCAGCAGGAACATTGTAATATGGCGGGGGGACACCGCCGGCATGATGGCAGCGTCCTTCCTGCTGCTTTATCAGTCCTGGGGTGGGACTGCGAAAGTCGTAACGACCCCCTTAGATCTTGATGGTGGTACCACCAATCCGGGGTGGACCTGAAAAGACCATCAAGTTGAAGGTGTTCTGCCTGCCATATTTAGATGTAATGTGGCTGAGCCGCAGACCGCCACAACGGAGTGCTCTTCCTAGCCATCAGACAGGCGTGTTCCCACTGGCCATATTTAGATATTACAGTTGTACCTGTGGTGTACTGCCGGTGGTTTGCTGACGGAGAAAGGGCATCGCTGGACCTAATGGACATCGGACAATAGCAATGGCTGCGTAATAGAAGTAAGTCTCACACACACACTCCACTGTTGACATATGCATCCCCTTGTATCACACATGACACAACACACTACGTACATGCCATTATCCATTGTCATTCCACCACAACACAACATGTATATTCCGCAAACACACATTGATATACATCCATGACACAACATACACACACTATTCGCATTGCACCCACACGTGACACAACCACAATTACACACTCATCTACACAAACACACGTACACATAAACACAGCTACACACATCACGACAATGACCACCACACAACAACATGCACCTCAATGTTGTCCACAGCAACACAACAGACAACACAACATACACAATAATGTCTATATCATATGCAAGTGGCACACATACTGGCACAACCACATCAAGCACTACATCTCCCTCTACCTCACCCAGCCAATTGCACTGCAGACACACATACACTTACTGACTCATACACACAACTCTATGCACAACATGACAGGTACAGGTTCCCTTGCAATGTGCCCCTGCACATGAGCACGGGATCACTGCAAGCATGTATATGTCACAGTAATGATTTTAAATTACTGTGACATGCATATGTCAGGGCACAAGTGGGTCAGACCCTGATGCGGTACACAACACATTTCAAACACATACACAACTGTCATTAAGGTGCAAGCATTCATTACCAAATGAATGATGGCACCACAATAATGGCACAATCACACTTATCAACTGTGCCCACGTATGCACATTGCAAGAGGACTACGCAACGGATATCAGTCAGTTTGCCAACATTTTCCCCAACACCTTATAGTCAAGATTCAGTAAGGATAAACAGCGATAAGAGGTGACTCTCAATGGGTCTCTACCGAGGTTGTTCTAGATAGAGTGTTGATCAATCAACCAACCCAACCGCAAATAGCCCCAGTGAGGGTATGAGGGTGCTCTAACCAGAGAAGGCACGCTAGAAGGGTGCCTGACGACTTTCCCTTAGCATGTTGATGGGGTACACATTCCCTGTCATCTAAAATAGACAGTCTGTCCTGGGTTCCATGGTATCCAGTTCCCACCTACCCAGCACTTCTGTTGCCTAGTGGTCACTTACACCTGCTTACTCTAGTTCCTTCAGGCAGCATTCCTTACCATTCATGAGGTTACTTAAGTCTCCTTTTAACCCACATGATGTTTTCATACATAACCCCCTAAGAAACACCTTAAAGGCATCCCATTCGAACACAGTTTGACATCGTCGCCTCGTTTTTAGTGAAGAAGTGGTCCATGGCCTCATCTATTTGAGTTTGAAGCCTTTCAAGGTTCACTTTAGTGACAACACGTGAAGATTCAGACCGTGGTCTACCCCACGCCCGTGTTACTGTACGACTGTTGTGTCCAGAGAGTGTGTGCCCCTGGTAACTAGCCTCTGCAGTGTCATACTCTATTTATTCTGGTATGAAGAGTGTGTACCCCTGAGTAATAAAAATACTCTCCAGTATCTGGGCGCATAACATGCCACAATTACATATATTTGTGACCTGAGTATTTATAACCCAATGTTGTAGGTGACATGTATTAGCAAATACTGAGTCCCTTGTAGTGGGGGGCTGAATCTATCCAGTCAGTATGAGTGGCACACTTAAAGTCCCCGCACCATATCGTGGGTTACCAGGTGGTCTCTAAGGACCGCCAGAGTTAGCTCAGCATAGGAAGTGGCCTTGCGTGGTGTACACCGTCACCGGTGCAAATGGTCCCCCAGTGAGCGGCCCCCTCTACTGTCACATACCTGCCTTCAGTATCAACCAGGGATCTGTTTAGGGCCCCCCATAGAGGCACAGGTCGTGCAAACCTGGAGGATGTGGTCCCACACACAGAACCTCTCCCCTTCTATGGAGTTTGTTCAACTCCCCAGCCACAGTGTGAGTCTCCTGTAAACAAGCAGAGTGAGCAAAGCATGATGGCACTTCAATTATGTATATAGTTTGAACCTCTTCGCATGTCAGGGAGTCAATGTCAGGGAGACCTGTCCAAATCATAGTATACCGAACATCAAAAAATTCAACTCACTCACCCACCCAGGCCAAGATTAGCGAATTTGCAGCACCAATAACTTGTGGAGAGTAACTGCTCCAGTCAGGATCCGGGTCAAGTGTCTGGCTGCAAATGTACACTTAAGCAAGCTCCCCCAATGAACCCCAAACTTTTGCTTAGTAAGTGTCTGTCGCTACCCTCCCGGGAGAATCATTCACCTAACTGTAGCATCACCAACTTGACTGTAGACACATTGAGAAATGTTAGTCCGAAAGAGACAGGGAATGAGTATACATGGAATGCACATGCGATGCCATTAAGTGATTAGTTCAGCAGTCATCGGAGTGACCAGAGGGCCATATCTCAGTCCTGCACAACTGTGTGAATTGTAAGAGTGTCCAAGGCCTCCTGGTCTGAACCATGGTCATCTGTTCCACTACAACCAACTTTTTCTAGTCCCTGTTTTGTAACCGCCTGTTCTCTAGTAGGCTCACTGCACAGCTTCTTAGTCGAGGGGTGTCTGCATCTAGAAGGAATCCATCTACCCCCCTCCCACCCCAGACTTCCTGAGTGCCACAATGGTACATCATCCACATGCGGTCCCAAGCACCAACTTACACTGCGGAAAATGCACATTTGAATGTGGAACAACTCTCTCCAACTACAACTGATTATTTTGGGGACAGAAGAAAGACCCAATCTGTCCTTACCTCAACCCCCGCAAGTCCTTTGCCTCTATTGTCCAGGTTCCATGAACGTCAAGAGTTTAAGGTTTCAGGTAGACATTGATCTGACCATTAACGCGCAGGTATGAACACTGAGGGGGTCATCACAAGTTCACCAAACTTCTGACGGGGAGGTTGTCGCCACACAGGCTACTGCCCCACCAGCCCCATTAAGAGTTTCCCTCTCGGCTGGTGGGAAACAGGCTACAGCATTGTCATCGGCTCGAAATCGAGCCGGCGGCAATGCTGTAGCCCGCAGGGTGCACAAGGGCCCATGCAATGTTCACTGTCTGCAGAGCAGACAGTGAACATTGTGAGGTTGTTGGGCAGGGTGGCCCCTGCCCTGCCCATGCCAAGTGCATGGGTAGTGCAGGGGCCCCTCTGTGGCCCCCTGTACCTGTTCTCTGCTAGCCTTTTCATGGCGGTATTACCGCCATGAAAAGGCTGGCGGAGAATGAGGTCGGAATTCACAGGGCTGGCAGATTAGGATCTCTACCACCTCTAGACCGCCAGGATCCAAGATCCTGGCAGAGCTGGCGGTTTCCTGGCGGTCCAACCGCCAGAGTTGTTATGTGGTGGTCAGACCGCCACCACAAGTGTGGCAATCTATAGACTGCCACACTCGTAATGACCCGCTAAATCTGGAACTGGGCCACTAATTTACTATGCTGAAACCCTCATTTTACCTTAATCAGCCAAGCACGGAGGCTAAGTGAGCGAGGCTGCAAATAATTATACGTTAGATGTTTGCAATAGCCTTCATGCGGTCCACCTCCACTATCACCAGGGCCACCGGCATTGTGCGGCCGCAGTGATTACTGCATTTTCCACATAGTCCATCATCTGCCACATAACCTGCAGATTTTAACACAAAAAAATGTTTCTACCTCAAACAGTTCAAAAGTGACTAAATATGCAAGAATACCTATTGCCGCGCAATGGAAGGCCCTTCGAGAAGCGGGACGGGTCACCTTTCTGGTGCTTATTGCTACATTTGGGTGCTAAGCTGGTACTAATGAGGTGCAGCCAAAGCCCAGAAAGTGTTACAAGGTTAAAAATATCAAATTAATGATGTAACACTAATTCAAAAAGTGCTGAGTTAGGCCACATAAATTGCCTTTTTTGCTGCATAATTTACTGAACTCTGCCGCATAATTTGGCCCTTTCTTGCCACATCACTCCACTGGCCTTGCATGGGAGGGAATGCTGCAGTTCGTGCAGAAGCCAAGTGTCACAAGTTAGGAGATCCTTGCACTGGCTTCCACTAGACCAGCCTAGGTTTAAAATTGTAATCCTGGTGTTCAAATGCATCCATACAAATGTTCCTCCTTTGCTAGATAAAAGGATTGAGCTATATCCTCCCAGCGATACCCATAGGAGCCAACATAAGCCACTATTATTCACCCCCCTTAGGGGCTCTGTCCCAAGGTGGGAGGAGTGGTGAGAACATTTGCTGTTCTGGGCACCAGGAGGTGGAATTCTTTGTCTGTAGATATCTGGTAGTTGGCTAACTTGTCCATATTCAGAAAAATTCCATCAACTTTAGGTAACTGAGGAAGACCCAGACTAATAGAGCAACTGTTGGTAATGTGCAGGTTGTAAGTGCACTCATTCAAGCTGGACAGCCCCGGGCATCCAGAGAATCTGACCCAAGACTCTTACCTGCAGTGTGTACTCAGCCCAAAGGCTATCATTGCATCCACCTCTGATGGGATCTGGAAAGAAGTACAATGACAACTGCAAAACATGTATCCAATGCCACTGTGGGTGAGAGAGGCCAGACCACTGCATACTGAAGCACCGCCAACACCATCCTTAACCAAGCAGTCACCAAACGGGCATGCACTCTCACCAAGGCATGGTACCAGTGTGTTACTGTAAAGTGAAAAGGGTTTCCCATCTGGCTTGATCTGGCGGTACAGCTCCAAGGGAAAAGGACCTACTCAGAGTGGAGAAAAGACTGCAGTCATCAAGACCCTGAGATGTGGCACCCCCATCTATTGACACCCTGAGATCACAAGCAGACGTTATTGCATCTCATCTTCTCTTCACCATGTATGGTCTGCATGGGGGCCCAGGGTCAGGGAAGAAGTCCTGCTCCACTACATACCAAGCCAGCAGCAAGAGGTGTTGAAGCCTTCATGTACGTGAACTGCGTCAGAAAGCTACTTCAAATCACCCAAACGCAAACAGGGAATCGCCACTTCGCAGTTAGATGTTATCTACTTGGAGGAGGTGCTATGAAAGGGCCAATGGAGAGCAAGGACCAGATGTACAATGCAATTTTACAGTCGCAAAGTGCGAAAATCAACATTTGCAACCGTAAAATGGCCTTGTACAATGTACCATCCCTATTTTCTGAGTTGGTATCCAGTTACCAACTCGCAAAATAGTGATTGCGACTCACAATTAGGAAGGGGCGTTCCAAGGGTGTCCCTTCCTAATTGGGACTTGCAGGTCTATATAAGATTGTTTTGTGACAGTAAAGGCAGTCACAACATAATCACAGTTAACATCAATTTCAAATTGGTGGTAACCCATTTACTAACGGGAAGGAGTTCCCACTGGAGCCCTTCCCCTTTGTGAATGTTAGCGAATATGTTTTTTTTCAGAGCAGGCAGTGGTCCCATTTTTTCATTTTCATTTTTATTTTTGAAATGCATCCATCCTGTTTTCCTTTAAGGAAAATGGGCTGCATATAAAAAAAAAAACACCTGCTTTTTTTAAAAAGCATTCATAGACATGGTGGTCTGCTGAGCCCAGTAGGGCACCATCCCCGTGAGTGTGGCCATTCCAACATTGGGTCGCAAATTGCAACCTGCCTCATGAATATTAATGAGACAGGTCCCTTGCAACCCATTTGGGAATCGCAAACAGTGTGGTTAACACTGTTGCACATTTTGTCTTGACACTCGCAATTTGCAATTCGCAAACAAATCACGAATTGTGAGTCGCAAAACAAAAGGTCATACATCTGGCCCTAAGTGATGCGTTGCTTCAGAATGCGGGCTCGCCAACACTACGTGAAGCACTGGCTGCCCCTGGAACATCACAGCAGGAACAGTAGGAGTACTGATAGGAAACACAACAGGCCCTGGGGGGTATGGTGAGGTGGCAAGGTGGAAGACCTACCCCAGGGCAGGTGGCAGTGAGTAGGAGTCTGCAACTCCCTGGATCATGTCCTCCTCTCCTCCCTCACCAATAAGAAGAGATGTCAACAGCACAAGAGTGCTCAGGGGGACGGCCTATCCCTTCCCTCTCTCCTCAAGGGGAACCTCCTGAGGAGGCAACAGTGGAACCTCTGGAACTATCACGGGATGGGATAGAGATAGACTGCAGGGCTGACAAAGCAAGAGAGATAATTATGCCCTCCTTCACGCTGAAACCCCAACGCCCAATAATATGGCAGCAGAACACAACTTGGAGCAAAAAATAACACTGGAAGATTCTGTGCCAACACTGAAGGACCTTATTCTAGAAGACACAGACTCTAAGCAAAAGTTGGAGACTAAAATAGACTCAGGCCCTCATTACAACCCTGGCGGTAATACCACCAACAGGCCGGCAGTAAAAAAAATGAAATCACATCATGGCAGTGACTGCCATGCCAAACCACCACTTCTCTACTCCGACCGCCAGGGTGGTAACGACCGATGGGCTGGAGACTTCGGTCTCCAGCCCGGCAGCTGTCATTACACTGCCGGCGGTATCACAAACCCGCATACCGCCATGGATATCGTGGGGTTCTGTACCGCCACAAACTCCATGGGGGTAGGCACTATCAGTGCCAGGGAATTCCTTCCCTGGCACTGATAGGGGTCTCCCCCACCCCCCCTCCTCAGAATCCTCCCCCCCACACCCATGACCCCCCTACAGCCCCCCAAAGGTGGCAGGACCCCCCTCCCCAACCCCCCCACATTGACACACACACCCCACACCCCCCTACACGCACACTCCAACTACACAAACACACTGACATACACGCACACATACACACAGACATACACACAGACATATGCCCACACATTTCCCATACACACAACACACCCCCCGCATGCATACACGCACTCACACACCCCCTCTACACACTCACACGCACACCCCCATGCACGCACATAACACACAACACCCCCCTCCCCTAACGGACAATCACCTTACCTGGTGCGGTGATCCTCCGGGAGGGAATGGGATCCATGGGGGCTGCTCGGCCGCCAGCTCCCCTTCAACAGAACACTGCCACACCGGATCCTGGGTTGTGATTCGGTGGGCAGTGTTCTGATGACAGGCGGTGGAGGTGGAGCAACCTCCACTTCACCGCCGACCGCCAGTATGGCTGCTGGAGGCTCTCCATCCGGAAAAGGGGGGAGGGCTGCCAGCAGTCATAATACACTGTGTGGAAAACAGCCTGCACTGGCAGTCTTCAGCACACTGGTACCTCAGCGGTCTTGTGAAAAGACCGTCAAGGTCCAAATGAGGGCCTCAGTCACAATGAAAGTCAATCTCCCCTGAACTGATGTGAGGAAAATTAGCGATAGACTGTCACAGACTGATCTCTCATTAAAAACAGTTATGTCGGACACCAAGACCCCGAAAGACATGGTGGTCAAATTGCTGAAGAACAGCTGTATAGCCCAGGTGAAGTGTGAAGATCTTGAAGGAAGGTTCTGAAGAAATAAAGTACTAATAGTCAGGGTGCCAGAAGAGGCGGTGGGGCTAAGTGTAGAATTGTTTCTTGAGGACTGGACCCTCAACTCTCTCAAGCTAAAGGGCCTCCCCAAAACATTTCCATTGATCACGCTCACATGCTTTAATACCACCATGCCGTTCCCAACCCAGGGGCCCCCTCTACAAACGATTATTGGCTGCATATTCAACCACCGGGAACGCAATACCATCTTACATGTGGCGAAGCAGCAGGGACAGATACATTATGAAAACTCAGAAATCAGACTCTTTCCAGACTGCGCCCTAAATGGGAACAAAAGCGCAGTTTTGATGAGGTGAAAAGGGTACTGAGGCAAAAAGATATTTGATACATGATGATGTTCCCTGCAAGGCTGGTCATCATTCTTGAATGCAAGGATTGCAGTTTTCAAATTTCGCAGGAGCCCAGGGGCTGGGTCGTGGGATGGTGGCCTATCTGCAAGAAACATGGACCCCCATGAGCTGACCAGAGTTTCTCTGGCACGGGGGAAGGAGATGAGAGAGAACTAGAGGTGACTTTGAGAAGAGAAGACGGCCATCCTCCACTGTGGACAGGGACAGTCAAGAGTTGGGCTAGGGCAACAGAAAAGAAAGATACAGAAACACAACACAGAGGAGAAGGACTAGAAGACGTTGGACTTTGACGGTCACTGTACTAGCGAATAGAGAAATGGTGCGGGAGGACACCAATCATGAGTACAAAAGGACGGGATAGGAGAGGTGCACAATAGATGAAAGTATTGCCAGAGGCAGAGAATGGTAAGTACTTAAGTGGATTGTTAATGAATTTGCAGAAAGACTAAAGATACGGAACACTGAAGAAGAGGGGTTGAGTTTGTTACACATTAGTTCTCCATAGGACTTTTTATCGTGGGAACTTGAAGCCTCATGCACGAAGGGTTTTGGCTTCTGCAAACTCTCTGATTGAATAAATCAGAGGGTCTGTGAACACTGAAACGATTTTTTCAAGCCAGCCCATGTGAAAATTCAAAAAGGTTTTCCAAATTGTTATATACGTTTGAATGGGTACTTGGAAAGGACGTGCAAAATGTATTCCTTCAAAATACTGATTTATTGTAGCTTTTATTTATGATTTACTGACCCCTCAAAGGAAGTAGTAACCTTTTTCCACATGGTTCCTCATGGGACCACCGTCTGTTCCTAAAAATATTTTTAAAACCTTTCTTTTTTCCAAAGGAATCCTGTTTCCTTTACAGAAAATGGCATGCATTTAAAAAAAATTACTTTAGTTTTAAACAATAACAGGTATGGTGGTCTGCTGACCCCAGCAGGGTACCTTCCCTGTGACGCTAGTGAATCGAAGTAGGTCGCAATTTGTTACCTACCTCATTAATATTCATGCAGTAGGTTGAATTGATACTCACTACTTTTTGGAATTTCGTCAAACGACTTATTAGTACATAGGTTGGTTCGCAAAATACTAATGCATTTGGTAAAATTTGTTGCACAAATTGTGACCACTTTTACAGAATACATGTTTTGTATGAGGTCCTAGGGATCAACATGCACTCTGCAGCTTGAGGGGTGGTAGGAGAGGACCTGCTGTGCAAGCAGGTGGGAGTTGGCGGAGCTGGCTGGGGTCCTCTCACTTGAGGCATTTGACCATCTGGAATGTCCCTATGTGTTTTCAGTCTTGGCGAGGATTGACTTGGGACCAATCTATATAAAGCCAAGAACCCATGCACAAAGTAAAAGTCAATGGTACCTGGTCAACACCATTCCTACTAGAAGGGGGTTACAAGGCAGGAGGGCCGACAGGCCCCCATGACGTTCACATTAGGATCGAAAGTCCTAGCATCCTGGGATGAAGGGATCGACTGGTGAAGGGCTTACAGTGGGAAAGTGCGTGGGGCGAGAGAATATTGCTGTACACGGGTGTTGTGCTCTCATGTGTGGCACAGCCCAAATGTATTAGTGAATGACTATTCCACATCTTTAGAGGACTTGGTACATAGTCTGGCTGTTGCATAGATTGGGAAAAATCTTTTGTACCCCATTCCTGGAAGGAAACTTGCAATTGCCCCTTAACCCAGTGGATAAATTGGTTTCAATATGTAGTGTATGTGACCTGAAATCCGAGGGGATTTCTCCATCTTAACCTATACATGCTCCTGTGTAACTTCAAAAGACAGATAAGGCACTGGAGGACACAGCCACTGCTCCTTCTGTGCCAGGCAGCCACGTTTAAAATGAAAATATCTCCCAAATTCCTCTATATGGTCCAGAACAATCCACATTGGACATGGACATGTTCCTCAGACTACTGGACTCTGAGGTCAGATCTCTTTAATTCCATGGGAAGCAGCTGCACATGGGTCTCAACGGATTAGCAGGGGGGTCTATGGTGGGGAGGTTGTCCTCCCAATGTACACATATATTACTGGCAGCACAATTAGTGGTAGCTAACGATGGGGCGTTTGCCCCACAGGATGAACCCTGTTTGAAAATGCATTGTTCGTGCTCTAGGAACCCAGGGACACCAAGAGACCCTCTGTAAGGTAGAAAAGGTCTAAGGGATTGTCAGCACATACTCAAAGAGCAACAGGGTGAGACCCTGGCACCTCGAATGGAGAGAGCGGGACAGTGGCTTATTAGGAGGCAGCGGGAACCTGAGGGTTCCAGAAACAGGATCTAATCAGAGTTAGTTCGGGGACGTCCGATATGGGAGGACCCCATGGGCACAGAGATGCTTAGGAGGACAGGTGAGCTGACAGAAATGAAACATAATAATGTATACAACTTAGATATGGCCTTAAAACTCACATTGCAAATAGTGCAGTTATAGAGGAGACTTCCCCAATGGAGGACAGAGGCAGGTCTGTCATTCCCACAGAAAACAATATCCTTAATCTACAAAAACAACTAACATCTCAGCTACCCTGCTGGGGAAGTTGAAGATGGACTGAGAGGGGCTCAGTCGGGGCTTTGGAGAAGGGGGAGTGGGAGGGAGCCCTTCAGACCCCAAGGATGGGCAGGATCCAGGCTTCTCCAGCTGGGTGTGCTGAACTGGTCTCTCTATTCTGCAGAGATCTTTACAAAGTGGGGTGGGTGGGGTGCAGCAGGGATGTGAGGCGCGAGGTACCTTCACGCACACGCTATGGCCATGTCCAAGATTGGAATCCCACCGGAGGCTGCAGGAGAACTTGACACAGGATGTGCATTTTCCTGTAGCCCAAAGTGCACAACTGCTTGTCTTGAACATCTGGGGGAGGAAGCCACCTTTGAGATGCTCAAAGATGTTGTACAACTTGAGTCTCATGGGGACAAGAAGGAACATTGTGAGATACTTTGGGGGGGGGGGTGCTCCCCACCAGGTACTGGGAAGTGGAAGGAGGGTATGGACTGGTGCATGTTGGCTGAAAAACACACACTGGAGGGACGAGGATGTCCTAGAAAAGGCGAAACAACATGGACTGCATCAAAGCACTACAGCAATCATGCTTGAAGCGATTAGATGAAGGCAACCCCTGTAACTTTGATTCATGTACATTGTGAGCTATTCAAGAAGGACTACTCCCAGCTGTGATATTGTACCACAAACCTGCATTCCATCTCCTCCACCTAACCCCTATATTGACCCCTCTCATTATGTCACTATATGGCACATTGCTTGATTTGTGATGTCCTGTGAGTTCTCGCATAAAGCAACCACACACAAGAATGACACTAACTGTGTCAAAAGCGTCACAGCTAGTGACACTAAGGCCCTCATTCTGACCTTGGCGGGCGGCGGAGGCCGCCCGCCAAAGTCCCGCCGTCAGGTTACCGTTCCGCGGTCGAAAGACCGCGGCGGTAATTCTGACTTTCCCGCTGGGCTGGCGGGCGGTCGCCTTCAGACCGCCAGCCAGCCCAGCGGGAAAGAGGCTTCCACGATGAAGCCGGCTCGGAATCGAGCCGGCGGAGTGGAAGCTGTGCGACGGGTGCAGTTGCACCCGTCGCGTATTTCACTGTCTGCGCAGCAGACAGTGAAATACATGTAGGGGCCCTCTTACGGGGGCCCCTGCAATGCCCATGCCAGTGGCATGGGCACTGCAGGGGCCCCCAGGGGCCCCGCGACCCCCCCTACCGCCATCCGGATCTCGGCGGTCCGACCGCCGGGATCTGGATGGCGGTAGGGGGGGTCGGAATCCCCGCGGCGGTGCAGCAAGCTGCGCCGCCGCGGAGGATTCAATGGGGCCGCGGTACACTGGCGGGACCCCGCCAGTGGTGCCGGTCCGACCGCGGCTTTACCGCCGCGGTCGGAATCCCCATTGGAGCACCGCCGGCCTGTCGGCGGTGCTCCCGCGGTCCTCCGCCCTGGCGGTCAAAGACCGCCAGGGTCAGAATGACCACCTAAGGCTAGTGTGGGCAGACAGAATGGTTTAAGGCAAAAAGGTGCAACTTCTCACCTCAAACCCACACATGTGGGGGATGCACAGGCATATTTTAAGATCTCAGAGCCACAGAAATGGCTCTCTACAGGTCTCTATACAGGTGTCTTATACTCAGGGCCATGGGATTATGCGGCAGGAGACGGCCAATTTATGTGGCAGGTTTGAGTAAATTATGCAGCATGAAAAGCCAAATTATGCGGCATAATGCAGCACGTTTTGTGATATTATTTAATAATTTTTAAACTAGGTAACACTGCGCATTGGTTGAACCTCATTCGTACCAATCTAGCACCCAAAATTAGCCACAAGCAACAGAAAGGTGACAGGTCCAGCTTTGCAAAGCGCCTCCCACAGTGCGGAAAGACATGCTGCTGTATATTTATTACCTTTTGACCCGTTTGAGCTAGAAACATTTTTTGGTTCCAATGTGCAGATTATGCAGCAGATGATGGATTATGTGGCAAATGTGGCAAATCGATAATTATGCAAAAAAACGCAGCAACTGCACAATCGCAGAATTCCAGTTGCCCTGCAAATAGTGGGAGCCGGGAATGAAATTTAACGAGGAGAGAATGTGTACAGTTTGGTGTACAAAGACCATCCTGGACCAGTACACAATGTCATAAGGTAAGACTGCCCTTGATAACCTTACTGAACTACACTGGCACTCTCTGCTGTGTGTAAGAAGCACCTATTATCAGAATTACATTAAAGGAGACGAAGAGAAAATGGAAGATAGCTTCTGCTGGACATCTGTGGGATCAGGCAAATGTCCCAAGGCCTCTCAGAAGCCCGAGCAAACTTCCAGACAGTAATGGAAATAAATGTGGGAGGCATTGACCTTGTAAAGAGCAGATATACCTTGATGACATCATAGACTTCACCTAAAGCCAAACGCCTGCCCAGCTGCAGGCAATTGAGGCCCTGAGAAGGTAATGTGTCCCACTACCCCTTCCTGTGGACCTAGGTTAAGCATCAAGCAACTGCCCAGGAGCGGAGCCTGGACAGAGAAGCACCTGGGATGTACAGATGCAATACACCCGACCACCTGGTGCTCTCGCTCTTCCCGCTTCCTAATGGAGAAGGACCAGGATCATGCACTTTGCATCGTTTAGATAGATTCACCTAAATTCCAAATGTGAGCAGCTTTGACTAATTGTGTCTTTTGCTCTTTTTGTATATGAGAAAGCTCTCTGGACTTGAACTTAGGCACTCAAGATCAGCCGCTGTCCTGTTCCCAAGGCTGGTCTAGGCCTACAAGTGCAACTCCACCCCATGTGGCGTGTCCCGAAAGGATGACGAGGAAATGTCCTTACCCATCATTCATTGAGACTTAACAATTGTAACTATTTTTTATGCTCTATAAGTTGGGAGCCGGGTGTTAAGGCCAATGAATGGTTTTCACGTGCTATGTAGTGGTGATCTGTATGTTGCACTGATCATTAGAGAGGGTATCCAGGCATTTGGGCTGGTGTGCAGGTTTGTGGTCCCCAAGGTGCCTTCTGCACAGAGGATGTCCCAGACGTCATGCTCAAGGTCTGAGTTCTTCTGCAACAAGCCTGCTTCCTGAGGGAAAGGACCTTTGTGGGTCTACAGTGGATCTAATATCACTACATCCAGCTGGCTGAGTCTGACACCCCCCACACTGCATGTGCTGTTGTACCAGCATCCAGTCCAGGCCATGCACAGCTGTAAGGCCCTTTCCGCTCAAGGGAGGACGGGAAGGTTATGCAGGAACTTATTAACTTTGTAATTCCTGTAACAAACCATGGGCCAGATGTATCAAAGGGTTTTACCCATTTTGTGTCTATGGGAAAATGTGTTCATACATATGGCCCCATGTCCCCTAAGAGGGATCCCCGACCCAGGACATGAAAGAACAACTGGCTGTTGCCTGGAGCATTATTTCCACTGCTCCTGCTGTTCAGACTGTGGCGCTGCGCTTCCCCTCACCTCGGCTTCGGGTATTCTGCCTGCAGGATTGTGCTGACACCTTGTATTTTCCAGACTGCCAATCATGGGTATCCCGGGCACTAGTCCCTTGGCTGCTAGCAGCAGGGCTCAGCGACTGCTGCACCTGCTGCTGACACATGTTGCGATCTGCAGGTCAGACGCTTAAATCTAGCAAGGCAATCTCAGCCACCCCTCTACTGAGGGCAGAGAAGTATTAATGCGTTGTGTGATAATTAGAGTCCTTTGAAATAGCAAAGGTGTGGTACTGCATGCTGCAGAAAAGCAAGGTACTGTTATCATCTCTTACAAGGATTAGACATGGATGCCTACATCATGCCTAGCAATATTTGTGTAGACTTGTCTGTTCATTTCATTCTCACTGCAAGACCCCAGGCTCTGCAACCTTACACGGCCTCATAGCACAACTCCCTCAACCAGGGCACCAAGTGCACAACATCAGGCCTGGGGTCCTGGGATGCAGGCAGTCCAGGGGGGCTACCAGAGGAAGAGATCCAAAGGCAGCAATGGGATGAGGTGCTTGGTCCATCCAACCGAAAGTCTGTGTGAGGCCTCGTTTCATCCCAGCAACCAAGCTACAAGGAATCCAGTGAAGAACAAACCTGAGACATCTCTTTCAGAGCCTCACCTGGTGCATGGAGGGTGGAGCCGGAGTGCCAAGAAGCTTGTCTCCTAAAACTGTGGAGGGGTGAGGGAAGCACGGAATCTCATCTCTCTTTTGCATTGTGTGTAAGAGGTTTCACGACTTAAGAATTAAGGGCCAGATTTAGGTAGCCTTTTGCGCCTCGCAAACTGCGAAAAACGCCGTTTGCGAGGCGCAAAAGGCCTCACGCGATGCTGAAACACATTTTGCGAGTCGGAACCGACTCGCAAAATGTGTTTCCGACTCGCAAAATGTGTTTCCGACTCGCAAATAGGAAGGGGTGTTCCCTTCCTATTTACGACCGCATCGCGATGTAGAGTTGATTTGTGACCACGAAAGCAGTCGCAAATCAACTCGCAGTTACCATCCACTTGAAGTGGATGGTAACTCATTCGCAAACGGGAAGGGGTCCCCATGGGACCCCTTCCCCTTTGTGAATGCAAACAAAAATATTTTTTCAGAGCAGGCAGTGGTCCTATGGACCACTGCCTGCTCTGAAAAAAACCGAAACAAAAAAGTTTCGGTATTTTTTCTATTTGCAGCTCGTTTTCCTTTAAGGAAAACGGGCTGCAAAAAGAAAAAAAAAAACAGCTTTATTCAAAAGCAGTCACGGACATGGTGGTCTGCTGTCTCCAGCAGGCCACCATCCCCGTGAGTGCCTAGACTCGCTATGGGGTCGCAAACTGCGACCCACCTCATTAATATTCATGAGGTGGGTCCTTGCGACCCCATAGCGAGTCGCAGAAGGTGTCTGAGACACCTTTCTGCATAACATTTTGCGACTTGCAAATTGCGAGTCGCTGGTACTTGCAATTTGCACCTCGCAAAATGTTTTCTTCCTACATCTGGCCCTAAGTGCATTAACGACCTATTATTCAAATATGAGGCAGCTAACATTGAAGCCTTCATTACCAGTGTCTCTTTAACTCCAGAGGAAGATTCCATAGCCTCAGCATGCTCTACTCTCCCTCTCATAACGTTTGCAGGGAGGGCCGGCTTTAGGGCAGAGCGACTGGTGCCCTAAAGTTACCCCTCTTCCCCCTCCTCTCGTTGTCCCCAGTTTTCTTTTCATCTTGCATCGGGGGAGACCAGAGAATAAAAGGACACTGTATTAGGACAGGTGTGCAGTTAGTCTCACCAAATTTTCAGTGATAATCATAACCCGCCTCACTAATACATGTGATAACCTAACCCCTCCCACTCTTAACCCTCCCCACAACATGACAAACTATTCCCCTATCAAATTACCCCCATCTTCTCCCCTCAAACATCCTTCCAGACACCCTTCACCCAATCTACCCCAAACGTTGCCTTTATGTGTCCCGTCCTCCAGGGCCCCCGGTGACCCCCAGGTCTTCCATCCTCACCACCCAGAAAAACCCCTGCAATGCTTTTGTTCTGTATTCCTGCATCCCCACCTGCCAAGAACTGCTGATCATGCTGTCTCCCAACAACCACAAAGTCTAACCCCAACCACCGCAACAGTCCTACAAGTAGCTCCGCCAGCTCCATGGCTGCACCACCAATTTCTTAGCTAGCAGTTCCCTGATGCCCCTCAAGTACTATTCATCACCCAGAAAGGAGAGGTGAACCTCATCCTGTCTGAACAATAAAAAAATAAATTCTCAAAAATATTCTGGTGCTGCAAAACCATTATACATGCATCATGTCTCTGTTTACCTTTCTTCTCACCCTTTCTACTGTGGTATGCTTCTGTGCTCCTCTTCAAACCCATCTCATGATTAGCTTACTGCTTCTGATGTGTGTTCCCGATTAAGACTTTGTTGTCATCCTCAAGTCCTCTTTCGTGCTTTTCAGCAGACCCAACCCTGAAACTTCCACCAAGTCGTTCTCTCCAAGGTGTATTACTAGCAGGTGATGGCACACTCGAGAAGCCACAAATTCCGGTAACCATGGCAACAGCTGGTTCCACCTCATGCCTCTCTGACCCCACCATTTACCTGAAAACCAATCAGGGCACATACCCAGTCCCACAACAAGATGCCTCTTATGGGCCTGTTTCTCATCCCAGTAAATAAAGGAACAACCAAAAATCTAAATGGTACTCAACGCCGTCCATAGCCCGGAGACACAACCTGAAAGAATTAGACTCAAGAACCCGCTTACAAAGTGTTATCAAAATGTGTACGTTTGAGCTGCCTCTCCAATTCTAAGGGAGTGAGTGCCGAAACAGCGAGGGTCCCTATGCAATTGCTGAAGAGCCTTCACCAGGACGGCCAGTATCTGGAAGGCAGTTGAGCATTTTCAATTCTGCTGTTGAAATATCACCCCCCCGTACACTGCTCAACCACCTGTCTGTGCATCAACCAGCTGATCACTGGGCACACAGGCCGCCCACCTCTCTTCAACAGAACTGCTTTTCCCTTAACACTCTGGTCTGTTTTCAGTCTCCTCAGCCTCACCCTGCAATTGCACGTCTTCAAATTTTATGCCCAAAACTTTTGCATTACCTAACAACTCAAATACTCTGAATGCCCCGAAAAACATCCATACCATAAATAATTAGAACAACAATATTTCAAACTTCAAAAACAAATGTGCTCTAACTCAGCTCAAATTAGTGCCAACTGGTCAGCTGATATGGGTTCTCTGCCTCTATCAGGACTGACTTTAAGGGGTATGACAGGTGCAGCCGCACCTGGTGCTGACCTTGAAGGGGTGTTGTGTTTAGAAATAACTTATGGATTTACAAGCAGCCACTGCAGAGTTTCCTGTGTACCCAGCAGATTTCAGGCAACAATCAAAATGTCAAGATAACTCTGGTGATTAATGTTCCTCCTGGAAAGAGTTTTGTCTAGTGGCAGGTGGACTCATCATTAAGTAGTGGAGAAAGAGCGTGTACTGTGCAGATCACTGAACTATATTTTATGCGGATAGCTCAGTGGGTTACTGCTTTTGTCACAGAGATCCGCTTGCTAGTTGCTGGTAAAAAGTTAAAATCCTAGTATAGCACAGTGACGTGCACTGTCATCAAAGAGCTGCATGTATGTATACAATTGTGTGAAAGGTAGCAATGGCAAAAAACGGTACCTCCTTGTTGTGTCCAATCCGGTATGTGAGTAAGTAAACTCAGAGTGGTGCTCGATGGTCAATTGCCCTACCACCCAAAGGCAAGAAATTTATGTATAAAAAATACACAATGTACAGAAAAACAGCTGAAACCACAGCACTCAAAGCACAAATATTTACACACATGAATACGAAGTCTGATGTAGGAAGTCCATTAGAGAATAGTACAGTAATCTTTGTGTTCCAGTAAGGGATTTATTTCTATCAACAAATACTTCGTATAGCTGGATCAATCATAGGCAATATATAGTGATAGCCTTTGGAATATATAAGGATTCATACACGGCCAACACGTGTTTCCTCACACAGTGACTTTTTCAAGGCTGTAAAAGATATAGCATACATAAGTATATTACACTATGAGTACATAGAGATAGAAATAAAGAGATTGGTATGAAAAGACTCAGACATGACAGAGGTGAATAGACATGTAGTAGTGGAATGGTGTACGGAAGAGAAATGTGAAATATAGCGTATGTAGAGAGCAGTAGGCAAGGTAAAAGATTAAGATACCTCAGGAATACTTAGATGATAAATACCAAACACACCCAAGGTGTAAGAAAGAGCAAATATAAAAGTGAATTGGATAGGGATAGGTGTAAAACCCATATTGTGTTAAAACAGACGGATCATGTGGAAGCAGAAAAGCACCCGACAATTTGGAACCTACCTAGACTATAGACAAAATAGAACCATGTCCGACTAGATATATGATGTGAAACAACTGTAACGGGAACAGAGAGAAAAAAACAACTAAGATGGAAATCTTGGTAGATACTGCTCGTCGTAAGGTACGTAGAGTAGACAGTTGCTAGTATAAATACCTGTATCCAAGTAAGGTGAGCGAGGAAGTTTGATGTACCGGTAATTCAGAACGACTGTAACCAAGGGAATGTATCATCCGCGTATAATAGGGAGAGTCATCAAAGAAAGAGAAATTGTGGGACCGTGGTAAGTCCTATATTCAGAAAAAGGAGACACAATCAGTACTGGGACAACTTGTGAAGTAACAAGAGTAAGGTGTAAGGTTAGGAGCAGCACATGAAATGGGTTTAACTAACTGTGTATTACCTTCAGTGGATCTTATATGATCTAGATTAAATGAAACTTAAGAGAACTAAGGGCCAGATGCAGGAAACGATTAGCGAGTCGCAAATGGCAAAAATTGCCGTTTGCGACTCGCTAATCGCATTTCCCGATGCAGAAATGCATATTGCGAGTCGGGACCAGCTCGCAATATGCATTTCAGAATCGCAAATAGGAAGGGGTGTTCCCTTCCTATTTGCGATTCGGAATGGCATGCAATACCATTTGCGACCGCATATGCGGTCGCAAATGGTATCGCAGTTACCATCCACTTCAAGTGGATGGTAACCCACTCGCAAATTGGAAGGGGTTCCCATGGGACCCCTTCCCCTTTGCGAATGGACCCAAAACCATTTTTTCAGGGCAGGTAGTGGTCCAACGGACCACTAACTGCCCTGAAAAAAGACCGAAACTAAAGGTTTCGGGTTTTTTTTTAAGTGCAGCTCGTTTTCCTTTAAGGAAAACGGGCTACACTTAAAAAAAAACTGCTTTATTGATAAAGCAGTCACGAACATGGAGGTCTGCTGACGACAGCAGGCCTCCATGTTTGCGAGTGCCTAGACTCGCTATGGGGCCGCAATTTGCGACCCACCTCATTAATATTAATGAGGTGGGTCATTGCGACCCCATAGCGACTCGCAGACGGTGTCTGAGACACCGTTCCGCATACCAATTTGCGAGTTGCAAATTGCGAGTCGCAGGGACTCGCAATTTGCAAGTCGCAAATTGGCATTTTCCTACATCTGGCCCTAAGTTAGTAAAAGAAGGGGGACCATAGGTTATCACATTAAGAAAATGAGTGTTTCCGAATTAGAGATTGTGAGTATTGTTTAATTTAGAATATCAATGGTGAGAAATGTATTCATATAAGAAAAGGAGATCGGCGGAACTGATGTGAATTAGGAAACTGAGGGGGGACCGTTGAATATAAGTCATGCTGTCTTAGAGAGTAGCGCATTCATGGCAGAGAGTAGGCATGTAGTGTGGAAAGGTAGAATCGAGGAAATGCTAGTGCCGAAATCGGTAAGCATCTTATGCGTAAGAGTGTGAAAGTCTTACAAATTATTAAGGCCGTTTCGATAAAAATAACCAAATCGACACGCCATAGTAAAGAACAAGCAGTCCCTCACCTAAGGAGCTGTGCTAATGTGCACCTGACGGTACACGAAATGTCAGAAGCAGTGTTAGAAGCGCGAAAACTGCGTGGTGCTGCATGTAGACTGCGTAGTATAGGTAGGACGTTAAGTTTTTCCTCAGCCTTTCGTTATCTATCCAAATGTTGCTGGAAAGGTTTAGTTTGGGTAGAAATACATTCTTATTAGTAAAGCAAATCCAACCAGTGCTTTAAAACAAATGGAATATAGGTGAGAGAGGGGCTATGGAGAGATGAGAGACACTGGTGGAGGGTGATAGTGAAGAAATCAGAGGAAAAGGAGGTCCTGGGGCAGGGAGGGGCAAAAAATAATTGTTGCACTAGTTGCCTCCAGGGGCAAAGCCGACCCTGACCTGAATATGCTCAAACCTGTTCTCTGCCCTGCCCTTTAAAATGTGACTGCCTAGTTTGCCATCTGAGGATTCATAGCACCAGGAAATCTTGCCAGAAAAATATTTCCTTCCTGCAACAGTTACAGCAGACAAAGCTCTATCAATCGGGTTCTGGACAAACTCTAAGACATCCTCACACCAAGCCATTAGACCTTCTTCACTGAAATCTCTCGGCTTTGCACCTCCTGCAATGAATTCTTCCCAGGCCTGTCTGTAAGCTCCTAAAGTAGAACTTGCTAAAGACCGCTTAGCTAGCTGAATAATTCTTACGCTCCCATCTCCAGGCCTCTAATGGTACTTCGGTCTTTGGAGCAGCGGCTCCCGGTGCTGGTCCACGGAATTTCTGCCACTGTGAACGAGACAAAGCATCCCCTCTGTTATTCTTCACCCCTTGCACATCTGGCTTTAAATTCAATATTAAACATTAAGAAGCCTAGCGTGAACCTTTGTAACAGCTTCAACAATCGAATGTCTCTCAGTTTTTGTCAGTTCACAAGTTGAACACAGCCTGATTGTCTACATCAAAAGCCACTTTTTGTAAGTTAATTCTTAGCCCCACGTTGATAAGGCCATTAGCAACAGAAAAACATCAAGAAAAACAATGCTGCGTCCCTGTTGTTTCCACTTCTGAGGCCAGTGTTCAGAGGACCACCTGCCATCCCAGATCATGACAAAGCCATGCGTGCCTGCCGCTTCTAAGAAAATGTCAACAGGCCAAAGAAACTCATCCTCAAGGGACCATAATGTGACGCATTGAAATTCTGCAGAAAAATCCGCCACATCCCCTTGTACTGCTGCTGAAATGCAAATTCGGTGGAGTGGTATTGTCGTACAAAACAACACAAAACCTGGCCTTCTACAGAATGTTCTACAGGATCACGCCACTCTCCAGCTAAAGTTTAGATGATCCAGCAGATTTTGCATTTTTCTTAGCTCTAATTTGTTTGGAGAAGTGGCCTCTTCCAACAAGTTTGTCAGTTCTTGAACTTTTGTCTTTGGCCAAAGTGTCTATTTCAAAGCCTAAAAAGGTTTTCAGTCTTATCCAGTTCTGTCCCACAAATGGAACATCTTCCAGGCAATGAGTGACTCCACCATGTCCTCGTTTAGAGCAGAAACACCACTGAAAGAAGCAACTGAAAGTTTCAAATAGTTCGCACAACATAGCACACCCCATGGGTAGCAAAGAACTTGACCATAAACAAATATTCCTAGAAGCTCAAAATATGATGGGTGAACAGGCAGCAATGTAAAGGCACATTTTATGTCACACGTGGGACCTCTCCATAACCTCTAATCAAGCCAAACACCACATCAACAAAGCAAACTGGACCACTACACCCTCCCAAGCAACAAAATCACTAAACAATTGTTCTGGCCGTGAAAGATGATGAATCATGGGAAATTCGCCAGTCCCTTACTTTGGGACCACACCTAAGGGAGATTCCATTAAATTCTCCATGGACCATGTGCTGAAGGGACCCCCCATTCTGCCGCCCCTAACTCTCTGAACAGCTTGTCCCTCACAGCCTGTGGCATTTGCTTGGCAGATTGCAGACAGCATAGCCTGCGGCGTTGGTGACCTAGGTAAACGCCTTCCTTAAAACTTCAAGCTTGCAGTGTTGTATTTCAATTACTTGGATAATAAACCAGGCATTTGTGCAGGACATTTACCTTAAATGGGGTAAAAGCTTTTGTTGCCAATTTGGTGTCCATCTCTCCTCCCTTCCTGTGATGCCTGCCCCCCAAGATTGTCCAATTGGGCGCCTTCTCCCACATCTGGAGCACTCATGCTTGTACCTGCACGGATTCATGTTGCAATACCCTGGTTAAATCCCTGGCATGCACACAAATTAAATGTTTGTGCTCTGCCTGTCACTCCCAACACCCCCATCCCCTTAAGAATGGGACGCCCCATAAAGGACCTGTAAGGAACGGGGAAACCTCTGATTGTGCGTAACGAAAATACAGGTCATGTTGGCGCCATTATCTGTAACCAAATTTCATTAACTGGTTCAACAAGCCTTCTATTGGTAAATGCTGAGCTTAACTCATCATATCTATAGCAAGCAAAACTTCCAAAGTCCTTCTGTGCCTCACATAGAAACCTCAAAGCCTCCCTCACCACTTCCGTCGGTAATATTCCAGTAAACTCAACCACCTAAACCCCTTAATACCATGTAGCCACCTTCTACCCATAATACATGACAATAACGCATTTACTCAGCAAACAACTAAGGGGCGCCCTGTTAGGACCACAGGCACCAAAGTGTGAGGTCACCCTAACTTCACGACACCAATAGTCTCCACCCTGCAGCCCCGCATACAAATTAACCAATCAGGGGCCATCTGGTCCCTGGAGCACACCAACATGCCCAAGACCCCGGGGGAGAAGCACAGCGGTTCTTTTCACCCGGGGCCCCATTGCGGTGCATTATGGCCCTTCATAGCTGCCAGGTTCCCCAGATCCATGCATGATGTGCTGCTCCAGGTCAGGTGTTTTTCTTTGAATTGTGGGACTTGTAGTCCTGTGTTATAATGCAGTAAACAAGACTACAGGTCCTAGAATTCAAAGAAGAAACCCAGACTGGGGCTACACATCATGCATGGACCTGGGAACCTTGGCAGGGCTGCACCTAGCACCTTCAATTAAAATATTTCCAGAGTGTCATTGTGTATCTGGTTCAGAAGCACCTGTAGTGAAGGCATCACGAGAGTGATAGAAGTCAGGTGGAGACAGTCCGGACAGAAGAGCCTACAATGGCTTCAGAAACAAGTTCTGCAAGAAGAGACTTTACAATCTGAGCAGGTGTCAATGTATGTGGGGGGTGAGAGACAATACACAGGGACATGTCCTCGGAGGCGACCTTAGAAAACATGTTGTCATGGAAATGTTAATGATCACGTGGTGTACAAGAAAGCAGCAACTCACTCTTAAAAGCTTTGTGGCAGAGGCAGGTGGGGGAAGGTCCTCACACAGGAAGGACAAAGATGATGGTGACTGCATTTGGAGTACACAAAGGCAGCTGCAAGGTCGCTCAGCCAGATCATGCACGTGCTTCAGAGTGGTGGACCCGGTGGGGGGGGGGGGGGGGGGGGGGTGCCCAGGGATGAGTCTCAGCAGGAGGGCGCGCCTTGGTGTCCTGAAAGGCCTTCTCATGCACACACCCTCTTTTAGCAAGGACCAAGTAGCACTGAATTTGAAAGAGGCTCTGAAATGATATCACTCATTTTCACCCCTAATTTAGAATTTCTCACTTCTTTTTCCATGTTGCCAACTTCCATGGCGCCCTGCACTTGCAGCCTCAAAATATTCTGAGTTGCAAGATTCAAAAAGATTCTCCCTTTCTGCTTTGTTCCAAGAGATTGACAATGTGTTCCATGGCCCAGTGATTGGCAGGGGTGTAGCGTCGGTGGGGTGTTTGGGGTCTTGCCCCCTCCCCCTAATAAATATGTTTTCTGGTAAATGGTTGGGGACACGTGCTTTCAGTACTGTTTGGTGAAGTGTGTCGGATTTCACATGGAATTTTTGCACAGACAGACTAAAAAAGCACAGACTCTCTGTTTTGAAAGTGTTGGAAACTGTTGGTTATTTTACAAAAAGTGTTATCTCCCAGCATTCCTATCAATCCGTATTCCTTTCCACCGCCCCTTGAGACGCTCTCATACATCCCGCTTGACATAATGTGTATTCTAGCATTATATGGCAGCCTGATTCTTGGGAAAGAAATCTGTATCACCCCCCCACCCACCCACCCACACACAATCTTACTGACCATGCTACTCCCCTGGTGCTTCCATAGGACATCCGTCTATTGCAGTCACCATCTCTGGTCCCTCCAGATCCCCTGCCCAACAAAAACAGGGGCGTAACAGAGGTCCCTGCAGCCCCCCCCCCCCCAACCTTCAGGGTACCCCCACTGAGCCTCACAGCTATGAATATCTGTGAGATATGGGTCTCAGGGACCCTCACAACATTCTGGGGGGGGGGGGGCTCATCATTTTGCGTTATGACACTGCAACAGGCCCTTTTCATTCCTGAGGAACCCTCACTTTTTTTAGGGGAGTGGAATCTCTAAACTCTGTGGATATGCCCTGGGCTGGAAGTAACCGCTGCCCCTTAACGTCCTTTCTGGAAGCACCGTGGACAGTGCACCTCCTTTCAGGCAGCCATGTTGCCTTTCCAAGGATTGAACCCATGTGGACAAGTGTCTCAAAAGATGACCCAACAGTGACGGAAGGGGCCCAGAAGGAATATAAAAAACCTCCAGAAGGGAATAAAGACGTCTTAAAGTGCAAGCAGCGGTGACGTCATTCACCACATTATTTCTAGGGTTCTGTTCTTTGTGGAAAACTATAGAGGAACACCTACTTTAATAAAGTCCTTCCAGATAAATTGAATTTGCAGCCAAGACCCGCTTTACGAGAGTGAGTACTGTTTCCAGCGAAATCCAATAAAGGGATGTTTTAACTTAAAAACACATGGCAATGCGGATGTTTCTCCCCTCAGTGGCTAGGTCACAAAAGGTCCAATACTGGGTTGAAACCAGTGCTTTGGGTACCACTGACTCAACACTTGAAGGAAACTTCACAACAGTAATATTTATGGAAGCTTTGGGCCAGAGGTATAAAAGGTTTTAGTGGTCGCAAATGGCGAATCGGGCCATTTGCGACTGTTGAATAGCCTTTTGCCAAGTACTAACTCTATTTCGCGTTATTTTGCGATTTGGAAACCTATTACCAAATCGCAAAATAGGGTTTGCAAGTCATTATTAGGAGGGGCCGTGTTCAGGACGTCCCTTCCTAATAGCAAGCTGCAGGGGCATGTAGGAACGTTTTGCAATCGGAATGCAGTCGCAAATCATTCACGTTTTACCATCTCTGTGAAGGAGATGGTAACCCATTCACAAAGGGGAAAAGATTTCCCAATAGACCCTGTCCCATTTGCGAATGTAGACGCAAACATTTTTAACAGCAGCCAATGGTCCCACGCACCACTACCTACTCTTAAAAAATGAAAAGAAAACTGTTCTTATTTTTGTGTTTGTACTGCATTCCAGAGGCATTAGAAAAAAAATTGCTTTATTGAAAAAGCAGTCACAGACATCATGGCCTGCTGAGCCTCGCAGGCCACCATCCCTGTGACTTTGGCCATTCAAAACGGGTCACAAACTGCAAGCTGCCTCATGAATATTGATGAGGCAGGTCCATTTGCAACCCACTGGGAAACACTAAATGCGTCTGAGATACACTGGTGCAAATATTCGCAATTAGGAAATCGCAAACTGAAATCTTAATACATCTGCCCTTGGCTCCTTAGAGAACATTCTGATGAAAACTCTGACAAAATCACTTCGGGATCGTACTTTTTTTCTAACTGTATCACCTAAACTCATTGTACTTTTTATATTTTTATGTTTTTCACTACATGTTAAAATGTGTGTTAATGTATTTTTTGTATGGCTATTTTTTCTTGATTGAAATATTAATATATGACATCAGTATCCTAAATCTGTGGAATAGATGTACAGCGCGGATCCTGATTTCCTTATCCACTGTAGTTTACTAATACACAGCATAATGTATATCACTATCGGTTGGTTTCTCTGTACTCTTTGACATTCTATTGAATAAATGTTTACTTAGCAAATTGCATTCACAAGTGTCAGCTGATTAAACAGTTACTCAGTCCATAAAACCCTTGTTGGCACAGCTCTTATGTACATTATAAATAGCAGGTGGTCCCTGCCTTTATGCAAAGTCACTTTTAAAGAACTGGGCGCCATTGCCAAACTACCCAGTAAAGCTGAACTGAGTAGAAAAAAAAAACAGGACATATAGGAAATCTAATGAAAGTCTCAGATGGGACAGGTGGAGCTATGGAATCATATTGCTTTGTCTAATATCAAAATTACCCCTCTGTCTCTTAAAGTGATCATCAGTGTCATAGCAAAAGTGCCATGGGCCCTAATGCAAGCAATGAAATGATGCTGTACTAAAACAAACAGCTATGTTTGGTGTCCAGTGGACCCTTTAAAGCCCCTGTAATCTTGAGCCAATAAACTGACTTCCTTTTGCCTCACTTCTTTTTCATGACAAAATTGGGAGGATTTCTGAACAGGCGAACCCTGAACGATAGATACATTTTAAAGACTGTTCATCCTGAGGGGCTTTTAAGACATTTTTTTACAGTGTTCAGTTTTGTATGTGTTCCTCTCAACTCCCCCTATGTCATGCATGTGTGTGACACTTCTAGTCCATATAAAGTTTTCAGCACTTTTTATTCTGGGACTTAAGGCATGATCTGGAGAGTGGCTGACAGAGTACAGCCCATGGTGGCAGAGGACATACTGGGCCTCAGTGTGGCGGTCAGGACCGCCGCTGCTGTAGCAGTCCGACCGCCACATTAAGACCCTGGCGGTCCGATCGCCAGGGTACTGCTGTCTCTGCCAGGATCGGTGATCCCGACGGACTGACGTGGCAAAGATCGCAATCAGCCAGGGCAGCGCCGCCCTGCTGATTACGACCTCGTTTTCCGCCAGACTTTTCCTGGCGGTTTTACCACCATGAAAAGACTGGTGGAGAACAGGTGCAGGGGGCCGCAGGGGGTCCCCGTCACTTGCTGTGCAGAAAGTGAACATTGCGAGGGTGCTGGTGCCCCCTGCGACGACAGCATTGCCCCCGGCTCGATTTTGAGCCGGAAACAATGCTGCTGCCGTTTCCCGCAAGGCAAACGGGCGGAAACCTCGGTTTCTGCTTGTCAGCCTAGCGGGAAACTCTTAATGGGTCCAGTGGGAAGGTCTACAGTGTGGCGGCATCCTCCCCGTCGGAAGTTCAGCGGACGGGAAGACCCATCCACGAACCTCCTAATCGGGCCTTATGTCTACCACCACAATAGACTAGTGTCTGCTGAATTCAGAGAACACCACCAGCGCAGCTGCGATCTCTGTACCTCGACAGGAAGTGTTGTTCATGGTGGTTCCTGTGAAGTTACAAAATGTTTGGTTACTCCATCATTGCTTTGATGGCAATTCACCAAACTTTACCATAGCTTTTGTGTTTCAAACTCTCAAAGTGGAAGTTTGTTATTAAAAATGAAATAACTAATGACCCAATACCCAGGGAGCTTTTTTTCACTGGTTATTGGAGGGGGGTTATTATTTGCTTTTTGCTGTCCCTCGAGAGACAGGAAAGAAGGACTTCACACCATCTACCCTAAACAGGGAAGGTGGCGTGTCCCTTCTTCTCACAGCCCCTACTCTGTGGGACCAAGTTTTTCTTTGATAGATCAGATTGTGACCGAGTACCCTTTCTGTCAACCTCTAAATCTTCTCCGTAGTTTCCTCTCCCCAGGAATATCTCATTTTACGGATACTAGGTATGTGGGTGTACCAGACCTTCTAATTCACCTGGACCGTCCTGGATTTGCAAGGACTGTTCCAGCAACTTTTCCTAATTTAAAACATGCCCCAGTTTAGGTAGAGGGCAGGGTGAGCAAACACAATAAATGTTGCTCAAGCTGAAATGTCCACCACAGCTCCCATTACATCGTAGACAGACATTTCTCTAAAGACTCGTTGGCTATGCTGCATTGCCTCATTCATGCAGCACAGTAGGTTTCAACAAGGGGTCCATCATCCTCAGAGGAACCCAACACCCAATTCCTGACATCCTCATCCTGCATCTTGGTCTCATCAAAATCTGTGGGAGGACGTGCTATTTCTGGCAGGTGGCGCCTAACAGTTTTCCCCAATCTTTTTTTCTTTCCCTTACAGACACATTTAAGTTTGTGCAGTCTTTTTTCATTTCATATTCTGGATGGGTTCCTTTAAAGAACTTCTGGTCGCAATGATTAGTTTGTAATGTTTTTACTTTGATTATTGGCGGGAGAAAGTAGTCAATGTTTTGTCCTGAAGAAGGAGGTAATGATCTGTGAACTCCACCGAAACGCGTCAACTTATTTTTGTGTAGTGAATCGGCTCAACATTGACATACAATAGATGACTCATTTTCTGTAAACATCATGTATCTTATGTATTGATTTTAACAGATTAGTAACATCTGAATAGACAAATGCAAGCTGTCTTATTTATTTCTCCCTTTCCACTCTATTTTGCCAAAGCATTTTGCCTACATTTCTTTAACGCCGTATTGTGGGGGTATGTTTTAATTTGTACTATTTGAAGTTTTCTTGCATTAACCGCTAAGCTGCTGGGCCTTTCCCCCTCCCCAGTGCTGAGCCCTTTTTTTGGTTATTTGGGGTAGTTTGCGCTTAGGCCTTCTTAACTTTTTGTGCACATAAGCTATCCACATCAAGTTTGCGTCCTTTTTTACCAACATCCGAGAGATTCTAAATGTACCCAGAGCTTGTGGGTTCCCCTGGAGAAGACCAAGAAATTAGCCAAAACACAGCTAAAGTTTAGTTTTTTTCACAAAAATGGGAAAAAAGGGCTGCCAAAGAAGGCTTGTGGTTTTTCCCCTGAAAATGGCATCAACAAAGGGTTTGCAGTGCTAAAATCACCATCTTCCCAGCGTTCGGGAACAGTCAGACTTGAATCAGAAAACCACATTTTTCAACACACTTTTGGCATTTTACTAGGACATACACCATTTTTACTAATTTTTGTGCTTTCAGCCTCCTTCCAGTTAGTGACAGGAATGGGTGCTAAACATTTCTGAAACGTAGACAACATTTTGAATTCAGCAAGTGGTCATTTGTGTTGATCCTACAACATTTTCCTACAGAAAATAACAGCTGAAATACAAAAATATTGAAATTGAGCTGAAAAATACAGCAATTTTTCTCCACTTTTTACTCTGTAACTTTTTCCTGCAATGTCAGATTTTTTAAAGCAATATACCGTTATGTCTGCTGGACTCTTCTGGTTGCGGGATATATAGGGCTTGTAGGTTCATCAAGATCCCTAGGTACCCAGAGCCTATAAATGAGCTGCACCTTGCAATGGGTTTTCATTCTATACTGGGTATGCAGCAATTCATTTACTGAAATATAGAGTGAAGAATAGGTATCAAGAAAACCTTGGTATTTCCAAAATGGCCATAAGATAAGGTGTTGAGAAGCAGCGGTTATTTGCACATCTCTGAATTCCGGGGTGCCCATACTAGCATGTGAATTACAGGGCATTTCTCAAATAGATGTCTTTTTTACACACTGTCTTACATTCAGAAGGAAAAAATGTGGTGAAAGACAAAGGACAATAACACTTGTTTTGCTACTCTGTGTTCCCACAGGTCTCCCGATACAAATGGTACCTCACTTGCGTGGGTAGGCCTAATGCTCACGACAGGAAACGCAACATGGACACATCACATTTTTACATTGAAATCTGATGTGATTTTTGGAAAGTGCCTAGTTGGAGATTTTGCCTATAGCTCAGCCGGCATGTAGGGAAACCTACCAAACCTGTTCATTTTTTTAAACTAGACACATAGGAGAATCCAAGATGGGGTGACTTGTGGGGCTCTCACCAGGTTCTGTTGCCCAGAATTCTTTGCAAACCTCAAAATTTGGCCAAAAAAACAATTTTTCCTCACATTTCGGTGACAGAAAGTTCTGGAATCTGAGAGGAGCCACAAATTTCCTTCCACCCAGCGTTCCCCCAAGTCTCCCGATAAAAATGGTACCTCACTTGTGTGGGTAGACCTAGCGCCCGCGACAGGAAATGCCTCAAAACACAACGTGGACACATCACATTTTCCCAAAGAAAACAGAGCTGTTTTTTGGAACGTGCCTAGCTGTGGATTTTGGCCTCTAGCTTAGCCGGCACCTAGGGAAACCTACCAGACCTGTGCCTTTTTGAAAACTAGACTCCTAGGGGAATCCAAGATGGGGTGACTTGTGGGGCTCTCACCAGGTCCTGTTACCCAGAATCCTTTGCAAACCTCAAAGTTTGGCCAAAAAAATACTTTTTCCTCACATTTCGGTGACAGAAAGTTCTGGAATCTGAGAAGAGCCACAAATTTCCTTCCACCCAGCATTCCCCTAAGTCTCCCGATAAAAATGGTACCTCACTTGTGTGGGTAGGCCTAGTGCCTGCGACAGGAATAGATCACACAACGGTCAATGTTGGTCCTTACATGAGGCAACTGTTGACCCTGGGGTGATCCATTCCTGATGCAGGCACTAGGTACAGGCAGTCAAGTGGGGTAGTGTTTTTATCAGGACAGGTGAGGAATCAATGGGTGGTAGGAATTTTGTGGATCCTAGCATATTCCTGTAGTTTGTGTGACAGAAGTGCAAGAACAAAATAGAGTTTTTATTCAACATTTCTGCTTTGCAGGGTATTCTGGGTAAGAAAACTTTGGGGAATCCACACAAGTCACACCTCTGTGGACTCCCCCGCATGTCTAGTTTCCGGAAATGTCTGGGTTTAGTATGTTTCTCTATATGGCCACAGAGCCCAGGACCAAAAACACAGGTGCCTGCCTTACAAAACCAGTTTTTTGTGATATATAATTTTGATGTCTCCACAATGCGATTTGGGCAGTGGAATTTGGGGCTGAACTAAATTGGGGAGCTCCCAAGAGAGCACTCTCTCTCTCTCTCTGCTTGCCGCCGCATTCACCTGCTCTCTGGGTTGGGCTAACCCACTATTACCCAGTTGCACAAACTGCTTGCGAAGGGACAGCAGGACTGTCCTCATCACCTCCCTCATAATTACTGGAAGAGGAGTTATCAAATGGGACTCCTCAGACTGAAAAATCACTCCCAGAGTCTGCGCCATTGTCCTATCCCTCGGACGCTGTCTCAGTATCTGCTGTCTCAGTCTCTGATCCTATGTCAGAGCTGTCCTCTATAACCAGAGTGACGTCAGCAGCAGTCATCCATCAAGATGCCATCTCTGCTATTGGCTAAACTCTCGCTCTAAAACACTAGCCTACGTAGACAGTCACAAAATTGCTGGTGTGTGTGATACGTGCAACAGTAGAGGCCACCTTACCTGCGCTTCTTCCCTCAATCAGCACGTTCTTTCAAGACACTCACACACCTTGTCACATACCATTTGTCACAGTCTTTAGCACCTCCTGCGCCCAGTCCAACAATCATTATTGATGCTCCCACTCCCTACTCCTTGGATTCCCTCATTACCACCCAGCAAAAGTGCCCTTCATCTCTCCATAGCCGCCCCCCACCCCGCACATACATTTCATTTGTATTATAGCGCAGGTAGTGGCTGACTTTACTAATGTACTCAGCTATTTACATGAAATACAGATTTGCTCTTTGCAGTAGTCATATAAACCTTCTGCGCTTCTTTATGGCACCAAAACTGCCACTAGACAAAAGTCTGATCCTTTTATAGCAGAAACATAATCACAAGACTTACTTGACTTCTTTATTGCTGCCTAAAAGCTACAGTTGAAACGCGTCAGTTGAAGTATGTGCATTGCTTTGAAGACGCAAGCTGCAACTGCAAGACAACTGGTGGCAAATATATATGTATATATAGATCACTTTTATATGTGGGTCTGGTTTTCTTGGGGGCTGATCGCAGCCCCCAGGGAAACCACACATGCATTGACAAAAGTGATCTATGTATCTATATATATATGTACACATATATATATATATATATATATATATATATATATATATATAGATCTATATATTTTTTTTAGTAGTTGTATGTTTCCTTGGGGGCCATAATGGCCCCCAGGGAAACCATACAACTACAAAAAAAATGATTGCCCCTAGAGGGGGTCGCCCTGCCCCCTGTCAATTTCTTTTTTTTTTTTTTTATTTGTCCCCGGGGGGGTATATATACATAGATATATGTATATATATAGATCTATATCTATATATATAGATAGATATATCTACATAGATAGATATATCTATCTATATATATATATGTATATATATATTTTTTTTTTTAGTAGTTGTATGTTTCCTTGGGGGCCATAATGGCCCCCAGGGAAACCATACAACTACTAAAAAAATGATTGCCCCTACAGGGGGTCGCCCTTTTTTTATTTGTCCCGGGGGGGGGTGATCCGGTATGATCGCGCCCCCTCTCCAGGTAACACCTACCTTTATTTTCAAAAATATGGCCCGGGCAGGGTGGCCCGTTTCCCAAGGGGCCCAACCCCCCCAAGTGAAATCCCTGGTATCTAGTGGGGTTTCCTGGCCCTTGATGGCAGCTGCCCAGTCTCCCCTTTCAAACAAGGCCTTCCCGAACCACTTCCTGCTCTAATGGGGAAAACAAAACAGTGACGTCGACATCACAAAGGAGCGGGTGGGGAGGCGGGGGAGACACGGAAGATGTTCTGTGTCACCCGGGGGTTATTTGAAAAACAAAAAATCCTCAGGTGCTTTTTTAAACCCCTCCGTGGTGCCGACCATTGGTCGTGGCCCTCACCAGGGAGGTAGTGTGGGATTCGGTCAGTGGCCCATGCCCGCACCAAATGGGTTAAGTGGTTTTAACAATTCTTATGTTGTAAAGACTATCCAAGTAATGTCAATATGATTTTGTATTTGATCCATAATTGGGTACAGTGTTTGGAACCATGCCATTAAAGCTCTATGCATTTTTAGACTGTTGTGGTACTGATTTATTTATATAGGTTTAGTTGTGTTGTAGGTCTGATGGGTGCCTGAACAGGTGTCTGAGGAATTTAAGAATGTGGTACGCTGCTTCTCCAAGGGGAGGCGCTATATTATTGTTTGCGATGGTGCTCCGTCCCCATGGTATGAGGGGCCCCTCTCCTTTGCTTCATCAACAATTTTTTACAGGCACTAGCAGAATTTTAATACCCCATCAGTACAAAAATAAGCATTCTTGTATTTTTCGCCCTTATCTGTACATACTTTAAACAGCAAATGTAAACAGAAAGCACTTCTAAATGTGTTCCAGAGCCAAGTTGAGGATCCGAAATATTTAGGGTAAACAAAGGCAGAAACGTCATGTTAAAAATGAATACATATGGTTTTGTATAAAGTCCTAGAGATCACTCCTGACCTTTGCAGACTCTTACAAAACTGCTGACTTTGGAGCTGGGGGAACCAGGTTCTAGTCTTGGTGCCGGCTCAACATCCTGTGATTCTGACCAAATCACTAAGGCCCATTGTAGGAGGCTGGCCTGGCTTGTAGTGGGTACCAGAGGTACTTACACCTTGTGCCAGGTCCAGTTATCCCTTATTAGTGTAGAAGAGGTGTTTCTAGCAGCTTAGGCTGATAGAAGGTAGCTATGGCAAAGCAGCTTAGGCTGAACTAGGAGACATGTAACGCTCCTACTATACCACTGGTGTCATATGCACAATATCATAAGAAAACACAATACACAGATATACTAAAAATAAAGGTACTTTATTTTTATGACAATATGCCAAAAGTATCTCAGTGAGTACCCTCAGTATGAGGATAAGTTATATACACAAGATATATGTACACAAACCAAAATTAGGTAAGTAATAACAAGAAAAGTAATGCAAACAATGTAGGATTACAATAGATTGCAATAGTAGCGCATAGGTCTAGGGGCAACACAAACCATATACTCCAAAAGTGGAATGCGAACCACGAATGGACCCCAAACCTATGTGAGCTTGTAGAGGGTTGCTGGGACTGTAAGAAAACAGTGAGGGTTAGAAAAATAGCCCACCCCAAGACCCTGAAAAGTAGGTGTAAAGTGCACCTACTACCCCCAGAGAGCACAGAAGTCGTGATAGGGGGATTCTGCAGGAAGAACAAACACCAGCAATGCAACAACAGTGGATTTCCGGACCTGAGTACCTGTAAGACAAGGGGACCAAGTCCAATAGTCGCGACAGTGTCGAGAGTGGGCAGGAGCCCAGGAAATGCCAGCTGAGGGTGCAAGGAAGCTGCCACCAGTTGGAAGAAGCTTGAAGTTCTGCAACAAAGAAGAGAACTAGGAACTTCCCCTTTGGAGGATGTATGTCCCACGTCGCGATGAAGCTTGCAGAGGTGTTCCCACGCAGAAAGACTTCAAACAAGCCTTGCTAGCTGCAAGTGTTGTGGTAGAGGTTTTTGGGTGCTGCTGTGGCCCAGGAGGGACCAGGATGTCGCCACTTGGAGGAGGAGACAGAGGGGGAACCTAGAAAGTCAGGGAGCTCTCACAGAAGCAGGCAGCACCCGCAAAAGTACCTGAACAGTCACTTGGAAGGAAAGTGAACCAGAGTCCACATGAAGTCAAAAAAGGGAGTCCCACGACGCCGGAGGACAACTCAGAAGCTTGTGCACTGCAGGAAGGAGTGCCGGGGACCCAGGCTTGGCTGTGCATGAAGGAAATCCTGAAAGAGTGCACAGGAGCCGGAGCAGCTGCAAATCATGCGGTACCCAGCAATGCAGTCTAGCTTGGGGAGGCAAGGACTTACCTCCACCAAACTTGGACTGAAGAGTCACTGGACTGTGGGAGTCACTTGGACAGAGTTGCTGAGTTCCAGGGACCACGCTCGTCGGGATGAGAGGGGACCCAGAGGACCAGTGATGCAGTCTTTTGGTGCCTGCATTAGCAGGGGGAAGATTCAGTTGACCCACAGGAGATTTCTTCGGAGCTTCTGGTGCAGGGTGAAGGCAGGCTACTCTCAGAGCATGCACCACCTGGAAACAGTCGAGAAAGCCGGCAGGATGAGGCGCTACAATGTTGCTAGTAGTCGTCTTGCTACTTTGTTGCGGTTTTGCAGGCGACCCGAGCAGTCAGCGGTCGATCCTTTGGTAGAAGGTGAAGAGGGAGATGCAGAGGAACTCTGGTGAGCTCTTCCATTCGTAATCTGAAGAATTCCCCAAAGCAGAGACCCTAAATAGCCAGAAAAGGAGGCTTGGCTACCTAGGAAGGAGGATTGGCTACCAAGAGAGGTAAGAGCCTATCAGAAGGAGCCTCTGACGTCACCTGCTGGCACTGGCCACTCAGAGCAGTCCAGTGTGCCCCCAACACCTCTGTTTCCAAGATGGCAGAGGTCTGGGACACACAGGAGGGGCTCTGGGTACCTCCCCTGGGAGGTGCAGGTCAGGGGAGTGGTCACTCCCCTTTCCTTTGTCCAGTTTCGCGCCAGAGCAGGGCTGGGGGATCCCTGAACCGGTGTAGACTGGCTTATGCAAAGATGGGCACCATCTGTGCCCATCAAAGCATTTCCAGAGGCTGGGGGAGGCTACTCCTCCCCAGCCCTCACACCTATTTCCAAAGGGAGAGGGTGTTACACCCTCTCTCAGAGGAAGTCCTTTGTTCTGCCTTCCTGGGCCATGGTTGCCTGGACCCCAGGAGGGCAGAAACCTGTCTGAGGGGTTGGCAGCAGCTGCAGTGGAGACCCCGGAAAGGCAGTTTGGCAGTACCCGGGTACTGTGCTAGAGACCCTAGGGATCATGGAATTGTCCCCCCAATACCAGAATGGTATTGGGGGGACAATTCCATGATCATAGACATGTTACATGGCCATGTTCGGAGTTACCATTGTGACGCTATACATAGGTAGTGACCTATGTATAGTGCACGCGTGTAATGGTGTCCCCGCACTCACAAAGTCTGGGGAATTTGCCCTGAACAATGTGGGGGCACCTTGGCTAGTGCCAGGGTGCCCACACACTAAGTAACTTAGCACCCAACCTTTACCAGGTGAAGGTTAGACATATAGGTGACTTATAAGTTACTTATGTGCAGTGGTAAATGGCTGTGAAATAACGTGGACGTTATTTCACTCAGGCTGCAGTGGCAGGCCTGTGTAAGAATTGTCAGAGCTCCCTATGGGTGGCAAAAGAAATGCTGCAGCCCATAGGGACCTCCTGGAACCCCAATACCCTGGGTACCTTAGTACCATATACTAGGGAATTATAAGGGTGTTCCAGTATGCCAATGTGAATTGGTGAAATTGGTCACTAGCCTGTTAGTGACAATTTGTAAAGAGAGAGCATAACCACTGAGGTTCTGGTTAGCAGAGCCTCAGTGAGACAGTTAGGCATCACACAGGGAACACATACCTATAGGTCACAAACTTATGAGCACTGGGGTCCTGGCTAGCAGGGTCCCAGTGACACATAACAAACATACTGACAACATAGGGTCTCCACTATGAGCACTGGGCCCTGGCTAGCAGGATCCAAGTGAGACAGTGAAAACACCCTGACATACACTCACAAACAGGCCAAAAGTGGGGTAACAAGGCTAGAAAGAGGCTACTTTCTCACACCCATGTTTATACTTTTTTTGCGCCGCATGTGCGTCGTTTTTTTACGCAAAAGCGGCGCAAACTTGCAAAATTCAATTGAATTTTGCAAGTTTGCGCCACTTTTGCGTCAAAAAGCGGTGCAAATGCGGTGCTAAAAAAGTATAAATATGGGCCTAAATCTCCCAGTGTCTACCCCAAAAGATTGTTTCCCTGTGAAATGTAACCAGTGTTCCTGTAAAGCGCTTTAATACCTTCTGGTTGAGTTTGAACTATATAAAATTGCAAAAAAATAAAAACTACATCAAATGACCACTATTTACATCTTTGGTAACCCCTACTATAAAACGTAAGGTATCTCATACAGAAAAGACTGGGCATACAGGAAAGAGTTTAATAATGAAAGGCATTCATCAGACAATTTGCCGAGTTTGATGTATAATGTGGCTCAACTTGTTGAAGGATTATATATACATGAAGATATCTTTTGACCACACCCGTGCAAAAACTAAATGAAACTAGGATAAACCAGGTCCAATTCGTGACACTGCCCTAACACGAAACAGAGCTGCCAAGATTCCCAAGACCATGTGTGATGTGCTCAAAACCAGGCTTTTTACTCTGAATTCTGGGACTTGTAGTCCTGGTTTATAGTGGAATAAACAAAACTACAAGTGCCAGAATTCACAGAAACAAACTGGACTGGAGCAGCACATCACTCAGGGACCAAGGAAACTTGGCAGAGCTGGAAGGGAGAGACCTTGGAAAAAGGACCCTCCAGGCCCGGTGGTTTATGGTGCAAGAGTGGAGCCTGCAGGTGAGGGGCGCGACCCATTGGAGCTTCAGGTAACGAGGGCGGGAGCGACTGAAGAGGGCGCCCTATTGGTCGCTGCACAGAGAGAGGGCGGGAGCAGGTCAGAGTTGAGCCCTATTGAGCGCTGCTGTGGGATGGGGGCAGGCACGACTCAGAGGCGCGTGCTATTGGCTGCATCTGGGGAAGGGGCGTGGACAGGTGAGGGAAGCCCATTGTTGACGGAAGCGACAGGTCGAACGAGTGTGACTGGCAGTGCTGGGGGCGGGTCCAGGTACGGCTGGGGCGGGACGCAGGTGCGCCCAGGTAGATGGGGACGTCCATTTCCTGGTGACACAGGTGATGCACTTTAAAGGCACGCGCTCTTACGCAAGAGTGAAGCCAAACTCTAGCTCAGCAACTCTGCCAAGCTACCTGCTAAAGCCGTCATCAGAAGTGTTGAATGATGTGCGCGTCTATGTAAAGCACTATTTATAAAAAAAAGTATTGCAACTATCCTGCAGGTGGGGTTCAGTCACCTCGTCGCGTTTTCAGATCTTCAAGTACGAACGTGTTGCACGATCCAATTAGGATGTCACACCTGAAAAGTTGTTTTTTAAAAAATATTGAGTGCGAATGTGAACATGGTTTTAGGGTAGGATTAAAATACCGCCGAACTGTCAGCTAAATGAAAAATGCTAATTAAAGACATTTTTAAAAGCAATAATTAGGGTTATGCTTTGAAAAGCAGATCAAAAGGTCTGGTAAGCCTAGCAATGTTTTGGGAAACTTCTGACGTACAACGCAGAACTGTCCAGATTCCCACTTCCGTGTGCGAGACCCCCGCCCATTTCACCTATTTAATCTGCCTTCGGAGGCTTGTAATTCTGGTTGTATAAGTTAAACAAGACTACAAGACCCAGCATGCAACGTAAAACGGCCCAGGATAAGTCAGGCGTGGAATTTGGAAACTCTGACATTGAGTGGAACATTGATGTCGAGTGGGGAAGAACTGATGCAGACGTGACAACACTCTCAACATTCTCGATTTCTGCCTTTTTAATAAAATATTTGATAGCAAATCTGACATTGACGTCTTCATACACATCTCATCCAATGATGTGGCATGTTTGCTGTGACATGATTGGAATACACTGCTAACACGCCTGGTCCTTAGTAAGTAACTTACAAGGGGACGCGTATAGGCCGATGAACCTTTTGAATCGCATGGAGTATCCTAGCCATGCAGTGACCACGATATGGTAGGTAACGTCAATCACCTTAAAACTTCTATGAAAAACAGCCTTGAACCATTATAATCAAGAATAACCACTAAAAAGAAAAGAGTTAGCAATTTTATTTCCCTATTGCTTACAATTCTAAAGCATCCTTAGTTCAATCTTTATCCAATCAACTCTTTTATTAATTAATTAGTTAAAGACATTATTTCATAAGCCAAAATGTGCGACAATGTAAACCATAAACTATGAATACCAATATTAATAATGCAATTCAGCAATTTGATTTGTCAGTCATTTGTCACTGTCAAGGTTACCTGTAACAACCTACCTAACCATGATTAATATAAGCATGTGGGTCTTCATGCGAAAAGAAACAAATTAGAGAAAAAACATTAATTTGGAAAAATCTACCTAAGTGAGAATCTCTATAACAGTGCAGTTGGTACCTAGAAGAAAAGGCAATAAAACGTCAGTCACATTTTCATAGCTACCTATCCAGGATGGATTTGCAACGAGTCAGACTTCGTCTTCAGGTAATCAAGCAGACATCTACGGATCAGGCTCACAGAGTGTGAACCCGATATGAGCACCTCGGACAGCGTCTCCTGACGTCATCAATTCTCCCCTCGCATCTGCTCTCGCAGCCCCTTGTCATGACTTTTTATTAGGGTCTCCCAGTCCATCCCACTAATTGCTAATTGGTCAGTCGGTCACCAGATAGGACTTTAACCTGTAGTTTCTGTTTACCAAATCATCTAATTATCCTACAATTCAGGTTACAGAAAGTGGATTGGTTCTTCATGCGATGTCCTCATCACCCGGCTCTCCAGATATCAAAATTGTTGCATATGGCTTTTTCAGTCAGTGCCTCTATTGTTCAAGTCCTGGGAAAGTACAGTTAGCCTGCTCTACACATAATTGTATCAAATTGTCTTCATCATCTCATGTCCGCCGGTACATTGCAGAAAATTCTAGCTAGGGAAATTGAACTTTGAGCGGTTCAAGGTTGCAGTCCCCGGTTACCAGTTCTTTGCAAAGCGTTCAGTTTCTTCATGTTCAGAGTGTGCGATGCCCAGTGTAACTAGGCCTTTGGTTCAGCTAACTTAATAATACAAAACAAAGGTTATGCCTTTCATTATGACATATTACTACAATTATATATATATATATATATATATATATACATATATTCATTATTTCATTATTTCACACAGTTTTCAGTTCCATTAGTACACATGGTGATCATCCCCAGTGGGCACAATTTCAAACGTGCACATTATTTTTCTACGATTAATTTCTCTACATTTTCTCATTAGTAATAACATATAAATCATTAATAATTTTCTTAATTAACATATCTGCTTCAACAACACCTCCGAACTTCACGCATACACCAGAGATGCCAGTCCTGGGCCCCACCTCACCCAGCACTGTTCCAGCCATGTACATTAAACAGAGAAGACACACACCTGCCCATTCAAGAGTAAACCACCTGTCCATTCAAGGGCTCAAAGGGGGTAAAAAGCGCCAGGTACATTCCACTGTTACAAACCTGAGTGAAACATTCAATAAAACATCTGGCAGGTGCACACGTCAACACTTCAATTCATTTTTTAAAGTTTTTCAAAGGCGTGGAAGTAAAAAATGTAATACTATTAACAGATATTTCTTCTTTTGTTTTGAGGGCACCGATAAGTTAGATTAATTTCTCATATTTAATGCCCATATAAATAAAAGCAAAAGCAGAAATAAATATGGCATTTTTAAACAGAAATGTGTGGTCCAATTGTGCACATTATCGAGTTTTATGTATTGTACTCTGAGCTCTCAAGTTTTAAAACTTTTTAGAAATGAGTACGAATTAGTGTTCGAAATGGGGTCTTTGGTTGGCAGTCAGGTTACCCCCTATCCAAGCAAGGACCCTCACTCTATTCAGGGTAAAAACGAATCACTCTCAGCTAACCCCTGCTCACCCCCTTGATAGCTTGGCAGAGCAGTAGGCTTAACTTCAGAGTGCTAGGTGTAAAGTATTTGTACCAACACACAGTAATTTAATGAAAACACTACAAAATGACACAACATAGGTTTAGAAAACAAATAGAAAATATTTATCTAAACAAAACAAGACCAAAACAACAAAAATCCACAATACACAAGTCAAGTTATCACTAAAAATGCAAAAAGAGTCTTCATGTAATTTTAAACACACACTAACGCTGTTAGCGTGAAAATGTACCTTGGGCGTGTCGAAAATAACCCCACTCGGGCGAGTGTGCGTCAAAAAGGGCCTACCATGCGCCGATTTCACTCACGAGCCAGACTTTGCGTTGTTTCTCCTTTCGTCGGGTCAGCGTGCATCGTTACTTCTCTCTGCAGGAGAGCGTTGCGTCGATCCCGTCAGCACTCTCGGGTCCGGGCACGCCTTGCGTTGTTTTTACATGCCCACTAGTGTTTACGTCGGAAATCCAGCCGCACAATGATCCGAAAACCACGCAGCACAGGTTGCGATCTCACCAGCCTCCATCAGCGATGCTGTACGTCGTTTCTCCAGCCCCGGGCGTCAATCTTCCGGTTGCGTTGCAGGCGAGCGTCGATCTTCAGCCACGAAGCCGGCTGCGCATCGATTTTTCAGCTGCAGATCGGAGTCGCATCGATCTTTTCCACGCACAGCGGTCAGTGCGTTGATTGCTCACTCTTAGGCTGCCAGCTTCTCCTTTCAGGGTCCCAGGATCTGGATGGGCACCACTTGGCAGAGCAGGAGTCACTCTAGAGACTCCAGGTGCTGGCAGAGAGAAGTCTTTGCTGTCCCTGAGACTTCAAACAACAGGAGGCAAGCTCTAAATCAAGCCCTTGGAGAGTTCTTCACATGAAGGAAGGCAACACAAAGTCCAGTCTTTGTCCTCTAGCACAGGCAGAAGCAGCAACTGCAGGATAGCTCCACAAAGCACAGTCACAGGCAAGGCAGCTCTTCTTCCTCAGCTCTTCAGCTCTTCTCCAGGCAGAGGTTCCTCTTGGTTTCCAGAAGTGTTCTAAAGTCTGTGGTTTTGGGTGCCCTTCTTATACCCATTTTCTCCTTTGAAGTAGGCCTACTTCAAAGCAAAGTCTCTCTTGATTGTGAAATCCTCCCTTGCCCAGGCCAGGCTCCAGACACTCACCAGGGGGTTGGAGACTGCATTGTGTGAGGGCAGGCACAGCCCTTTCAGGTGTGAGTGACCACTCCTCCCCTCCGTCCTAGCACAGATGGCTCATCAGGAAATGCAGACTACACCCAAGCTCCCTTTGTGTCACTGCCTAGTCCGTAGTGCAACCAGCCCAACTGTCAAACTGACCCAGACAAGGAATCCACAAACAGCCAGAGTCACAGAAATGGTTTAAGCAAGAAAATGCTCACTCTCTAAAAGTTGCATTTTCAAACACACAATCTTAAAATCAACTTTACTAAAAGATGTATTTTTAAATTGTGAGCTCGGAGACCCCAAACTCCACATGTATATCCGCTCCGAAAGGGAATCTACACTTTAATCATATTTAAAGGTAGCCCCCGTGTTAACCTATGAGAGGGATAGGCCTTGCAACAGTGAAAAACTAATTTAGCAATATTTTACTGTCAGGACATATAAAACACATTACTATATGTCCTACCTTAACCATACGCTGCACCCTGCCCTTGGGGCTACCTAGGGCCTACCTTAGGGGTGTCTTACATGTACGAAAAAGGGAAGGTTTAGGCCTGGCAAGTAGGTACACTTGCTAAGTCGAATGTGTAGTTAAAACTGCATACACAGACACTGCAGTGGCAGGTCTGAGACATGATTACAGAGCTACTTATGTGGGTGGCACAACCAGTGCTGCAGGCTCACTAGTAGCATTTGATTTATAGGCCCGGGGCACCTCTAGTGCACTTTACTAGGGACTTACTAGTAAATCAAATATGCCAATCATGGATAAGCCAATCACATACACATTTTGTAAAGGAGCACTTGCACTTTAGCACTAGTTAGCAGTGGTAAAGTGCCCAGAGTAACAAAAACAGCAAAAACAGAGTCCAGCACACATCAACAACCTGGGAAAGAGAGGCAAAACGTTAAGGGAGACCACGCCAAGGATGAAAAGTCTAACAATTAGCATATTTGATGACATTACAGGAAGCAGCCACTCAACAGCTGACACCAGTGACCACACCTGAAGTAGCATCAATGAAAATGTGAAAAAAATAGATGTGGAAAAGATAAAAGTAGGCACAGGCCAAACTAAGGTAGACTGTGGATTAAAAAAGCATTGTCCATGAGCACTGATTTATAACATATGCAGGTGCACAGATGAAATGTGGAAAATGCAGCACCCCAAGCTGCTCAGGAGAGGTGGGACATGTCCGGAGTGGCTACTCCCATTTTCTGAATGGTCTTCGGGGAGTTCCGCAACATTCAAACATTCTGGTTCTGAAGATCTGCGCTCTCCTCTGTACAAAGACACACCTGGGGTCAGCAGCTAATCAGTGCTTTTTGAGCCAGTGGATCCGGTGTTGGGCACCGGCACTTGTTTTTGAGGACTTGCACTTAGTTTTCTGCACCAGACATTTACTGCGAGCAAAAGACACATATGGAAAAGAAGGCGGAGGATGAAAAAGCGTCACAATGGGATGAAGCCGAAAGCTGCAAGAGTGAGCTGAAGGGGCAGGGAGCGGCTGTAAATTGATCAAGGAGGCCAGATATGGCTTCAGGTTTACGTTGCCTCAGTATTCTGGACTCACACATTTAACTGCAGGAGCCGCAAGTTTCAAAGGAGAGCTTTGAGCACCAGCACATTTTTATTTACAATTTAAGCACTGCAGCTAATTCTTCTGGAAGCTGATGAGTGGTGGCTTTTTCATAAAATATGGATTCAGAATTTCCTGAATCATTAGGGCTGAGCTTACTTTCAGCAGAAAATGTGAGCAGACCTTTAATTAAGCTCTCGCAAAATTGCTACTGAAAGAGGCAACATTTTTTATTTCAAGGAAATCAAGCACAAAAGTTCACCATGTTTCTTTATTAGCTTTAGGACATAAGGAACAGCCAGACAAGATTTTGCCTTCAACTTTTTAAATGACATTGTCACCTCTTTAAATGTGACCTCCTGCAGGAAGGGCTCTACTTTATGATTAAAGCCCTTGTCTATAGTGTTAACTTCTGCTGCAGTTACTGAATTTTTCGACTACATAATTTCTTCTCTGTAGATGGATACTTTCCAAAGAACACTGGAAGTCTCGAACACCATCCCACACTTCCAGTATCATGGCCATCTTTAATTCCGGAGCATGCAAAGTTTTTAAGTTTCTTAACAAGTTCTTTCTGTTCTTGTCACTTTCAGACTCTGTAATCTCTTTCCAAGAAAACTCCATTTCACATTCCTGGCAGTAACTTTGTGCTGAGACCTGACATGGTGATGTTTGTGGTTTCTGGGCTGCTCACTCTTCTTTGTCCCAGTTCTCAGTGTTTATGGTCAGTCTGAACCTCCCTCTACTTATAATGAATCCAATAAATAAACAGTATCTGATGGCATCCTGAGCTTTAACCATACCTTACGTGAGACCAGCTCATACCCTATGCATCACCCTCAACTGGCCACGCCATGTGAGGCACCTTGCCCCAGTCCTGCTGTTTTAGCCAACAACATGTTAAATCTGTGACTTTTCTCCTTTAACATGGCTAACCATGGACTCGAAAATCATGAGCCAGTTGGTAAGAAAAGAGACATGGGCAGAATGTCTATTTCAAGCTATAGAATTACAGTGGATTCTTTAATTACAGATACAAATGCTTTATAAGAATTCATTACAAGAGTTAAAAAGCAGCCTCCCCAAACACATTTTCATTATGAAGCAGGGATCTTGCCCAGCATTGGTCCAAATCAGGGACACAAACTCACTGGGATCACTTTTACCAAGCAGGATGGAAAGGGAGTGGCCTCCTTATAAACCCAGAAACTATGATACTGACTGAAGTTTCACAAGGGTTTATTGAGCCTGTGGGATTTTACAAGTGAAACATTCTGAACAGCGCACGAGTGTCAAGCAAAAACATGTAAGATGCGGAGGGAATAACAGACGCTAAAGGCAATGTCTTAATTTGTACCAAACTGGCTCAAAAGAACCAGTATAATATTAAAGCATACAGAAAATATTTGGAGCTCATAAATGATGAAATAGAAGATATAGGGTCTCATTACGAGGCTGGGTGCCTCGTGGTGGTGGACGGACTTCCGCACTATGACCCTGGCCGTCAGACTGCCAGGGGACCACCGTCCCCACCAAGAACATGGTGGTGGTTTTCATGAAAACGATTATCAAAACTAGCACCATAAGAGCTTTGAAGGAGATTTTTGTAAGAGAAGTGCCTCTGCGTCTGGTCACAGATGGTGGCAAACAATTTGTCTCAATCCAGATGAAGAAGTTTTTAGAGAGATGTGGCATTAAACATATTATGATTTCATTTCATAACCCCCAGCCCAGTAGGTAAGTGGAAAGGTTGAATAGTTGTTAAAGGGGACATTGGAAGTGGTGGTCAGCAGCAAAATGTATTTGGAGGAGTCCATGAGAGACATGGAATGGGTGTTTCACACCACTGTGAATGATTGAACTGCAGTAACTACCTTTTCAGCATGAGGGGTCGGAAAGTTAGTTCAAATATGGTACTGTGTTGGCTGAAGGAATAGGTGGAAAGTAATAAACAAGAGGGGGAACAAAGAATGACAGGAGGTAGAGTTGGTTGTGAAATGATTGAGATATGTTTGGACAGAATATTGGCAGGAAGGTAGGTCCTGGTCCTGAAAGAGTGTTTTTTTTTCTTTTGGTGTAATTCCGTTCAGTAGTTTTTGAGAAATTAAGGGGAAAACACATTTTGTATAGCTAGGGACGTGAAGGATTTGCAACACCTAATGATCTCGTACTGAGATCTGACTGGCTGATAACACTTCAACAGAAGCTGTTGAAGTGTTGTCAGCCGTCTTGGGAATCAGCTTCAGCTGAGTCCCAAAAAAAAGTAAAAAATAAAAATAAAAAAAAAGGGGCCAGGGTACGAACACCCTGACCCCTTAGCTCTAGTGGTGGGGTCCCAAAGGGATAAACAGCATTTTTGGGGGGGATTTTACAAGTGGAGATGCGCTCATTTAGTCTAATGTCCCTGGGAGGCCAAGTCCCGGGGCTTTTTAAAAAAACAAGCGAGGGGGGGCCTCCTGGGCCCCTCCCAATGCCCAGGGGACTGCCACCTCACTGGGGCTTATTTTTTTGTATGCGGGGGGGGCTGTGGCCATCCTGCTGCCCTGGGGACTACCACCTCACCGGCGGTGAGCACATTTCTGCGGGGGCCTGTACTCCCCATGCCACGGAGACCATCACCCCCTGGGGCAAACAGTAAAAAATTGAAAGGGGGTCAGTTTCAGACCCCCACGTCCGGGGACAACCACCCCTGCGCTATCCATACATTGGAGGGGGGCCACATGGCCCCCCTCGTGGAGCCTCTGATGCCCTGGGGACTGCCACCCCCCAGGGCTGGCTCCTGCTATGTCTAGGGGTGCCCGCCCCCAGGCATAGCTGTAACTATAACTTGTGCCCTCGCCATGCACTGCAAATTACCGCACAAATTACTACAATCATGCCACTTTTCATACCTTCATTGATAATGTCAATGTAATATTTACAGTAACATTTGTGCCGAAAAAACTGTGCATGGTGGGAGCGTGAGTTATAGTTACCTTATGGCACGAGTTACAGTTACTTGAGATAACTCTAACTATAACTGGTGAATTTCTGTGGTTTGGTACGGTAAAAATCCGTGCCTGACTATGACGTCCCGTAACATTTGTTTTTTTAAGTGAATTTCAATGTTTTTTAAAAAATTCTATTTCCTAACTATAACGTCCCTGTAACATTTGTTTTTTAAGTGAATTTCTACCTTTTTTTAATTCTGTTTCCACAACGTCCCTGTAACCTTTGTTTTTTTCATTGAATATATATATATATATATATATATATATTTATATCAAAACAAAGTCTAAACGGCCTTGTGATATTCCTCTGTATAACGTACATCTATTGATTCACAAAAGCTCTCAATGAGATGGAAGCACGCTCCGTTCTTGTATTTCAGAAATTTACTGGATTAATAAAGTGCAAACGTGATACCCTTCAAAGAGCTACTGACAACGCGTTTTGGCTTAAGCCTTCAACTGGCCATTACAGGTGATTCAGTGCACACATATTTAAAGGGGGAGTGTTTAGCCACTCCCCCTACTGTCTTATTTCTCATATATATATATATATATATATATATATATATATATATATATATATATGAATGACGGAGGTCACATTTTCAAAGTTCTGTCCCTCATACAATTTCACATTGCCTTAGTCTTGGAGGCTGTTTTCAGTTGTGAATATTATTCCTCTTCTGTTGTTATGATTGTCCTGTAGGAGGGAGGATTCATCGTTGTGTACAGTGGTTCGGTGGTCTGGAATCTGTGTGTCTTGGTATCCTCTAGGGGCAGCAGGAGTTAGATGTTTTAGTGCATGATATGAGTCACTTTGAAGTAGAATTGTTGGTATTTGACCCGTAATGTGCTGTTGTACTTAGGGAGTCTGCATTTTAACGGTTGTTTAGAGGGCTCTTGGGGACTAGTGCTTGCCTCTTGTAAATCTTGAGGTGCACGCCTCACTTCTATCTCTGTTCCATTTGGGGGTGGCTGTTACAATATAAATTTTCATTGTAGCCCTCACATTCTTTTTAAATATGTTTCTTAATTAGAGTTTTGTAGAGAAAAATAGGTCAATCAGTGAATTTGGATGTACATTGGTCATGCATACAAACTTTAAGATAAACAGGCATGCAGGTGAGTTAAGAAGGTTGTGGGATATTGAGGAGGTGTCCTAGGCGGGGTGGACAGACTATAGGGGAGCTGAAGGACTGGAGCATAGGGGGTCTTCATGCCGATTACAGTGGGCCTACATATCGGTAAGAGATGCAAAGGGTGGGCTTCAGGGGGGATGACTGCACACGGTGTATGACATGAAATATGGGGCAGGGGGTGCACAATCTGAAGATGAGCTTAGTGTTCATCGTAGTCCTCTCATAACAAGCATTTGCATAATATTTAGTACATTTCCAATTCACATTCTTGGTACTTGTGTTTTCTTGGCTGTAAGTGTGAAAACAATTGTTTGCCTTCTATGATGTGATATATATATATATATATATATACATATATATATATATATCTCCGTCTCTTTCTTCCACTGTGTCTGAACGTAGCATAGTTTGAAAATGTATACTTTTGTAAGAACATTTATTATGTTTGCCAATATAATTTAAACATGCTTTCAAAGTTTTACATTTTTTATTCTTCTTTTATTTTAATATCTGTTTTTATTATGCTTATTGTTAAAGTGCCTTTGTCCAGGTTTACAAGCGTGGAGTTAGTGTTTTTAGTGTGCATACTTCGTTTTTGCTGAAGTGTTTCATTAGAATCTAAAGATTAGTATAGATAATACAAGAGAGAGTTTAGTAATTTATTTAGATATTTGTATTTTAAAAATGATGTTAGGTTACACTGTAGTTACGCAAATTTTTAAACTTAATTGTGAAGGTGGCTTGTTGTTTTGTTGAAGTCCTCCTTCCGGCTTTAATTTGTGCGGCCCAGCAGAATGTCCTTTTCCTGCAGTTGTTAAGGTTTTTCTGTGAAAAATACTGAGGTTTTGTGCTCTCTTTATAGTGTTTATCTAATTAAGCTTAAATTTTCACTGGTGAGCTTGAGTTTGTTTTATGGTAAATTTTATTCGCTACTTTGTGTGCAGTCTTTTTTTCAGTTACTTGCTTTTTTATTCATCTCTAATTAGCGCTTCTGTTTTATTTTTATGTATGTGTATTTTTTTTACAATTAATATATTTTAAAGGTTACATTTATTTTTATTTTTTTCTGCGTAGTTTGTAACATTTATTTTCTTGTATTAATGTAGGATTTTCTTTTAATATATATATCTCTAAATAGTAGACAATATTTTGTGGTTCGATTTCTGTGTGTTCAATATTGCTAAATTTAGATATTTTTGATGGCAATATTTTTGTCATCGATATTTGTGGTGTTTATTTGGTCAAATATAGGATGGCAATAGTTTTGTAATCATAATAACTTTGACTATATTTTGGGGAACCAATATTGTTTTCCACAATATTCTGTCATGGAAGGAAATGAGAAGGGTGATTGCGTCATGGTTAAATCGAGAAAGGTCTCCGGTACATTGCCAAAATTGCAAGGACCATACATGCCAAGCCAGATTTGCCAATAACAAGTGGGTGGATTTGGAGACTGGACAAAGAAGGAACTTAAGGTGAGTGCCATTGCATCGGAAGGAAGGTACACGCGGAGAAGATGTAAATGAGGGGTGAGCATGGTGGCCAAGGCTGAATGTTGATGATGAGAGGAGAAATTCACGCAGAGTCTGATATCAAGACGAGGAAGTCATATGATAGTTGGAGAAGGTGATTCTGGTGGTGCTGGTTTGATTGTAAAGATGGAGGATTCTGGAAGAAGAGTTACCCAAAGAAACTATAGAATTTGTGACTCACAGAGATGTAGGAGACATCCTGTATGGCTAAGAGAATACGAGCAATAAAGTGATGGTGTGCAATGATCATATTAAGTTGCATTTGTCTAATACTGACACACAGCAATCACCTTTCCTTAAGAGATGTAATGTGCTTGTTTGTAATCCTATTGCCACGTGAATCTTCCAGTTTGTTTGTTTGATTTAAGTTAAGCTTGCTTAGAAGTTAAAATGATTGAACCAGTAACTCCTATCTTGCCATAGAAGCATATGTATAACGCTGCCCCTGGACACTGAAATATCCGTGGAATGATGTGTACAGCAATATCATAACTGTTTTGTAGGTATGCTCTGAAAAGCTAATAAAAATGGATTGAAACAAAAAAAAAGTTGAACTTGTCGTATTTGTTTGCTCTGTTTAAGTTTTTAATCCCATATTTATAATAACTTTCTCTTATGTTAATGCTCATCCTTTCTCGTGTTTGAGGGACAGGGATGTATCATTGCTTTAAGGTCTGTTGGAATCCCAATGAACAGAATTTGCAGCCTCACACAGCGCTCCTTTGAAGGCAGGAGCTGCTGAGATGTCCTCCAGGGGACCCTTCAGAAGTTTTGTGATAAATTAACTTGCAGGAAAGAAAGACTGCAGACGGTGCTGGTCCAACATACTGCTCCCCTGTTCCTCAAGCAGCATGCTTGGTCAATGGAAGGTCACGGGGGTCCTGCACCCTTCACCGGTTCCTCCTGCTGCACAGTTTTGTCACTCCAGGCAGCTGTTTAGTAAAGAAGGCCTCAAGGCAGAGGTCCATGCCAGTTAGCTCCAGGTGGAAGGAGATGACCACATGCATGTCCGTGTCACGCAGAGCACCAGCAGGATTCCTGCAGACTCCACAGTCCAGGTGTAGTGGGTAATCAGGTCAGCTTACTTCCAGCTTTGGGATGTACCTCTATTTAAAACTGGTTACAGATACTCAGGTGCAACACTGACCCTCCCTGGAGGAGGGCCAAGGAGGCCATAGTTCTGCCTGCCCACATGGCATGCAATACACAGATCCCCTGTGTCCCTATAATCAGGGCCACTGGAATTATGCAGCAGAGGAGGACCAAATTATGCGGCAAGGTCAACTAAATTATGTTGTAGGAAAAGGCCAATTAGGTCGCATATTTTGTGATGGTATTGCTACATTATTTGTCATTTTTACACCTGGAAACACTGCCTGAGAAATACTTCACCTTAATTAATACCAATTTAACACCCAAATACAAAACTGAGCAACTGAAAGATGGCCAGTCAACCTTCGCAAAAAGGCTTCCGGTGCATTGGAACCAGAGCCACTATATTTTTATTTGGTATTTTAGCACAAACCTAGCTGAAAGCCAGCCAGCTTTACATGGAGCTTCCCAGGCTCAGGAATGGTTATTTTCTCTCCTGTGGCCTTTACTTTCTTCCTCATCCTGCCCCTCGAAGGGCCTGTTATGTATCACAAGCAAGGGCTTCATTCAGCACACCAGCACTGGATATATATAGCTGCCTTGGCCCCAGTGATGCAAGCCTGAATATTCTTTGCTCCCTGGCCCAAGTACATTTCTGTGGGCCCTTGGACCTTTGTAGATAACCTCTGGGTCTGCCTGGCCTAACATAAAGCAACAAACTATATATAACAGTGGTTCCCAGCCTGTGGTCCGGGGACCCCTGGGGTCTGCAAATCTTCCTCAGGGGATCCGTGACTGCTTAGAAAATTAAATAATATGAACAGATTAATAAACTGTATATAAATAAAGTGGCTTAATAAACAATTGAAAATTTTAAAACGTACTGTAAATGTCAAGGAATTTGCAATTGGAGGCTACAAATTAAATTAGTATCAGATTGATTCATGGGAGCAGTGCTGGTGCGTCAAACAGAATATAGTATGGGCGATGTGTGGTTTCAATAACATTTAGAAAAGCTCCAACCGTCCTATTAAAATTAAAAGTTTCATTTTTAATTTATATTTATTTGCAAATGAAGTAAAATGTGTTATCATTTGGGTATGTGTTTGCTGAATGCTTGTTTCTGTATTTTTTGTGTATTGTTTTGTGGTTCAAATCATCAAAAATGTTTAGGCGGGGGTCCCTGGTCTTCCAGTAATGACTCAGAGGGGGTCCCCGGATTCCAATAATGATTCAATGGGGGTCCCGGGATCCAGTAATGATAAAGTGGGGGTCCCCGGATTCCAATAATGATTCAGTGGGGGTCCCCGAGATCCAGTAATGATAAAGTGGGGGTCCCCAGGTTCCAGTAATGATAAAGTGGGGGCCCACAGAACTCAAACGGTTGAACAACACTGATATATAACATGAAAAAATAGTGGAAAAAAGTCTTATTTTGGTACTCCAGTCAAAAGCATGAGTCAAAGGTCGTTGGTCATAATTCCATGAAAAAAGATCAAAGTGTCACACAGGGCGTTAGGACCCTGCCGCCCTCAGTCTGCCCTGATGGGCGTGTGTCCATTGGTGCTCCTTGGGATGTGGAATCCAGCCCAAGGTGGGTGTAACTCTGCATGCCTGCTGAGGAGGTACAGGAGCATCTTCAGCATGAGAACCAGCAGGAGTCTGGGACTGCCTGCCTGTTCTGCCACACAGACCAAAGACGCTGCAGGTGTGATGGGCATGTGAGAGTTGAGTGACAGTAGTTGGCACTTAACTCCCTGAGCCACTATTTCCTTAAGCATTCCTTGACCAAGTCTTCATGTCCCTTGAGAGTCAAGGAGAGATACTCCAAACGGGGACACCTTACAGTTAGAGGCAGCAAAGAGCAGCTCTGATGGGCTGGTCTGAGCTCACATTAGGACTGGGACACACTCAGGATGGGGCGGTGATAATTCAGCGTCTGTAGCAGCAAGGGGTCGCCCCCCCCGAGTGAGTGCAGGTGCAAAGACCAGTGCCTTCTCTGCAAGTATGGGACTAGTGAGAAGAGCACAAAGTAGAATCACATACATGTAAGAAGGATTTAGCATTGCACTAATTAACATGAACTTCCCATGCAGACATGGACTCAGCAAGACCAAGAGACGTGTCAGTGACCAGAACAGGATCAGGTTCCATACATCAGTGTGTTATTAGCTTGAGGAAAGTTTGTGGCTTGGACAGCACACACACATAAGCCCCGACCCACTGCAATGCACCCGTGGTACTTCCCAAAATGTACAGTTTTTTATCTACCTTAAATTGGTGTGTAAAGCAGATTATATTTTACTCAGATGGTTTAACCTGATAGCATGGGAATTTGTTTTGCCCTTGTTTGCAGGTTTTCTATAAACATGTTTCAGATCTGGAGAACAGAGTGTTTTAATCTTTGTTACAAACGTGTTGATCCATTGTGGACATCAGTTCGCGTCACAATGATTTCACTGCGCGACTTACTCCAAGAGGAGACTTAGAATAGCAAACATGTTGCATCTCTTTTTTTCTCAAATATCTATTTATTGTCTTTTTTAACTCTTTTTATTAAAGAATCGCTCAATCAGCAATAGTACAGCAGCAAATTGCACAAGATACTGCTCGTCTTCGGCATGGGTAACAACATTAGGGCACATGTAAAGCTGTACTACACACACGAGTGTCTTTACCTTCATCTACCTTGGCTCAATAGAAACATATTAACAAATATAAAAAAAACAAAGAACCCAGACCATCCCCTATGATCAGGTGGCCTCCAGTGGTATAGGACAGTGGTTCGTAGCCTGTGGTCTGTGCACACCTAGGTGGACCGCGAAGTCTCCTCAGGGGGTCCGTGACTGCTTAGAAAATTAAATAATACTAACAGATTAATAAAGCCTATATACATAAAGTGGGAAAATGTAAACTTGAAAATTTTAAAACGTATTGTGAATGTTGAGGAATTTAAAATTGGATACTAAAAATTACACTTGTATCCTCAGATTGATTTGTGTGAGCAGTGCAGGAGCATCAAACAGAGTATAGTATGGACGATTTGTGGCTTCAGTTGAATTTAGAAAAGATCCGGCCTTCCTATTAAAATTACACTTTTTATTTGTTTTATTTATATTGGTGTGCAAATAAATAAAATGTGTTATCATTTGTGTATGTGTTGGGTGAATGCTTGTTTCTGTATTATTTGTGCATCATTTTGAGGTTTAAATCGTTGAAAATGTTTAGGCCGGGGTCCCCGGCTTCCAGTAATGACTCAATGAGGGTCCCCGGATTCCAATAATGATTCAGTGGAGTCCCTGGGTTCAAGTAATGATAAAATGGGGTCCACAGAAGTCAAAAGGTTGGGAACCACTGTGGATGTGAACACCATTCATTTCCACTCTTCCCTTCAAGTTGCATCATTTGAGAGCTTAATATCCCCCCGCAAATCATCACAAAAAACAAACCCAGGCAGCTCCTTTCCTCCTCATTGAAGAAGTTCCAGAGCTCTCGACCTCAGTGGGCACATTGTGGTAGGCAAGCCCTGACCCATATTCTTTCACATTTCATGAGTGCATATTCTATATTACTGCACAACCTCTCTGTCACTAATATATTCAATAATCTGTGGTACCATTGAGATTTTGGGGTGCGTCCCCTTTTTTCCCAGTTGAAGGCTATGCTAAATTTTGCAGCTTCTGTATATTATTGCAGCATGAACCATTCATGTTTCATCAAACCATTATATATTTCCAGAGCTAACGCCCAAAGGCAGTGTTTCACGCTTAATGGGGCACGGGTAGTCCAAGACCTTCTAAATAAAGATGGCCACCTCCTTCCAGAACACTCCTACTGTGGTGCATTCCCACCATATGCGCAGGGCATCCTCTATTGCGTCACATCCCCGGTGGCAATTTGGGTGGACCCTTCGGTACATAAGATTGAGTTGATGCTCAATGTACTGTACCGGATCTTATAGTATGTTTCCCTATATGTAGCCAAATCATTCTCTCTCCTCAGACTCCCTCATTGTCTTTGGGTATTTGTCTGTCCAGAATCCACAACCAGTATGCTATATGTTTCCATATGGTATGTGTATACCTCTCCAGCAGCAACTGATACAGATTCAATATAGCTCCTTCTGGACTAACCTTTCGGACAGTCTGGCACTGCCCGATGGGACAGCCTGAGAAGGCCAAAGTGTGGGATATTTTTGGTCCTATGGGCAGTGAGGAAACTAACAAAACCAGCCAACACACTAGCCCTTTCAAGCTGGTACATCTGGCAGTGCCAAGCTGCCTATAAAGCCAGTTTAACAGTGAGCTCCTTTGGTTTCGATTATTTTAGGGAACCTACTTGTCCCTATTAGCTGCCTGCTTTATGGGGGGTAGGACACCTTGGGCTTGATTTGTGTATATACAACCCTTTCCAGATAATTTAAATGGAAATTTGTCTTACGTAGTAAAAAAGTTTTGATCGAGCCATTATGATACAAATTTACATCCTCCCTCCCGCCACCTCTGGAAGGGAGATTCCCGTATTGCTGGCGTGAAGTTTCTATTGAAATGAATCGGGGTGTAAGGTGAGGGGAAAGTCATAGGTCCTCTCTTTTATGCCAATTTACCCAAAACCTTTAACAAAGTCTGACTAGGGTGCCAAGGTGGCCTATATCTCTTCTTCACCTATATGGGATCCCACAGGGTTCGTCCCAGCATTCGGTGGTCCATATGTACCCATTTGTTTCTCTGAGTCCAATCTGGGCAACTCCACCGCAACTATAGAGGGAAATATTAGGCATCACCAGGTCTCGCTTCAGTCGGGCTGGTATAAGAGAGCTATCGCGACTCTGGGCTTCCTATCATTCTAAAGAAATGCCATGATTAAAATCTGGATCTGTAGCATGAGAGTTTTATGAACCGGAATGGGCAGGACCTGAGACAGATACAGAAGTCAGGGAAGAATATACTTCTCAAAGACATTTATTCTATCCATCCAAGATACATAGATTTGACTCCAGGCTTCCAAGTCTTTCCATACCTCGTTTACTAACCTGAGGTAGTTTGCACACAATAGGTTTATGGTCTTAGGGAAATCTCAATACCAAGATATTTGATGCCTCTCGTCCACGTGAAAAGGTGTGCCCTGCCGCCCTGCTTTGTCTCCCCACTGGAGAGTAGTACGTATGGAACTTCTGACTTGTCAAAGTTAATTTTATAGACTGAGGCTCTTTCAAACACTTTCAATTATATGAATACTGCACGCAGGGAAATTTCAGGCAATCCTAAGGTGAGCAGGGCATCATCTGCGTAAAAGTGAATTTTATGTTTGGTGGCCCCAAACATTAGAAGATTTCTGTATGAGGAAAGACAAATACTCAATGACCAAGGCAAAGAGCAGGGGGGCAATGGGCACCTCTCTCAGGTAACTCTCTGCAGGCTCAAGGGTTTTGAGAGACGACCATTAAGGGATATCCTTGGCATGGGATTGGCATAATTATTTGACACCAGGTCAATGAAAAAACACATACTGCCTAGAACAATGCACAGAAAGGACCAGTCTACTCAGTCAATAGCCTTTCCAACCTCTAACGAAAGCAGTGTGACTGGCAGACATTTTTTAATCGACCATTTATTGACCCCATTGCACATTGTCATGTGCCTATCTCTATTGAACTAATCCACACTGGTCCGGGTGGACCAGGGAGGGAAGAAAAGTGTCCAGCTGTGTCCAGTGGTACAGTCGGCCTGTATGATGTGCAATGTCTCCCATCCTTCCTTAGCTTTCGGGCGACTGTGATTACTGCTTCCCCCACTGTTGTCGCGGTAACCCCGTTTCCGATACAAAAAGTAAACAAGTCTTTTAGGTTTGGAGTCGGTTTAGAGAAAAAAAACCTTATACAATGTCCCCGTGAACCCATCCAGGCCAGGGACCTTATTACTTTGTAATGCTATTATTGTCACAGATACTTGCTCCATCTGTATAAAAGTCTCTATCACATCAACTTGGTCCCTCGCATAGGTGTCAGGCAGAAGTTGTCTACTTATCTCTTCTCATCCAGTATTGAGTTTAGCTCTGTGGACAATTGTTTAAATTCGTCTAATTGTCCCTCCGCTGTAGATAACAGATTACCTGAGCTTGAGTAGATCTCCCCCACCTAGTCCTTCTTGTATCTTAGGGTCTTCTCTAATAATGTGCCTATTTTATCCCCGCAACACATGCACATCTTTCCAAATGTAGCAGCTGCATGTCTGATCTCGAAGGCCCCTGACTGTCATTAACTTACAATGCATCCTATTGGTAGGATGCAATCTAAACTCCGCCTTTGCATGCCTCACTTCCTCCTCAAGCTTCTTTGGTTTTATTGTTGTAAATTGTTTAACGTATGCCATTTTGGCTATGAAGGCATCCCACGCCCTATGTATGGATATCCCCTTCCCTTCATATAGGCTGAAATATTTATCTGTTTATGAATTTCTTCTTTAAAAATTGGGTCTCTCAGTATGGAGGGGTGTAATCTCAATCAACTACTTAGTTCTTGTGTTGAACTGGAGTTCTGAACTCACTTGGCCATTAATCCTTAGGGATTAAGACACTTCTCAACAGTACATAATTAATTACACATTGGGATCCATGGATCTGTGAATAATACATAAACTCCTCACCTGACCCGTGACTCACCCCATTTAAAGGGCCTTCTTAAAGACCTCAGAAAAGGTGCTTGCTTTCCAGTTTCTCTTTATAGCCCTGTCTATCTATGGGTCCCACACTAGATTAAGGGGGTCATTCCGCCAAAATACCACACCGCGATCAAATGACCGCGGCGGTCATTCTAACTTTCCCGCTGGGCCGGCGGGCGATCTCCAAAAGAAAAGCGGGAAAGCCCCTCCGAATGGAGCCGGCGGATTTGCAGGGGTGCGACGGGTGCAATGGCACCCGTCGCGATTTTCAGTGTCTGCAAAGCACTGAAAATCTTTGTGGGGCCCTGTTAGGGGGCCCCTGCACTGCCCATGCCAGTGGCATGGGCAGTGCAGGGGCCCCCAGGGGCCCCACGACACCCGTTCCCGCCAGCCTGGTTCTGGTGGTGTAAACCGCCAGAAACAGGCTGGCGGGAAGGGGGTCGGAATCCCCATGGCGGTGCTGCAAGCAGCGCCGCCATGGAGGATTCCCTGGGCCAGGGGTAAACCGGCGGGAAAACGCCGGTTCCCCTTTTCTGACCGCGGCTTTACCGCCGCGGTCAGAATGGCCCGGGAAGCACCGCCAGCCTGTTGGCGGTGCTTCCTCAGCCCGCCACCCTGGCGGTTTCAAACCGCCAGGGTCGGAATGAGGGCCTAAATCTCCTCTGAAGATAATATCCAGTGCTTAACTTGAGACAGTGGTTTCCGGTGCTCGGCACCAGCACTTAAATGTCAACACCAGCACCTGATGTGTAGGAAAGTACAATCTTGCCTGGCATGTTACCCCCATTTTCACTGTATGTATGTTTGTTTTTGCCCATGTGTCACTGGGATCCTGCCAGGCAGGACCCCAGCGCTCATAATGTATGCCCTGTATGTGTTCCCTGTGTGGTGCCTAACTGTATCACTGAGGCTCTGCTAACCAGAACCTCAGTGGTTATGCTCTCTCTGCTTTTCACAATTGTCACTGCAGGCTAGTGACTATCTTCACAAATTCTCATTGGCATACTGGAACACCCTTATAATTCCCTAGTATATGGTACTGAGGTACCCAGGGTATTGGGGTTCCAGGAGATCCCTATGGGCTGCAGCATTTCTTTTGCCACTCATAGGGAGCTCAGACAATTCTTACACAGGACTGCCACTGCAGCCTGAGTGAAAAAACATCCACGTTATTTCACAGCCATTTACCACTGCACATAAGTAACTTATAAGTCACCTATATGTCTAACCCTCACTTGGTGAAGGTTAGGTGCCAAGTTACTTAGTGTGTGGGCACCCTGGCACTAGCCAAGGTGCCCCCACATTGTTCAGGGCAAATTCCCCGGGCTTTGTGAGTGCGGGGACACCATTACACGTGTGCACTACACATAGGACACTACCTATGTGTAGCGTCACAATGGTAACTCCGAACATGGTCATGTAACATGTCTAGAATCATGGAATTGTCACCCCAATACCAGAATGGTATTGGGGAAACAATTCCATGCATCCCCGGGTCTCTAGCACAGAACCCGGGTACTGCCATACTACCTTTCTGGGGTTTCCACTGCAGCTGCTGCTGCTGCCAACCCCTCAGACAGGTTTCTGCCCCCCTGGGGTCTGGGTAGCCCAGGCCCAGGAAGGCATAACAAAGGATTTCCTCTGGGAGAGGGTGTTACACCTTTGGAAATAGGTGTGAAGGGCTGGGGAGGAGTAGCCTCCCCCAGCCTCTGGAAATGCTTTGATGGGCACAGATGGTGCCCATCTCTGCATAAGCCAGTCTACCCTGGTTCAGGGATCCCCCAGCCCTGCTCTGGCGCGAAACTGGACAAAGGAAAGGGGAGTGGCCACTCCCCTGACCTGCACCTCCCAGGGGAGGTGTCCAGACCTCTGCCATCTTGGATTCAGAGGTGTTGGGGCACAATAGACTGCTCTGAGTGGCCAGTGCCAGCAGGTGATGTCAGAGACCCCTCCTTTTAGGTGCTTACCTCTTTCAGTAGCCAAGCCTCCTTTCTTAGTAGCCAAAACCTCCTTTTTTGGCTATTTAGGGTCTCTCCTCTGGGCTATTCCTCAGATAACGAATGCAAGAGCTCACCAGAGTTCCTCTGCACTTCCCTCTTCGACTTCTGCCAAGGATCAACCGCTGACTGCTCCAGGATGCCGGCAAAACCGCAACAAAGTAGCAAGACGACTACCAGCAACATTGTAGCACCTCATCCTGCCGGCTTTCTCGACTGTTTCCTGGTGGTGCATGCTCTGAGGGCTGTCTGCCTTCACCCTGCACTGGAAGCCAAGAAGAAATCTCCTGTGGGTCGACGGAATCTTCCCCCTGCCAACGCAGGCACCAAACTTCTGCATCATCGGTCCTCTGGGTCCCCTCTCATCCTGACGAGCGTGGTCCCTGGAACACAGGAGCTGGGTCCAAGTGTCTCCCACAGTCCAGTGGCCCTTCTGTCCAAATTTGGTGGAGGTAAGTCCTTGCCTCCCCACACCAGATAGCAAACCTGTGTACTGCGTGATTTGCAGCTGCTCCGGCTTCTGTGCACTTTTCCAGGACTTCCTTTGTGCACAGCCTAGCTTGGGCCCCCAGCACTCTGTCCTGCATTGCCCATTTCGCTGAGTGGGACTCCGACGTCGTGGGACCCTCCTTTGTGACTCTGAGTCGACCACTGTCCTCAGATCTTCTAAGTGCCTGTTCCAGTACTTCTGCGGGTGCTGCCTGCTTCTGTGGGGGCTCTCTGAGTTGCTGAGCACCCCCTCTGTCTCCTCCTTCAAGGGGCGACATCCTGGTCCTTCCTGGTTCCCAGCAGCACCCAAAATCCTCAACCCCGACTCTTGCAGCTAGCAAGGCTTGTTTGTGGTATTTCTGCCTGAAAACATTTCTGCAACCTCCAGCACACCGTGGGACATCTTCCATCCAAAGGAGAAGTTCCTAGCCCTTTTTGTTGTTGCAGAATCTTCGGCTTCTTCCACCCGGAGGCAGCCCTTTTGCACCTTCATCCGGGGTTTAGTGGGCTCCTGCCCCCCCTGGACACTTTCGTGACTCTTGGACTTGGTCCCCTTCCTTCACAGGTCCTCAGGTCCAGGAATCCGTCTTCAGTGCTTTGCTGGTGCTTGTGGTTCTTGCAGTATCCCCTATCACGACTATTCTGTCTTTCTGGGGTAGTAGGGTAACTTTACTCCTACTTTTCAGGGTCTTGGGGTGGGGTATTTTGGACACCCGTACTGTTTTATCACAGTCCCAGTGACCATCTACAATCTCCCATAGGCCTGGGGTCCATTTGTAATTCGCATTACACTTTTGGAGTATATGGTTTGTGTTGCCCCTAGGCCTATGTCTACCTATTGCATGCTATTGTGATTCTACATTTTTTGCACTACTTTTCTTACTATTACTTACCTGTTTTGGGTTTGTGTGCATATAATTTGTGTATATTACTTACCTCCTAAGTGAGGGTATCCTCTGAGATACTTTTGGCATATTGTCACTAAAATAAAGTACCTTTATTTTTAGTATATCTGAGTATTGTGTTTTCTTATGATATAGTGCTATATGATACAAGTGGTATAGTAGGAGCTTTGCATGTCTCCTAGTTCAGCCTAAGCTGCTCTGCTATTGCTACCCTCTATCAGCCTAAGCTGCTAGAAACACCTCTATTCTACTAATAAGGTATAACTGGACCTGGCACAAGGTGTAAGTACCACAAGGTACCCACTATAAGCCAGGCCAGCCTCCTACATGGTGGCACTGTCTGTCTAATTTAGAGATGACCACAGCAACTGTTGTTTATTAATTCAATACACAGTAAAAATGACTATTACCTGCCACACAAGCCATTCCTATAGTGTTGGGGACGTAGAATGGTCTAAATTGTCACATTTGTAGGATCGTGATGGTTAATAGTTATGGTGATAATTTCATTGGCACCGCGTCCAAGGGCAACGTGTGGTGCAGGCGGCAGCGGTCTCCTGAGAAGGGCCCTTGCACTTGCGTTTTTACAAACTAAGCACTGACACCATCACCTCTAGCTAGTCATGTTAGGAGGCCGAGGAAAGGACCCTAGTGCAGAATTTGGTGCATAAATTGCTGCAACGCACACTGGGTGGCTGGGCCATGTGCCTACCAGGATTAAGCATCAACCTTCCTTGTCCTCTTTCAGCTTATTTATGGCTAGTTGCGTCTCTCAATTCCAAAAAAGGTACACAACACAGTAAGAATGGTTATACAGGTCTACCCTAGAAGGGTATTACCCATGTAACGGGGACTAGGATGTCCACGCAGTCTCAAGGGAATCAAGATCCAGGGATTACAAAAATGGTGTCATGCTTCATCATCGGCCCGCCTCATCGTTAGAAATGTTTCTAGTGACAAATGGGCTCCCTGAGTTGGCAGGAAGGACTTTAGGGGTATAGGATCCAGAGTAAGGTTGTAAATATCTATGGCTTTTTCCCAAGTTGCATCCTTTACTTTAGGAGGGCTATTAAGATGCTTTAGAGATGATGCTGTGGCGTGCTTATTAGTCCTGCATCTTACAGGTCGACATGTTTCATCCTTCGGATGGCCCCAGGGTGGGGTCCCTGCCATGTCAGGACAGGGATCCCTAACCCCCTAGCTAAGGATGCATTCATACGTCCACCAGCATTCATACAGGGGAAAATAATATTCATGCAGTTTTCAGCTGGGAAGTACTCATGATTTTGTGATACTCAGAGGGCCCTGTCATATGTAAATAAGATTTAAAAAAACAGACAACACATGACATGAAGCATATCAAACATATCACATGAGAAGCAAGCAGCAAATCAGACACGAATAACGTGCTGGGTCCTGGACTATCTCTCACATTTAAGGGCTGGTCCCAGGGAGGCCTTTCACAGTGCAGGGCTGTGCCCATAGTTGGGTCTCACGATGCAGGGCTGTGCCCTCAGAGGCCTCTCACGATGCAAGGTTGTGCCCATAGAGGCCTCTCACGATGCAGGGCTGTGCCATCAGAGGCCTCTCACGATGCAGGGCTGTGCCCTCAGAGGCCTCTCACGATGCAAGGTTGTGCCCATAGAGGCCTCTCACGATGCAGGGCTGTGCCCTCAGAGGCCTCTCACGATGCAGGGCTGTGCCCTCAGAGGCCTCTCACGATGCAGGGCTGAGGCCTTAGGGGTCTCTCACGTTGCAGGGCTGTGCCCTCAGAGGCCTCTCACGATGCAGGGCTGTGCCCTCAGAGGCCTCTCACGATGCAGGGCTGTGCCCTCAGAGGCCTCTCACGATGCAAGGTTGTGCCCATAGAGGCCTCTCACGATGCAGGGCTGTGCCCTTACAGGCCTCTCACGATGCAGGGCTGAGGCCTTAGGGGTCTCTCACGTTGCAGGGTTGTGCCCTTACAGGCCTCTCACGATGCAGGGCTGAGGCCTTAGAGGTCTCTCACGATGCAGGGCTGTGCCTTTACAGGCCTCTCACGATGCAGGGCTGAGGCCTTAGAGGTCTCTCACGATGCAGGGCTGTGCCCTTACAGGCCTCTCATGATGCAGGGCTGTGCCCATAGAGGCTTCTCACGTTGCAAGACTGCAGTGCTTAATTTGTAAATAAAAAGGTGTGCCCAAAGCCGTCCTCTTAAAACACCCGGCTGCTGCATTTAGATATGTGAGGACAGAATACTGAGGCGGCATACTACTGAAGCCATCTTGGGCCTCTCCAATCTATTTACAGACACTCCATGCCCCTTCAGCTCACTCTGGCAGCTTTCTCCCCATTGTGGCGCTTTTTTTTTTTCTCTTCCTCTGTCTTTCCCTTGTGTCTTTTGCTCACAGTAAATGCTTCAGAGAGAAAAAATAAGTGCCGGCCCTCCAAAATAAGTGCCAGCCCTCAAACATAAGTGCCGGTGCTCCGCACTGGAAACCACCCCTCTCTCGATGCAGGGAGGTGTCCTTAGAGACCTCTCACCGTGCAGTGCTTTGATCCGTTCTTCTCAGATTTAATCCGCCAGGGGTGGTTTTAGGTGTGATATGTTTGAACCTCATCACCACATACTGTTCTTTGAGTTATTTAGTTGCAGCTTATTTTCTTGTCGGTCCGTGACACATTGTCACAAGTGAGTTGGTTCACCTTGGAGGTCTCCCCGGAACTTTTCTCGCAGGGACAGCCCCGGAGAGGTCTCTCAATATCAGGGCCACTGGAGGTAGGCGGCATGGGAGGACCAAAATATGCAACAGGGTTGACTAAATTATGTGGTAAGAAAAGGCACATTCTGCTCCGTAATATGTTACATTTTCTGTTAGTATTACCACATTATTTCTGTATTTTCACACGTTTACATTTTTGGGCGAGGCTTTCACCTCTTTAGTACACCTTTGATACCAAAATACGGAAATAAGCACCAGGCAGATGACCAGGGAAAGTTCGGGAAGGGCCTTCCGCTGCGCAACAACACTTTTTGCTGAGTTTTTGTAACTTGATCTGTTTGAGGCACAAATAATTGTTTTTCGCTTAAATGTGTGGTTTATGCAGCAGAAGTGGTTTATGCGGCAAATCCACAATTATACGGAAAACGCTGCGGCCTCAAAATCCATTAACGCAAGTGGCTCTGCTCATAATACAGGGCTGAGTCCTGATACGTTTTCCACAGTGCAGGGGTTTGCCCAGGAAGACCTTTTATACCTCATGGCTGGGTGAGGTGATACCTCTGGCAGAGCTGTGCCTCCCTGCAGGGCTGGTCCAGTTCTTTCTTGTTTATATAGCGCAGCAAACTCCAGCCGAAGGTATTGGAGCGCTTTACATGAGCGCCAGGTACATTACACAAGGATGCACTTATTTTATGGTAGGCACAGAAGTGAGTTGCCCAGAATCACAAGATGCTGAGCCGACGCCGAGACTCTTTCATTGTAGGTTTCTCACAGTGCATGGCAGTGCCAGGGAGGCCTCTTACAGGGCAGGGCTGGGCCTGAGGTCTGGCAATGCAGGGATGGACCCTCCGAGGCCTCTTATAATACAGGGTTGGGGCCCGGAACGCTCTCGCAATGAATAATACAGGGATGAGCGCTGGGATGGGCCTTTGGGGGGGTGGGGGGTGCAGCCCGAGCCTCCTCCCCTGCTATTGGACAGCTGTTTTTAAAATGCCCCTGGTCTCCACCTATCACGTCAGGCCAGGGTGGGCGCGCCCCAGTCCGCCCCCTTCCTCTTTGTCTACATCCCCCACCCTCCCACCAGCTTTAAACTCCACCCAGACCCCCAAACCTTGGTAACCATGCCATAGGCCCGCCTTTCTTATGCCCCCGGGCCGATCCCCCCCCCCCCCCCGCGCCGGGACAGGAGCGTGTGGTGTGATCCTGGGCAGAGGAGGGGCGGAGTACCTGGCTCCAGGGCGGGGGCACCCCGAGAGGGGGGTAGATAGTGGCCCTGCTGCCCCGGGGGGTGCTGGTGCCAGACCTGAAGCACTCACTCTTCTCGCGCTCCAAAGTTTGTCGGAAACGCTCAGTGTCTTTCAGTTCTCTTCTCTCTGCCCCCGTGCCTTTCCCCCGCACCCCTCACCTCTTACTTGGTTCAATCTCAAGCCCTGGGGTGTCTTTCGCAAGACCTGCGCTCATTGCGCTTCCTGGATGGATGTCTACCGCCTTCACTCTGGGCCATTTCATGTCGGACACACTCATTCGTTTTCAATTCTTTGCACACTCCCTCTGTATGTCTGACACACTCACTGTCTCTGTTCTTTAACTCTCTCTATGTACGTCTGAAACAATCAGTCACTGTCTCTCAGTTCTCTACACACTCCCTCTGTATGTCTGACACACTCACTGTCTCTGTTCTTTAACTCTCTCTATGTACGTCTGAAACAATCAGTCACTGTCTCTCAGTTCTCTACACACTCCCTCTGTATGTCTGACACACTCACTGCCTCTGTTCTTTAACTCTCTCTATGTACGTCTGAAACAATCAGTCACTGTCTCTCAGTTCTCTACACACTCCCTCTGTATGTCTGACACACTCACTGCCTCTGTTCTTTAACTCTCTCTATGTACGTCTGAAACAATCAGTCACTGTCTCTCAGTTCTCTACACACTCCCTCTGTATGTCTGACACACTCACTGCCTCTGTTCTTTAACTCCCTCTGTATGTCTGACACAATCAGTCACTGTCTCTCAGTTCTCTACACACTCCCTCTGTATGTCTGACACACTCACTGTCTCTGTTCTTTAACTCCCTCTGTATGTCTGACACAATCAGTCACTGTCTCTCAGTTCTCTACACACTCCCTCTGTATGTCTGACACACTCACTGCCTCTGTTCTTTAACTCTCTCTATGTACGTCTGAAACAATCAGTCACTGTCTCTCAGTTCTCTACACACTCCCTCTGTATGTCTGACACACTCACTGCCTCTGTTCTTTAACTCTCTCTATGTACGTCTGAAACAATCAGTCACTGTCTCTCAGTTCTCTACACACTCCCTCTGTATGTCTGACACACTCACTGCCTCTGTTCTTTAACTCCCTCTGTATGTCTGACACAATCAGTCACTGTCTCTCAGTTCTCTACACACTCCCTCTGTATGTCTGACACACTCACTGTCTCTGTTCTTTAACTCCCTCTGTATGTCTGACACAATCAGTCACTGTCTCTCAGTTCTCTACACACTCCCTCTGTATGTCTGACACACTCACTGCCTCTGTTCTTTAACTCTCTCTATGTACGTCTGAAACAATCAGTCTCTGTCTCTCAGTTCTCTACACACTCCCTCTGTATGTCTGACACACTCACTGCCTCTGTTCTTTAACTCTCTCTATGTACGTCTGAAACAATCAGTCACTGTCTCTCAGTTCTCTACACACTCCCTCTGTATGTCTGACACACTCACTGCCTCTGTTCTTTAACTCTCTCTATGTACGTCTGAAACAATCAGTCACTGTCTCTCAGTTCTCTACACACTCCCTCTGTATGTCTGACACACTCACTGTCTCTGTTCTTTAACTCTCTCTATGTAGGTCTGAAACAATCAGTCACTGTCTCTCAGTTCTCTACACACTCCCTCTGTATGTCTGACACAATCACTGTCTCTGTTCTTTAACTCTCTCTATGTAGGTCTGAAACAATCAGTCACTGTCTCTCAGTTCTCTACACACTCCCTCTGTATGTCTGACACACTCACTGCCTCTGTTCTTTAACTCTCTCTATGTACGTCTGAAACAATCAGTCACTGTCTCTCAGTTCTCTACACACTCCCTCTGTATGTCTGACACACTCACTGTCTCAGTTCTTTACACACTCTGTGTATGTCTGACACAATCAGTCACTGTCTCTCAGTTCTCTACACACTCTCTATGTATGTCTGACACACACATTGTCTCTCAGTTCTCTACACACTCCCTCTGTATGTCTGACACAATTAGTAATTGTCTCTCAGTTCTCTACACACTCTCTATGTATGTCTGACACAATCAGTCACTGTCTCTCAGTTCTCTACACACTCCCTCTGTATGTCTGACACACTCACTGTCTCTGTTCTTTACACTCCCTCTGTATGTCTGACACACTGTCATTGTCTCTCAGTTCTCTACATGCTCTCAATGTATGTCTGACACACTCTTTGTCTCAGTTCTATGCACACTCCCTGTGTATGTGTGACACAGTCAGTCATTGCCTCTTGGTTCTTTACACATTCCCTGTGTATGTGTGACACAGTCAGTCACTGTCTCTCAGTTCTTTACACACTCTCTGTGTATGTGTGACACAATCAGTCATTGCCTCTGGGTTCTTTACACACTCTGTGTATGTCTCACACAATCAGTCATTGCCCCTTGGTTCTTTACACGCTCTCTGTGTATGTCTGACACAATCATTCATTGCCCCTTGGTTCTTTACACGCTCTCTGTGTATGTGTGACAGTCAGTCATTGCCCCTTGGTTCTTTACACACTCTCTGTGTATGTGTGACACAATCATTCATTGCCCCTTGGTTCTTTACACACTCTGTGTATGTCTCACACAATCAGTCATTGCCCCTTGGTTCTTTACACGCTCTCTGTGTATGTCTGACACAATCATTCATTGCCCCTTGCTTCTTTACACGCTCTCTGTGTATGTGTGACAGTCAGTCATTGCCCCTTGGTTCTTTACACATTCCCTGTGTATGTGTGACACAGTCAGTCACTGTCTCTCAGTTCTATGCACACTCCCTGTGTATGTGTGACACAATCAGTCATTGCCTCTGGGTTCTTTACACATTCCCTGTGTATGTGTGACACAGTCAGTCATTGCCTCTTGGTTCTTTACACATTCCCTGTGTATGTGTGACACAGTCAGTCACTGTCTCTCAGTTCTTTACACACTCTCTGTGTATGTGTGACACAATCAGTCATTGCCTCTGGGTTCTTTACACACTCTGTGTATGTCTCACACAATCAGTCATTGCCCCTTGGTTCTTTACACGCTCCCTATGTGTGACACAATCATTCATTGCCCCTTGGTTCTTTACACGCTCCCTATGTGTGACACAATCAGTCATTGCCCCTTGGTTCTTTACACGCTCTCTGTGTATGTGTGACACAATCAGTCATTGCCCCTTGGTTCTTTACACGCTCTCTGTGTATGTGTGACACAATCAGTCATTGCCTCTGGGTTCTTTACACGCTCTCTGTGTATGTGTGACACAATCATTCATTGCCCCTTGGTTCTTTACACACTCTGTGTATGTGTGATAGTCAGTCATTGCCCCTTGGTTCTTTACACGCTCTCTGTGTATGTGTGACACAATCAGTCATTGCCCCTTGGTTCTTTACACGCTCTCTGTGTATGTCTGACACAATCAGTCACTGTCTCTCAGTTCTTTACACACTCCCTGTGTATGTGTGACACAATCATTCATTGCCCCTTGGTTCTTTACACGCTCTCTGTGTATGTGTGACAGTCAGTCATTGCCCCTTGGTTCTTTACACGCTCTCTGTGTATGTGTGACAGTCAGTCATTGCCCCTTGGTTCTTTACACGCTCTCTGTGTATGTGTGACACAATCATTCATTGCCCCTTGGTTCTTTACACGCTCTCTGTGTATGTGTGACACAATCAGTCATTGCCTCTGGGTTCTTTACACGCTCTCTGTGTATGTGTGACACAATCATTCATTGCCCCTTGGTTCTTTACACGCTCTCTGTGCATGTGTGACACAATCATTCATTGCCCCTTGGTTCTTTACACGCTCTCTGTGTATGTGTGACAGTCAGTCATTGCCCCTTGGTTCTTTACACGCTCTCTGTGTATGTGTGACAGTCAGTCATTGCCCCTTGGTTCTTTACACGCTCTCTGTGTATGTCTGACACAATCAGTCATTGCCACTTGGTTCTTTATACATTCTTTATTGTATGTCTGACACACTCACTGTCTCTCAGTTCTTTACTCACTCCCTGTGTATGTGTGACGCAGTCAGTCATTGCCTCTTGGTTCTTTACACATTCCCTGTGTATGTGTGACACAGTCAGTCACTGTCTCTCAGTTCTTTACACACTCCCTGTGTATGTGTGACACAATCAGTCATTGCCTCTTGGTTCTTCACACGCTCCCTGTGTATGTCTGACACAATCGGTCATTCCCCTTGGTTCTTTACACGCTCCCTATGTGTGACACAGTCAGTCACTGTCTCTCAGTTCTATGCACACTCCCTGTGTATGTGTGACACAGTCAGTCATTGCCTCTTGGTTCTTTACACATTCCCTGTGTATGTGTGACACAGTCAGTCACTGTCTCTCAGTTCTATGCACACTCCCTGTGTATGTGTGACACAGTCAGTCATTGCCTCTTGGTTCTTCACACGCTCCCTGTGTATGTCTGACACAATCGGTCATTCCCCTTGGTTCTTTACACGCTCCCTATGTGTGACACAGTCAGTCACTGTCTCTCAGTTCTATGCACACTCCCTGTGTATGTGTGACACAGTCAGTCATTGCCTCTTGGTTCTTTACACATTCCCTGTGTATGTGTGACACAGTCAGTCACTGTCTCTCAGTTCTTTACACACTCCCTGTGTATGTGTGACACAATCAGTCACTGTCTCTCAGTTCTATGCACACTCCCTGTGTATGTGTGACACAATCAGTCATTACCTCTTGGTTCTTTACACATTCCCTGTGTATGTGTGACACAGTCAGTCACTGTCTCTCAGTTCTATGCACATTCCCTGTGTATGTGTGACACAGTCAGTCACTATCTCTCAGTTCTTTACTCACTCCCTGTGTATGTCTGACACAATCAGTCATTGCCTCTTGGTTCTTTACACGCTCTCTGTGTATGTGTGACAGTCAGTCATTGCCCCTTGGTTCTTTACACACTCTGTGTATGTGTGACACAATCAGTCATTGCCTCTGGGTTCTTTACACGCTCTCTGTGTATGTGTGACACAATCATTCATTGCCCCTTGGTTCTTTACACGCTCTCTGTGTATGTGTGACAGTCAGTCATTGCCCCTTGGTTCTTTACACGCTCTCTGTGTATGTCTGACACAATCAGTCATTGCCACTTGGTTCTTTATACATTCTTTATTGTATGTCTGACACACTCACTGTCTCTCAGTTCTTTACTCACTCCCTGTGTATGTGTGACGCAGTCAGTCATTGCCTCTTGGTTCTTTACACATTCCCTGTGTATGTGTGACACAGTCAGTCACTGTCTCTCAGTTCTTTACACACTCCCTGTGTATGTGTGACACAATCAGTCATTGCCTCTTGGTTCTTCACACGCTCCCTGTGTATGTCTGACACAATCGGTCATTCCCCTTGGTTCTTTACACGCTCCCTATGTGTGACACAGTCAGTCACTGTCTCTCAGTTCTATGCACACTCCCTGTGTATGTGTGACACAGTCAGTCATTGCCTCTTGGTTCTTTACACATTCCCTGTGTATGTGTGACACAGTCAGTCACTGTCTCTCAGTTCTATGCACACTCCCTGTGTATGTGTGACACAGTCAGTCATTGCCTCTTGGTTCTTCACACGCTCCCTGTGTATGTCTGACACAATCGGTCATTCCCCTTGGTTCTTTACACGCTCCCAATGTGTGACACAGTCAGTCACTGTCTCTCAGTTCTATGCACACTCCCTGTGTATGTGTGACACAGTCAGTCATTGCCTCTTGGTTCTTTACACATTCCCTGTGTATGTGTGACACAGTCAGTCACTGTCTCTCAGTTCTATGCACACTCCCTGTGTATGTGTGACACAGTCAGTCATTGCCTCTTGGTTCTTCACACGCTCCCTGTGTATGTCTGACACAATCGGTCATTCCCCTTGGTTCTTTACACGCTCCCTATGTGTGACACAGTCAGTCACTGTCTCTCAGTTCTATGCACACTCCCTGTGTATGTGTGACACAGTCAGTCATTGCCTCTTGGTTCTTTACACATTCCCTGTGTATGTGTGACACAGTCAGTCACTGTCTCTCAGTTCTTTACACACTCCCTGTGTATGTGTGACACAATCAGTCACTGTCTCTCAGTTCTATGCACACTCCCTGTGTATGTGTGACACAATCAGTCATTACCTCTTGGTTCTTTACACATTCCCTGTGTATGTGTGACACAGTCAGTCACTGTCTCTCAGTTCTATGCACACTCCCTGTGTATGTGTGACACAGTCAGTCACTGTCTCTCAGTTCTATGCACATTCCCTGTGTATGTGTGACACAGTCAGTCACTATCTCTCAGTTCTTTACTCACTCCCTGTGTATGTCTGACACAATCAGTCATTGCCTCTTGGTTCTTCACACGCTCCCTGTGTATGTCTGACACAATCGGTCATTCCCCTTGGTTCTTTACACGCTCCCTATGTGTGACACAGTCAGTCACTGTCTCTCAGTTCTATGCACACTCCCTGTGTATGTGTGACACAGTCAGTCTCTGTCTCTCAGTTCTTTACACACTCTCTGTGAATGTCTTCTTCCCACTGCCCCTGTACCTCTGTCAGTCCTGCTGTCTCCACTCAGGGCTTTAAGTGGGATTAAAAAGGGGTGTGGCCAAAGAAGTGTAACTAGAATTTCTTTCTAAGAGGCGTGGCCTGTGTAATTAAGGACGTGGCCTAAGTGAACGAGAAGTCTGTCTTTCACTCACGTGCCACCTGGCCAGTATTTGGGCGCCTCTCTGTGAGCTCTCTGTTTTACATCCAGATACTCCAACACAACAAGGGACATGCGTATGGTTAAAACAAGCCAGGTTTGTTGGGTTTGCCAATGCTCGTTAGCAGTATCAAATAATAGAGTAACAGCAGTGATTTTGTTGTTAATGTTTAGAATGTTAAAGGTTTCAATTCTGAAAATCTGAGACTGTGAATTAACAACATTATTGAGCCCTACAGTAGGGGTCTGGTCTTCAGTGCCTCATTCACTCCTGCACTCGCCTCATTCCTCCTTCCTCAGCAGCCTCTCACTCTATTAGAAACTTACATCCTTTTTTCATGACATATTTCTGAAATCCTTCATCTGTGTATCTCATACGTGATCTCTTTCCTTTTCAGCGCACCTTTTCACTTTATCCTGCACTCACTTCCTTTTATCTCCTCCTCTTCTGCGCACCCTTTCACTCTCTCCTGCACGCACTTCCTTTCATCTCCTCCTCTTCAGCACACCTTTTCACTCTCTCCTGCACGCACTTCCTTTCATCTCCTCTTCAGCGCACCTTTTCATTCTCTCCTGCACGCCCTTCCTTTCATCTCCTCCTCTTCAGCGCACCTTTTCACTCTCCTGCACTCACTTCCTTCCACCTCCTCCTCTTCAGCGCACCTTTTCACTCTCTCCTGCACTCACTTCCTTTCATCTCCTCTTCAGCGCACCTTTTCACTCTCCTGCACGCACTTCCTTTCACCTCCTCCTCTTCAGCGCACCTTTTCACTCTCTCCTGCACGCACTTCCTTTCACCTCCTTGTAGGAGGCTGGACTGGCTTGTAGTGAGTACCTAGGGGTACTTACACCTTGCACCAGGCCCAGTTATCCCTTATTAGTGTATAGGGTGTCTAGCAGCATAGGCTGATAGATAATGGTAGCTTAGCAGAGCAGCTTAGGCTGAACTAGGAGACGAGTGAAGCTCCTACAGTACCACTAGTGTCATATGCACAATATCATAAGAAAACACAATACACAGATATACTAAAAATAAAGGTACTTTATTTTTATGACAATATGCCAAAAGTATCTCAGTGAGTACCCTCAGTATGAGAATAGCAAATATACACAAGATATATGTACACAATACCAAAATATGCAGTAATCGTATTAGAAAACAGTGCAAACAATGTATAGTTACAATAGGATGCAATGGGGACACATAGGGATAGGGGCAACACAAACCATATACTCCAAAAGTGGAATGCGAACCACAAATGGACCCCAAACCTATGTGACCTTGTAGAGGGTCGCTGGGACTGTAAGAAAACAGTGAGGGTTAGAAAAATAGCCCACCCCAAGACCCTGAAAAGTGAGTGCAAAGTGCACTAAAGTTCCCCAAAGGACTTAGAAGTCGTGATAGGGGAATTCTGCAGGAAAGACACAAATCAGCAATGCAACAACGATGGATTTCCAAACAAGGGTACCTGTGGAACAAGGGGACCAAGTCCAAAAGTCACAAGCAAGTCGGAGATGGGCAGATGCCCAGGAAATGCCAGCTGTGGATGCAAAGAAGCTGCTACTGGACAGTAGAAGCTGAAGATTCTGCAGGAACGACAAGGGCTAGGAACTTCCCCTTTAGACGACGGATCCCTCACGCCGTGGAGAGTCGTGCAAAAGTGTTTTCCTGAAGAAAGATTGCCAACAAGCCTGGCTAGCTGCAAATCATGCGGTTAGGGTTTTTGGATGCTGCTGTGGCCCAGGAGGGACCAGGATGTCGCCAATTACGTCTGGAGACAGAGGGGGCATCGAGCAAGACAAGGAGCCCTCTCAGAAGCAGGCAGCACCCACAGAAGTGCCGGAACAGGCACTACAAAGTGGAGTGAAACGGTGCTCACCCAAAGTCGCACAAAGGAGTCCCACGTCGCCGGAGGACAACTTAGGAGGTCGTGCAATGCAGGTTAGAGTGCTGTGGACCCAGGCTGGACTGTGCACAAAGAATTTCTGCCGGAAGTGCACGGAGGCCGGAGTAGCTGCAAAAGTCGCGGTTCCCAGCAATGCAGCCTGGCGTGGGGAGGCAAGGACTTACCTTCACCAAACTTGGACTGAAGAGTCACTGGACTGTGGGAGTCACTTGGACAGAGTTGCTGGATTCAAGGGACCTCGCTTGTTGTGCTGAGAGGAGACCCAGAGTACCGGTGATGCAGTTCTTTGGTGCCTGCGGTTGCAGGGGGACGATTCCGTCGACCCACGGGAGATTTATTCGGAGCTTCTAGTGCAGAGAGGAGGCAGACTACCCCCACAGCATGCACCACCAGGAAAGCAGTCGAGAAGGGGGCAGGATCAGCGTTACAGAGTTGCAGTAGTCGTCTTCGCTACTTTGTTGCAGTTTTGCAGGCTTCCAGCGCGGTCAGCAGTCGATTCCTTGGCAGAAGGTGAAGAGAGAGATGCAGAGGAACTCGATGAGCTCTTGCATTCGTTATCTAAGGAAATCCCCAAAGCAGAGACCCTAAATAGCCAGAAAAAAGGGTTTGGCTACTTAGAAGAGAGGATAGGCTAGCAACACCTGAATGAGCCTATCAGAAGGAGTCTCTGACGTCACCTGCTGGCCCTGGCCACTCAGAGCAGTCCAGTGTGCCAGCAGCACCTCTGTTTCCAAGATGGCAGAGGTCTGGAGCACACTGGAGGAGCTCTGGGCACCTCCCAGGGGAGGTGCAGGTCAGGGGAGTGGTCACTCCCCTTTCCTTTCTCCAGTTTCGCGCCAGAGCAGGGCTGAGGGGTCCCTGAACCGGTGTAGACTGGCTTATGCAGAAATGGGCACCATGTGTGCCCATGAAAGCATTTCCAGAGGCTGGGGGAGGCTACTCCTTCCCAGCCCTAACACCATTTTCCAAAGGGAGAGGGTGTAACACTGTAGGAGGCTGGACTGGCTTGTAGTGAGTACCAAGGGGTACTTGCACCTTGCACCAGGCCCAGTTATCCCTTATTAGTGTATAGGGTGTCTAGCAGCTTAGGCTGATAGATAATGGTAGCTTAGCAGAGCAGCTTAGGCTGAACTAGGAGACGAGTGAAGCTCCTACAGTACCACTTAGTGTCATATGCACAATATCATAAGAAAACACAATACACAGTTATACTAAAAATAAAGGTACTTTATTTTTATGACAATATGCCAAAGTATCTTAGAGTGTACCCTCAGTGAGAGGATAGGAAATATACACAAGATATATATACACAATAGCAAAAATATGCAGTATAGTCTTAGAAAACAGTGCAAACAATGTAAAGTTACAATAGGATGCAATGGGGAAACATAGGGATAGGGGCAACACAAACCATATACTCCAAAAGTGGAATGCGAACCACGAATGGACCCCAAACCTATGTGACCTTGTAGAGGGTCGCTGGGACTATTAGAAAATAGTGAGAGTTAGAAAAATAACCCTCCCCAAGACCCTGAAAAGTGAGTGCAAAGTGCACTAAAGTTCCCCTAAGGACTAAGAAGTCGTGTTAGAGGAATAATGCAGGAAAGACACAAACCAGCAATGCAACAACTGTGGATTTCCAATCTAGGGTACCTGTGGAACAAGGGGACCAAGTTCAAAAGTCACAAGCAAGTCGGAGATGGGCAGATGCCCAGGAAATGCCAGCTGCGGGTGCAAAGAAGCTTCGACTGGACAGAAGAAGCTGAGGTTTCTGCAGGAACGAAAAGGGCTAGAGACTTCCCCTTTGGTGGACGGATCCCTCTCGCCTTGGAGAGTCGTGCAAAAGTGATTTCCCACCGGAAGGATGCCAACAAGCCTTGCTAGTTGCAAATTGTGCGTTCGGCGTTTTTGGACGCTGCCGGGGCCCAGGAGGGACCAGGAGGTCGCAAATTGGACCTGAAGAGAGAGGGGGCGTCGAGCAAGACAAAGAGCCCTCACTCAAGCAGGTAGCACCCGGAAAAGTGCCAGAAACAGGCACTACAAAGATGCGTGAAACGGTGCTCGCCGAAGTTGCACAAAGGAGTCCCACGTCGCCGGAGACCAACTTAGAAAGTCGTGCAATGCAGGTTAGAGTGCCGTGGACCCAGGCTTGACTGTGCACAAAGGATTTCCGCCGGAAGTGCACAGGGGCCGGAGTAGCTGCAAAGTCGCGGTTCCCAGCAATGCAGCCCAGCGAGGTGAGGCAAGGACTTACCTCCACCAAACTTGGGCTGAAGAGTCACTGGACTGTGGGGGTCACTTGGACAGAGTCGCTGGATTCGAGGGACCTCGCTCGTCGTGCTGAGAGGAGACCCAAGGGACCGGTGATGCAGCTTTTTGGTGCCTGTGGTTGCAGGGGGAAGATTCCGTCGACCCACGGGAGATTTCTTCGGAGCTTCTGGTGCAGAGAGGAGGCAGGCTACCCCCACAGCATGCACAAGCAGGAAAACAGTCGAGAAGGCGGCAGGATCAGCGTTACAGAGTTGCAGTAGTCGTCTTTGCTACTATGTTGCAGGTTTGCAGGCTTCCAGCGCGGTCAGCAGTCGATTCCTTATCAGAAGGTGAAGAGAGAGATGCAGAGGAACTCGGATGAGCTCTTGCATTCGTTATCTAAAGTTTCCCCAGAGACAGAGACCCTAAATAGCCAGAAAAGAGGGTTTGGCTACCTAGGAGAGAGGATAGGCTACTAACACCTGAAGGAGCCTATCAGCAGGAGTCTCTGACGTCACCTGGTGGCACTGGCCACTCAGAGCAGTCCAGTGTGCCAGCAGCACCTCTGTTTCCAAGATAGCAGAGGTCTGGAGCACACTGGAGGAGCTCTGGACACCTCCCAGGGGAGGTGCAAGTCAGGGGAGTGGTCACTCCCCTTTCCTTTGTCCAGTTTCGCGCCAGAGCAGGGGCTAAGGGGTCCCTGAACCGGTGTAGACTGGCTTATGCAGAATTGGGCACATCTGTGCCCAAGAAAGCATTTCCAGAGGCTGGGGGAGGCTACTCCTCCCCTGCCTTCACACCATTTTCCAAAGGGAGAGGGTGTCACACCCTCTCTCAGAGGAAGTTCTTTGTTCTGCCATCCTGGGCCAGGCCTGGCTGGACCCCAGGAGGGCAGATGCCTGTCTGAGGGGTTGGCAGCAGCAGCAGCTGCAGTGAAACCCCAGGAAGGGCAGTTTGGCAGTACCAGGGTCTGTGCTACAGACCACTGGGATCATGGGATTGTGCCAACTATGCCAGGATGGCATAGAGGGGGCAATTCCATGATCATAGACATGTTACATGGCCATATTCGGAGTTACCATTGTGAAGCTACATATAGGTAGTGACCTATATGTAGTGCACGCGTGTAATGGTGTCCCCGCACTCACAAAGTTCAGGGAATTGGCTCTGAACAATGTGGGGGCACCTTGGCTAGTGCCAGGGTGCCCTCACACTAAGTAACTTTGCACCTAACCTTTACCAGGTAAAGGTTAGACATATAGGTGACTTATAAGTTACTTAAGTGCAGTGTAAAATGGCTGTGAAATAACGTGGACGTTATTTCACTCAGGCTGCAGTGGCAGGCCTGTGTAAGAATTGTCAGAGCTCCCTATGGGTGGCAAAAGAAATGCTGCAGCCCATAGGGATCTCCTGGAACCCCAATACCCTGGGTACCTCAGTACCATATACTAGGGAATTATAAGGGTGTTCCAGTAAGCCAATGTGAATTGGTAAAAATGGTCACTAGCCTGTCAGTGACAATTTGAAAGTAATGAGAGAGCATAACCACTGAGGTTCTGGTTAGCAGAGCCTCAGTGAGACAGTTAGGCACCACACAGGGAACATATACATGCACACCTATGAGCACTGGGGCCCTGTGTGACAGGGTCCCAGTGACACATACATATAGGCCACAAACCTATGAGCACTGGGGTCCTGACCAGCAGGATCCCAGTGACACATAACAAACATACTGAAAACATAGTGTTTTCACTATGAGCACTGAGGCCTGGCTATCAGGATCCCAGTGAGACAGTGAAAACAGTGACAAACACCCTGACATACACTCACAAACAGGCCAAAAGTGGGGGTAACAAGGCTAGAAAGAGGCTACCTTCTCACAAACACCCTCTCTCTGAGGAAGTCCTTTGTTCTGCCTTCCTGGGCCAGGCCTGGCTGGACCCCAGGAGGGCAGAAACCTGTCTGAGGGGTTGGCAGCAGCAGCAGCTGCAGTGAAACCCCGGGAAAGGCAGTTTGGCAGTACCAGGGTCTGTGCTAGAGACCCGTGGGATCATGGGATTGTGCCAACAATGCCAGGATGGCATAGAGGGGGCAATTCCATGATCTTAGACATGTTACATGGCCATATTCGGAGTTACCATTGTGAAGCTACACATAGGTAGTGACCTATATGTAGTGCACGCATGTAATGGTGTCCCCGCACTCACAAAGTCCAGGGAATTGGCTCTGAACCATGTGGGGGCACCTTGGCTAGTGCCAGGGTGCCCACACACTAAGCAACTTAGCACCCAACCTTTACCAGTTAACGGTTAGACATATAGGTGACTTATAAGTTACTTAAGTGCAGTGTCAAATGGCTGTGAAATAACGTGGACGTTATTTCACTCAGGCTGCAGTGGCAGGCCTGTGTAAGAATTGTCAGAGCTCCCTATGGGTGGCAAAAGAAATGCTGCAGCCCATAGGGATCTCCTGGAACCCCAATACCCTGGGTACCTCAGTACCATATGCTAGGGAATTATAAGGGTGTTCCAGTAAGCCAATGTAAATTGGTAAAATTGGTCACTAGCCTGTTAGTGACAATTTGTAAAGAGAGAGCATAACCACTGAGGTTCTGGTTAGCAGAGCCTCAGTGAGGCAGTTAGGCATCACACAGGGAACACATACATATAGGCCACAAACTTATGAGCACTGGGGTCCTGGCTAGCAGGGTCCCAGTGACACATAATAAACATACTGAAAACATAGGGTTTTCACTTTGAGCACTGGGCCCTGGCTAGCAGGATCCCAGTGAGACAGTGAAAACATCCTGACATACACTCACAAACAGGCCAAAAGTGGGGGTAACAAGGCTAGAAAGAGGCTACTTTCTCACACTACTCCTCTTTACGCACCTTTTCACTCTCTCCTGCACTCACTTCCTTTCATCTCCTCCTCTTCAGCGCACCTTTTCACTCTATTCTGCACGCACTTCCTTTCATATCCTCTTCAGCGCACCTTTTCACTCTCCTGCACTCAGTTCCTTTCACCTCCTCCTCTTCAGCACCCCTTTTCACTCTCTCCTGCACGCACTTCCTTTCACCTCCTCCTCTTCAGCACACTTTTTCACTCTCTCCTGCATGCACTTCCTTTCACCTCGTCCTCTTCAGTGCACCTTTTCACTCTCTCCTGCCCTCTCTTCCTTTCATCTCCTCCTCTTCAGCACACCTTTTCACTCTCCTGCACTCACTTCCTTCCACCTCCTCCTCTTCAGCGCAACTTTTCACTCTCTCCTGCACACACTTCCTTTCACCTCCTCCTCTTCAGCGCACCTTTTCACTCTCTCCTGCACGCACTTCCTTTCATCTCCTCGTCTTCAGCGCACCTTTTCACTCTCTCCTGCCCTCACTTCCTTTCATCTCCTCCTCTTCAGCGCACTTTTTCACTCTCCTGCACTCACTTCCTTCCACCTCCTACTCTTCAGCGCACCTTTTCACTCTCTCCTGCATGCACTTTCTTTCATCTCCTCATCTTCAGCGCACCATTTCGCTCTCCTGCACGTACTTCCTTTCATCTCCTCCTCTTCAGCACACCTTTTCACTCTCACCTGCACGCACTTCCTTTCATCTCCTCTTCAGCGCACATTTTCACTCTCTCCTGCAGGCACACACTTCCTTTCTCCTCCTCTTCAGCACACCTTTTCACTCACTTCCTTTCATCTCCTCTTCTTCAGCAGACCTTTTCACTCTCTCCTGCAAGCACTTCCTTTCACCTCCTCCTCTTCAGCACACATTTTCACTCTCTCCTGCATGCATTTCCTTGCATCTCCTCCTCCTCTTCAGTGCACCTTTTCAGTCTCTCCTGCACGCACTTCCTTGTATCTCCTCCTCCTCTTCAGCGCACCTTTTCACTCTCTCCTGCACGCACTTCCTTTCAAATCCTCCTCTTCAGCACACCTTTTCACTCTCCTGCACTCACTTCTTTTCACATCTTCCTCTTCAGTGCACCTTTTCACTCTCTCCTGCACACACTTCCTTACATCTCCTCATCTTCAGCGCACCTTTTCACTCTCCTGCACACACTTCCTTTCACCTCCTCCTCTTCAGCGCACCTTTTCGCTCTCTCCTGCATGCACACACTTCCTTTCTCCTCCTCTTCAGCACACCTTTTCCCTCACTTCCTTTCATCTCCTCTTCTTCAGCAGACCTTTTCACTCTCTCCTGCACGCATTTCTTTTCACCTCCTCCTCTTCAGCACACCTTTTCACTCTCTCCTGCATGTATTTCCTCGCATCTCCTCCTCCTCTTCAGCGCACCTTTTCACTCTCTCCCGCACGCACTTCCTTGCATCTCCTCCTCCTCTTCAGCGCACCTTTACACTCTCTCCTTCACGCACTTCCTTTCAAATCCTCCTCTTCAGCACACCTTTTCACTCTCCTGCACTCACTTCTTTTCACCTCTTCCTCTTCAGTGCACCTTTTCACTCTCTCCTGCACGCACTTCCTTACATCTCCTCGTCTTCAGCGCACCTTTTCACTCTCCTGCACACACTTCCTTTCACCTCCTCCTCTTCAGCGCACCTTTTCACTCTCTCCTGCACGCACTTCCTTTCACCTCCTCCTCTTCAGCGCACCATTTCACTCTCTCCTGCATGCACTTCCTTTCACCTCCTCCTCTTCAGCGCACCTTTTCACTCTCTCCTGCACGCACTTCCTTTCACCTCCTCCTCTTCAGCGCACCTTTTCACTCTCTCCTGCACGCACTTCCTTTTATCTCCTCCTCTTCAGCGCACCTTTTCACTCTCTCCTGCATGCTCTTCCTTTCATCTTCTCCTCTTCAGCACACCTTTTCACTCTCTCCTGCATGCACTTCCTTTCACCTCCTCCTCTTCACCGCACCTTTTCACTCTCTCTTGCACCCACTTCCTTTCACCTCCTCCTCTTCAGCGCACCTTTTCACTCTCTCCTGCACGCATGCACTTCCTTTCTCCTCCTCTTCAGCACACCTTTTCACTCTCCTGCACTCACTTCCTTTCATCTCCTCTTCAGCGCACCTTTTCACTCTCCTGCACTCACTTCCTTTCATCTCCTCATCTTCAGCGCACCTTTTCACTCTCTCCTGCACGCACTTCCTTTCTCCTCCTCTTCAGCGCACCTTTTCACTCTCTCCTGCACGCATGCACTTCCTTTCTCCTCCTCTTCAGCACACCTTTTCACTCTCCTACACTCACTTCCTTTCCTCTCCTCTTCAATGCACCTTTTCACTCTCCTGCACTCACTTCCTTTCGTCTCATTTTCAGCGCACCTTTTCACTCTCTCCTGCACGCACTTCCTTTCTCCTCCTCTTCAGCACACCTTTTCACTCTCTCCTGCACGCACGCACTTCCTTTCTCCTCCTCTTCAGCACACCTGTTCACTCTCCTGCACTCACTTCTTTTCACCTCTTCCTCTTCAGCGCACCTTTTCACTCTCTCCTGCACGTACTTCCTTTCACCTCCTCCTCTTCAGCGCACCTTTTCACTCTCTCCTGCATGCACTTCCTTTCATCTCCTCCTCTTCAGCGCACCATTTCAGTCTCTCCTGCATCCACTTCCTTTCATTTCCTCCTCTTCAGCGCACCTTTTCACTCTCTCCTGCATGCACTTCCTTTCATCTCGTCCTCTTCAGCGCACCTTTTCACTCTCTCCTGCACCCACTTCCTTTCACCTACTCCTCTTCAGCGCAGCTTTTCACTCTCTCCTGCACGCACTTCCTTTCATCTCCTCCTCTTCAGTGCACCTTTTCACTCTCTCCTGCACGCACTTCCTTTCATCTCCTCTTCAGCGCACCTTTTCACTCTCTTCTGCACGCACTTCCTTTCATCTACTCCTCTTAAGCGCACCATTTCACTCTCTCCTGCACTCACTTCCTTTCATCTCCTCCTCTTCAGCGCACCTTTTCACTCTCTCCTGCACGCACTTCCTTTCACCTCCTCCTCTTCAGTGCACCTTTTCAGTCTCTCCTGCACGCACTTCCTTTAATCTCCTCTTCTTCAGCGCACCTTTTCACTCTCCTGCACGCACTTCCTTTCACCTCCTCCTCTTCAGTGCACCTTTTCAGTCTCTCCTGCACGCACTTCCTTTAATCTCCTCTTCTTCAGCGCACCTTTTCACTCTCTCCTGCATGCACTTCCTTTCCTCTCCTCTTCAACGCACCTTTTCACTCTCTCCTGCACTCACTTCCTTTCATCTCCTCTTCAGCGCACCTTTTCTCTCTCCTGCACTCACTTCTTTTCATCTCCTCTTCAGCGCACCTTCTCACTCTCTCCTGCACTCACTTCCTTTCACCCCCTCCTCCTCAGCGCACCTTTTCAGTCTCTTGTGCACTCACTTCCTTTCACCTCCTCTTCACCACCCTCACCCCCCCACACACACATGACCCGCCCACCTGCAAGCGCTGCATTTTCTTTTCCTTTGGTGCTCTCCATAGTTCAACAGCTGTGGACCTCACTCGCACACTTGCCCACAATTTCAGCTGACTCCTAGGTGGCCATCACTCTGTGCTCTCCGCAGAGAGGCCAAGGATTGGATGTGCATGTCGTTTGACCACTTTTAAGACCCACTGAGAGGCTCTGTGTGGTGTTTGCAGCCTCAGCTGATGCAGTAGGGATCTGCATCATAAACACCCACTTACAACCCAAACTCACCCGTTACCTGGAGGCAGGACCCGCTTTAGTGCTGATGGCGCCCGGTGCGACAACCCCCCCTCCCCCTCCATATGACCTCCTACTCGGATTCTCTCGCAACCACTGAGCAAAGGTGCCCCTCATGTCTCCATGTCCCCTCTCTCAAATACATTTCATTTGTTTAATAGGGCTGGTAAAGGCTGGCTTCACTAATCCTCTCTGCTGTACAGCTCTGTTCTTTGCAGCAGGCACTTTAACCCTCTGCGCTACTTTATGGGGAGTCAAAACCCCTGATAGACAAATCTATCCCTCTCTCTCAAAGGAACATTAATCACAAGAGTTATCTTGACAATTTTATTACTCCCTGAAAGCTGGAGACACAAGGAACTCTGCAGCAGGTGTTTTTGTATTGTAATTAGTCAGTGCCCCATACTCCTACCCACCTCCTCCACCCAGGTCAGCGCCCAGGGGGCACAGATGGCACTGCCCTTAAGCCACCCTGCCTGAGACAGGTCATTTCACACAATACACACGTCATGTGTTCTTGATACCAACCGAGAAACACAATATCTGGAAAAAGCAAATAGTCTTGGCTAAAGCAAGATGAATAAACATATGTGAAATGTAAACAGGGACTGGCGTACTGACACAGATGACCTTTGTGGAGTACAGTCATTGTTGATAAATCCATCGATGTTTTTGCCTGTAAAGTTATGAAGCCCTGTGTCATATTCCATTTTTAAATTACTTCCGGACCTAGCCCCCCCAAGCCCCTGCTCCCACTATCTTGACAATTTCTCCTTGTGCTTCCTTCCCAAATAATCCGATGATGTGGTTACTTATCATTTGGCAACACTGTCATTGAATAAAAAAATGAGATTTTCGGTCAGTGTTGGAATTTGAAAAGAATATTCCAGGATCTCATAAATCTGGGATAAGGCAGTGGCAGCAGAAGTGGAGGGGGTGGTGAGGGGGTTCACGAGTGGGTCATTCATGAAAAGCTGAGACTGACTAACAACTCTTTTTTTGCTGTTAAAAAAACTCTGCATCTAAAGAAATTGGGGAACAAGGAAGAATACTGTGGTATATCCATCCTGGCATATTTAATTGGCCACTGACACTGCATTTAAAATATGATTTGGAGTTAGGGCCCCTGGTGGCCCTTGTGTACTGGCGAGCTCAAGGGTATAATAGCTGTAAGATATTTTTTGTGGGAAATGCATTTTCTGCAGAGACCTGTGTGCAGTCTACTTACAGGTTCGACTCATCGTTAAATAGCTCAGTGGGTAAATGTGCATGTTGCAAAGCATACCTTTGACTCATCCCAAACCTCGTTTTACTACTACGATCCTCCTAATCCTTTTCTACAGACTCTCCCCACATCAATCTCTCCTTTGCTAATCCCAAACCTCATCTTACTACTATGATCTCCTAATTAACGCTTTCTAGACTCTTCCCTCCTCTATCCCTCCATTATTCTATTCAGTCCAACTAACAGACTTGCATGTCCTCTGCTCAATTTTACCTGATATTTTCATGTTTTAATACTGTACACCTAATTCTCTATACTATTCCACCACTAATTTTTTGGGTCTCAGAGTAGCGTGCTACTCACCGAAAAGCGCTTTGACACCTCATCCGGGGTAGTAAGCTCTATATAAATACAGTTACAATACAATACACGCCGGTCAGAGGTTTGTTTTTATGTGGATAGCTCAGTGAATGACTGCTTTTGTTGAAGAAACCTTTGTGATACCCAGCGGTCACAAGTTACAATTAGTTGTAATATAGCTAAGTTAGTGATGAAAATGCACCAAGGAGATGCTTGCAAACTGCAAGCCAGAAGTAAAGAAGCTCGCTCGCAGTCAAACGTATCGGCAATCATGCAATTATCCATGTAAAGGGGGCGGTCTGTAGGGCGGTGACCAAACCGCCCCAAGGCGGGACAAAGGTAAAGTATTTACCAATGATGGTAAAGGATTTTTGAAAGGCAAGCCCACGAGTGAGAAATTGTGATGGCGAGTGGTGGGAGTAGTTAAAAGCCCACGATACTTACAACAGGTCAAAGTGCATGCACGCTCGACCTAAAAACCAGCTTCCACATCATGGTATAGTTCTTAAGTGCTTGTGAAGTAAGTGTCTTTCTTACCTGATGGCGTTGGCATCGAAGGCGTACACTCCGACTTGATCCCAGCCAGGAGGAGATCCATACATAAGGAGTGCTGATGGTCCCTTAAGTCAGGCGTTTGTGTTGGCTCCACCCGGAGATTAATGAGTTTGCTGCTCTGAACAGAAAGTTTTAGTAAACTGCACCAACACACATTCAGGATGTTTCAAAGGGGCTGGTCCTGAGCCTGGATCCAGATCGATCATAACTGCTAGACCCCACTGGATCCCCACTTTTCCATCACGGATTGTGGTGCAATAAAGATATAGGGCCTGATTCTAACTTTGGAGGACGGTGTTAAACCGTCCCAAAAGTGGCGGATATACCACCTACCGTATTACGAGTCCATTATATCCTATGGAACTCGTAATACGGTAGGTGGTATATCCGCCACTTTTGGGACGGTTTAACACCGTCCTCCAAAGTTAGAATCAGGCCCATAGACTTTGCACCTGGCACAAATTCAAATGGCAGAAAAAAAGTCCAACTACTGCTGAAGACCAACTTGGAGCCAACTCTCTGGGAAGGTGGGCACATGGTGGGCACAGGTAGCGTTGGTTCAGATATCGACAAGGCAGTTCCTTGATGCCAGTGGACGAGAGGGGTCTCCACCCTCTCTTCGTTCTTGGGGGGCCTTCAATAAGTCCAAATCTTTGTTGTGTAAGTTCACTGTTAACTTCAGAGCCAGAGGTTAGTCTTTGGTGGGCCCATCTGATGTGCATGTCTCAATCAATGCCTGATTCCCGCACGCGGCCTGCTGGGGGTACTCCGGGCCATGCATCCTAGGACATAACAGAAGGACCCAACACTCCCATCCCTCTGAGCCCTGTGCCAACTTCATCAGAGCCTTTATTTATTTGAAGATGGATCTGGTTCAACCTCCATCTCTCTCTGTCCTGTTACTATATTGTCACTGTCCCCCATCTCAGTGCACCCCCCTGCACCATCACCCCTATCTCACTCCTCCACTTCTGGACCCTGGGAGCCCTGCTTCTGCGCATTTCTGGGCCTTGAGCTGTACTATTTATATATAATGAAGCCTAATGCTCCCTTGTCTGGTGAACATCACCTTCCATCTACAGCTTGTTGGCAGGTAACCTCCTGATGATATAAAAGGCTGCCAATACTCAGAAGAATTGAATTCTGAAAAGAAAGCCCAACAAGTCCCATAACTAAATAGTTGCATAAAGATTGACATTGAAAGCAGGGCGATCACCGCAGTAGCCCAGGATCACACCACGCAGCTCCTTCGCACAACACTGTTTCTCTCTAAACACAAAGGGGGTCATTACAGCATTGGCGGTAAAAGGTGCTTACTGCCGTGCAGAAGACTGCCAATACACCACGGCGGCGGCGGCATTCCGCCACAGCTATTATGACACACATCTTGGAATCCGCCGAAATTCAGACACCCACACTACACCGCCACATCAAAGGTCAGTGATAAACTGGCGGAAACAAATCCTCCACCTCCACGCCAACAGAAACACGCCCATGCTATTACGACCCACGAATCCACGCGGCGGTCTTTCAACCGTGGTATTCCATTGGCGGTACACACCGCCGCGCTCAAAATACACACACATCTCCAAAACACCGCCACATTGGACAATTCTAAATACACACACCTGATACACATACACACACCACTCCCAAACACCAAACACAATATAAAACACACACCCACATCACCCACAAACCCCTACGACCAAAAATTAGACACGAAGGCGACAGAGAGAGAGCACAGAATAGACAACCCCACTACACAGAGGCACACAACACCATCACCCACACAACATCCACGCACAAAACACCACACAACACTACACTCACCACACTCATCACCACATACACCACCCCACACATCAACCACACCACCCCATGGCACGCCAAAGACACGCCCGCTTCTCAGAGGAGGAGCTCAGGGTCATGGTGGAGGAAATCATCCGGGAAGAGCCACAGCTATTTGGCTCACAGGTACAGCACACATCAATAGCCAGGAAGATGGATTTATGGCGCAGAATAGTCGACAGGGTGAACGCCGTGGGACAGCACCCAAGAAATAGGGAGGACATCAGGAAGAGGTGGAACGACCTACGGGGGAAGGTGCGTTCCACGGTCTCCAGGCACAACATCGCGGTACAGCGGACTGGCGGCGGACCCCCACCTCCTCCACCACAACTAACAACATGGCAGAAGCAAGTGTTGACCATCTTGCATCCTGAGGGCCTCGCAGGAGTCGGTGGAGGATGGGACACTGGTAAGTCAAATCTTAACTATCATATCCCCCACCCTACCTGCATGCTATCACACACCCCCTCCCTCACACCCTCCCCTATCACTACAACTTCACACTAATGTACCCATGACACAAACCACCCATCCCAACACCAAGCCCTGCATGACACAACTAAGCATGGACACCCCTCACTAAAGCATGCCCACTGCACATACCCAGTACACCCCCCCAACCATCACCACACAAACTCACACACAGGAATGCATGCACTGGGGTACACAAACACCCACCCATTGCACACCATTACACACACACATGCAATAATCATGCTCTTATGCCCCTGCAGGAACCCGAAGGACCATCACCACACCAGAGGGTCCAGACAACACCACTCCACCCCCAGAAGAGGCCCACAGTGACGAGAGCAGCTCTGCCCTACTGGATCCTGATGACCAGCCCGGACCATCGTGGGCCTCGGGACAGTCGGTTCCCCTCGCACAGGCACAGCCTAACAATGACCTTCCACCCTCTGGTAACACCAGCACAGCACCCACCCAGCGGGCCGAAACCTCCCTACCCAGGACAGGTCAATCAGCGGTGTGTCCACCATTACAGGGCACCCAGGCTAACCCACCACCCCAACAACAACAGGGACCTGGGGGTAGTGGTAGTGGGCACACAGTCCAGGGGACGGAGGCCCAGGAACACAGGGGAACTGGGAGGGCTGCTGTGCGACAGGGGGGGGACAGGCTAAGGGAACCCACCCTCCACGAAGCCCTCTCCTCCATCATGGGAGCCTACCACCACTCCCAGGAGACGATGGCGACGGTCCTGGACAAGTTGCAGGAGACCCTGCACCTGCAGGACGAACTGTATTTGGGGTTCAGGGAGGAGCTCAGGACCATCAGCTCCGCCCTGGGCACCATTGTAGGGGTGCTGAAGGACATACAGACGACCTTGAGGGACACTGTTGCACTCCAAGGGGCCCCTGACACTAGCCAGGATGATGAAATGCCCACCACCTCCGCCGGCGCTAGTGGACAGGACGCCCCGCCACAGGACCAACACACCAGCCCGCCACCCCCTGCAGACGGGCAACCACCACGCAAGCGGTCCCTGAGATCCAGGAACAGGACAGAGCAAGATGGCAAGACCCCCGCCAGGAAATGAGACCACCCTGATCGTCCTCCCACTGTCCCACTTTGTTACCCTGTCCATACTTTAACTGCCCCAGCTCCTCTTCCTATGCCCAGATGGGCAGTGCACCTGTGAGACTAATAGACTGGACTCTGCCATGGACATTCCTCCGCCATGACCCATCCTCATTTTACAACCCCCTCCCATTTCAGAGCACTTCAATAAACACCCTTGAAACACAAAACAATCTGGAGTCAGTCTGTGATTTAGTAAAAATTTATTATCAATGACAGTGTCATAATGGGTGTACCATTCTAAAGCTAACATACCTATGTCACACATCACAAGCCCTTGAAGGATGCAAGCAGTTGACACGTAGGTAACCACACCTGTGAAACCGTAATGGAAGGGTACAACTCAGTTACCAAATGTTGACTTAAATCGAAAAACAGGATAGAGGTAGACGTGTGAAAGTTAATGTAATGCTAAAAATGAAAATGTTCTCACCTGTGTGTCACTGGAAATATTGCTGTATGACTGACTCCCTGTTGTCGTTGTCTTCTTCATCAGCTTCATCCTCATCACTGTCCACAGGCTCCACAGCTGCTACAACACCGTCATCTGGATCATCCTCCTGCAGAAAAGGCACCTTGCGTCGCAATGCCAAATTATGGAGCATGGAGCAGGCGATGATGATGTTGCACACCTTCTTCAGTGAGTAGAATAGGGATCCACCTGTCATATGGAGGCACCTGAACCTGGCCTTCAGGAGGCCGAAGGTGCGTTCGATCACCCTCCTAGTCCGCCCATGGGCCTCATTGTACCGTTCCTCTGCCCTGGTCCTGGGATTCCTCACTGGGGTCAATAGCCACGAAAGGTTGGGGTAACCAGAGTCCCCCAAAAGCCATACACCTTGCCTCTGGAGTTGACCCATCATATCAGGGATGCTACTATTCCGCAGGATGTAGGCGTCATGCACTGAGCCAGGGAACATAGCATTTACCTGCGAGATGTACTGGTCTGCCAAACATACCATCTGTACATTCATGGAATGATAACTCTTCCTGTTCCTGTACACCGGTTCACTCCTGTGGGGGGGGACCAGAGCTACATGGGTCCCATCAATAGCACCTATGACGTTGGGGATATGTCCAAGGGCATAGAAGTCACCTTTCACTGTAGGCAAATCCTCCACCTCAGGGAAAATGATGTATCTCCTTACGTGTTTCAGCAGGGCAGACAACACTCTGGACTACACATTGGAAAACATAGGCTGGGACATCCCTGATGCCATGGCCACTGTTGTCTGAAAAGACCCACTTGCAAGGAAATGGAGCACTGACAGCACCTGCACGTCAGGGTGGATTCCAGTCGGATGGCGGATTGGTGACATCAGGTCTGGCTCCAACTGGCTACATAGTTCCTGGATTGTGGCACGGTCAAACCGGTAGGTTACGATGACATGTCGCTCTTCCATTGTCAACAGGTCCACCAGCGGTCGGTACACCGGAGGATTCCGCCATCTTCTCATATGTCCCAGCAGACGGTGCCTACGAAGGACAACAGCGAAAAACCAGTCATTAGTCCTCCAGGTATGTACCCACAGTCACACACAAGACTACACCACTCACATAACCCTTCCTGTATGTGTATGAGTGTAGGCCTAGCTATGTGTGACGCAGTATGAAATGAAGCCATGTGGGCCCCTGAAATGGCGTCTGCCTGACCTCTAAACTGGGACAATGGGATTGTGGGGTAACTGCGCTGGCGTTACACACCGTCGCGGTAGGCGGTTGTAGACCGTGGCGCAATGCTGCATTGGTTAACATTGGACCCTATGGGTCCCAGGAGCCAATGAACAGGTGCGCCAGCGGTGATGATGCGCACCGCCGCGGACGGCACCGCTTCTATCTGTTCAATCACTAGATACCTGACCTTCGACAGGAGAGGACCTACACTGCAAGTACTGCTGTGACCTCGGTCTGGAAGCGACGATGGCTGCTGCGTCTGGGGAAAGGGCCCCTGCCTTCACTGCACAGGAGTTGGAGAAACTGGTAGACGGAGTCCTCCCCAGTACACGCTACTCTACGGCCCTCCAGACCAACAGGTTAGTACACAGGGAGCACGTTGTATGGGCTAGGCCTGGGTGGAGAGGGCTGGTTGGAAGAGGGAATGGGGCAGAGTCCATAGAACATTAATGCATGGTAATGAATGGGCCACATGGCCAGAGTAGAGAGGGGGCCACTCACAACGACGGTGCAGTTGGTAATGACTGTTCCTCTTTCCTTGTGCATGTCATGTAGGTCAGCACCCACCAGAAGAGGGACATTTGGCGTGCCATCGCCAAGGAAGTCCGGACCCTGGGGGCCTACCAGAGACGGGGCACCCACTGCCGTAAGAGATGGGAGGACATTCGCCGCTGCAGCAAGAAGACGGCGGAGGCTCAGCTGGGGATGGCCTACCAACGTGGGAGGGGTGCCTGTCGCACCATGACCCCCCTGATGTTCCGGATCCTGGCGGTGGCCTACCCGGAGTTGGATGGGCGCTTGAGGGCATCACAGCAGACACAAGGGGGTGAGTACAACCTCATTCTGCGGACTTTGCGTGCAGTGGAGGCGTCTGGGTGGGGGAGGTGGGCTGTGGGTGTCCCTAGGCCAGGGCGAGTTAGGTAGGCAAGGCCCCTCCATAATGTAGCCCATGTGGCACTCTACCCCACCTCAGCAGAGTGCCAAGTCGAGGTATAGTTGCCCCTGTGGCATCCATGTGCGCCGATGTCCACCATTGCCATATAGGCCATATCCCAGAAATTGCATGTGCAGGAGCACGGCGTAATGCAGGGGGCATCTGCGTTTGTCTTGTCCGCCAACAGTAGCGGTAAGCCATGCACTAAAACCCTCTTTCTTCTGTCTCCCCCCCTTTGTCTGCTCTCCCTGTCCTTCTGTACATCAGCATCATCAGGCGGAGGTACAGTGGCACCAGAGCACGAGGGAGCTGCATCCCACATGGCCATGGAGGGCCACACCACGGACTCTGAATGCACCAGTGGGACGGAGGGCGAGGGGAGCTTCACGTCGGCCACCGGATCACCAAGCAGCGACACGGACTCGTTCGACGATGGGAGCTCCCTTGTGGTGGCGGCACCATCTGTGCCCCCCACCTCTACAGGTACAGCCGCCACCTCCCCTACCAGCACCGCCCTCCCAGCAGCCCCTCAGCGTTCGCCCCGTGCCCGCTCACCCAGGAAGGTGGGCATCACCTTCGCCCCAGGTACCTCAGGCCCTGCCCCAGTCACCCCTGCTGCCCTCAGTGAGGAGGTCATTGACCTCCTCAGGTCACTCACTGTTGGGCAGTCTACCATTGTGAATGCCATCCAGGGTGTAGAACAAAATGCATTCCTGGAGGGCATTCATTCTGGTCAGGCTGTCCTTCAGCGAACCCTGCAATCTTTGGCCTCAGCACTGATGGCAGCAATTGTCCCTGTGTCTAGCCTCCCCCCTCCAACTTCCTCCACCCAGACCCAATCTCCTATACCCCAGCCCATCCCAAGCACACCTACAGACCAGCATGCACACAAGTCAACACACATAAGTAGCTCAAGCAAACATAGGCACCACACACACCACAAGCACTCACGCAAGCCTCGCCCACATACAGACACAACAACATCCACTGCCTCCACTGTGTCCCCCTCCTTCTCTTCTCCCTCCTCCCTACCAGTGTCGTCTACACTCTCACCTGCATGCACTACATCTACAGCCACTAGGACTCGCACCAGTACACCCAGCACCACACCCCGCTCACCTGCACTCACCACCTCCACTACCATTTACACGTCCCCTGTGTCCTCTCCCAGTGTGTCTGTGACGCCCCCTCCCAAAGTACACAAACGCCGGCAATCACTCAACCAACATCCATCCACCTCACGACGGCCTCCAGTACCTGCACCTGCACCCGAAACACCTAAAGTGACACCTCCGACAACCACCTCCTCTTCCTCCACTCCCAGACCCCCTCCAGCTACCCATCCCAGTGTTCGTCAGAAACTTTCCCTCTGTAAAGTTGACATTTTTGCCCCCACTCCACCCCCTCCAATTCATCAGTCCCGTCGTAGCACCTCAGCCAAAAAGCCTCCAATACCAGTGGTGCCTGTTCAAGGGTTTTGGAGTGCACCGGCACCAGGGTAGGCAGTAGGACCCGGAGCCAAGGCACTGGCAGCCCACCCCCTGTAAAGGCAATAAAATTGGAGAGTGGACGACGGGACCGTGTTAAGACTCCAGGTGGGAAAACAACTGACATGGGTTCCAAGGGGATAGGAGTGTCAGCTGTGACTCCACCAAAGGTGGTGAAGGGCCAGAGGAAGTGTGCCCAGCCTGTTGTGAGTGTCACGGCGGAGAAGTGCGCCATCATTCCCGGCGGACGAGACACAACCGCCAGCACCGTCGTTACTGGTCCAGAGACCACCGCCAGAGTCACAGCCCAGGAGGGCCCCACTATCGTCACTGGTCAGGAGACCACCGCCAGAGTCACAGCCCAGGAGGGCCCAAGTATCGTCACTGGTCAGGAGACCACCGCCAGAGTCACAGCCCAGGAGGGCCCAAGTATCGTCACTGGTCAGGAGACCACCGCCACCACCGGAGTCAGTGCCCTGGAGGGCTCCGGCTGCCACAGCCCCGCTGGGCAATGATGAAACGTCATGCCACACACCAATGTCCTTATCAGAACCACCATGGCAAAGCACTGCTGAACAGGGCAAAGACCGCCATGTCAAAGCACCGCTGAACAGGGCACAGACCGCCATGGCAAAGCACCGCTGAACAGGGCAAAGACCGCCATGGTAAAGCACCGCTGAACAGGACAAGCACCGGGTAGGAATGAATGGCCCGCCACATCAGGCATCCTTATCCCATGTGCAGCTGGGACAGTGACAGGACACGACTTTTCACGGGGAGACTCATCCCGTTTGGGCACCAGTCCCCCCCAGTACCAGTAGAGACCTGCATCAACTTGAGAGACTGTGGCTTAACACTCCCCAGGATGGCAGAGTGGGCAAACCACCCACTGTATAGACTTGAGAGACTGTGGCTTTGAACTCCCCAGGATGGCAGAGTGGGCAAACCACCCACTGTATAGACTTGAGAGACTGTGGCTTTGCACTCCCCAGGATGGCACAGTGGGCAACCCACCCACTGTATAGACTTGAGAGACTGTGGCTTTGCACTCCCCAGGATGGCACAGTGGGCAAACCACCCAGTGTAGAGACTTGAGAGACTGTGGCTTTGCACTCCCCAGGAGGGCATGAATGGGCATGGAGCCCCGTCGTGGATCTGGCTTTGCAGTCATCCGGCTGAGGTGCCCCCCCTTCCCTTCCCCCTGAGGTGCCTGTAGAATTTCTATCTGATGCCCCGGCAGTGTTCTCTCCGATTGTGGTCAGGTATCGTTTGTGGGCCTCGCCCATGCATTTTTGGACTGTTGGTGCACGGACATTGTTATGTACACATCTGCACTACTTCTCGTCTTGTATATAATTCTGACTGATTTTCAAATATATATCTGTATATTTTTGTATGACATGTATATTGGCACATTACTTTGCTTGACCGATTTTCGCTTCGTGTATTCATTCTTCCGGGGGGATTGTGGGTTGTTACTGTGATTTTTGTGAATGCATTGGTGTGTATGTTATAATATGCGAGGGTGGGGGTGGGGGTGTTTGGTGTGTGTCCCCCTAACTTTTGCCTCCCCCCCCCCATGTCGTAGGTGCAGTACTCACCGTTGTCTGCGGCGCCTACGTAGCTGTTGGTCGTAGAAGAGCAGAAACACAAGGGCGGGGAGTATTTGGAGTTCCGGCTCCATGGATTCCTCGTTCCTCGTGGGATATGTTAAGGTGAGCGTTTTCCCATAGCAAAAGCTGTTTCTGCTGTGTTTTTATCTACGGTGAATCCGCCCCGGAAAAGGTGGCGGATTGGCGGGTTGTAATAGTGTGGGCGGTACATTGTCTTCCGTCTGTCTGTTGGCGGTGACCGCCGCGCTGCTTGTCTGTACCGCCGTGGTGGGCGAAGTGTTAAAGTGGCTGTCTTTGTTGGCGGTTTCCGCCAGGGTCATAATTCCCTTTTTTTGTCCTCTGGACTGTTTGCGGTATTTCCGCTGCTTTAACACCGTCCGCCAGGGTTGTAATGACCCCCAAAGTGTTTCAGGCTGGGGTGGTCACAATTCAAGAGAGATTGACTTTGCTAATCCAAACCCGTCGCACGAACCCCCAAACGAGGACTGTTGCTGGGGGCTTGGGCCATGAGGCTCACAGCAGTTGGTGCCCATGGGCAGAGGATGTGTTGTCAGAACACTACATGCTTAAGATGAAACAAGACAACTTCTATCCTGTTGAGGAGAAGAAAGTGATGTGTATGAATGGGGGACTGATGGGAAGTGTGGCGGCGAGCGGGTTAGGTCCATGAAGTTGTTGGGTCTTCCTATCCGTATCAAGGAGGCCCTCGGGCTGGTTTAGATATGTATAGGATAAAATACCCCCTGCTGTACATTATAAGAATATTGCAAGTCAACAAGGAGTTCCATAACCGTATAGCGGAATGAAGCCGAAGGCTGAGTTCATCTATAAGGTTATGGTACTCAGAAGTGACTTACAATATCCCTATCATGTATAGCAGGGGGTATTTTATCCCATATAATATGTGGCCACACTGTCATCTTTCCTATAAACCACTTAAAACTTTGGTGCGTACCTCTTTCATATGAAAGAGCAAGCACGTTTGTAAACGTGAAGAATAACAATAAAACCTCTAATGCAAAATGAAACACATCAAAAACATGTTAGATATTTGTTGCAAACAGTTTTTTTAACAAAAGCTGCAGTAGCTTGGAATGTGCAGAAACATTCAGAAAGATTACAGTTTTTCTCTATCTAATGAGTGCAAAAATAAACACTTTCTCTGCTTGTCATTGTAAGCTAAAAAAATATAGTAGAAGAAAAGCAAAGTTAGTTTTTGTTGCTTTAAACAGCTGCTCCGTGATCTGCTTTCACCTCGGCTGCTGACAGCAAGTATTGTGATGTCAGAACTCGACTGCGGTTCAACCTGACATCTTTATAATCCTCGACTGCGTGTGTCATAAATTACTGAATATAAAGAAATTAGCAACAGGTATTTACACAGGTATTACAGAATACCATGTATTATAATATGAGGGATTACAGAATTCCATGTATTATAATATCCTCGCAGCCTGGCGGGTGACTCACCATAGTGGACAGAAGCTGGTGAGTACCAAGGATGCTGCAGGAGGACGGTTCCTGCAGTCACAGGGGTGCAATTGCTGCTGCAGGGGAGCAGGATTCCAAGGTCCCGTCTCTGCTCCAGTGGGTCAGCTCACATGTACTTCATTATGGATGTAGTTACTTGCTGCTGCCTCTAGGGGGCTTAAAGGTGGTCTGGGTCAATGCCCTTCTACATGGGATGGATGGAGGTCTCATCTCGGACAGTTCTTGCAGTTAGACATCACTGCTGATGCATCAGGTACCTAGTGGGAGCCTCAGGCCTGGCCCCAGCCTTGCGGAGGCAGGTACACATATTCCCTTACCCAGTGTTTAATTTGTAAATAACAATGTGCAGGTGCCCAAAGCCCTCTTCTTAAACACACAGCTGCTTCAATTAAATGTGCGAGCATGGAATACTGAGGCAGCATAATCCTGAAGCCATCTCGGGCCTCTTCAATCAATTTACAGCCACTCCCTGCCCCTTCAGCTCACTCTTTCAGCGTTCTGCTTTCTCCCTTTGAGGCACTTTTTCGTTTTTCTCTTCCTCCGTCTTTTCCATGTGTGTCTTTTGCTCGTAGTAAATGCTTGAGGCAGAAAAACACCAGAGACCACCGGCTCAAATTAAGCACTGCAAGACTACTCTTAGAGCCCTCTATGGTGCAGGGCTGTACCCACTGAAGCCTCTCACAAGGCAGGGCTGTGCCCATAGAGGCCTCTAACTGTGCAAAAATAAGTCCCGCCCCTCAAAAATAAGTGCCTGCGCTCTGCACTGGAAACCACTGGCTCAAATTAAGCACTGCCCTTAACTCAGTAACCAAGGTCACTTTCTTTAAAGCGCTGCAGTAAGGCTCAAGTTTTCAATCCCAGTTTTAGCAGTTGGCATAATCGCACAGGGGCAACTTTGCAGACTTACTCCTGCCCTCACTCGTCATCCTTGAAACCGACAGATAACTTCACCCCGGTGCTGTGAAAAAGCAGTTTTCCTTCCATTCGACACTAATACTCCTGGTTGGAGCATTTAGAATTACAGAGGGGGACTTCACCCCACAGTGAGTATAATTCACCAGATGGGGCTTACTATTATGTATTCCACTCAGTTTGGACCATCCCGGGACTACTTGGGTCAAGATGTCCCATATCACTTTTCTCGCCTGTTGAGACCCCTCTACTCAGTTAAGGGTCGAAACTTGGTCGACAAATAAAAACAAACAAATAGATATTTGACATTGGCTAAGAGTTAAGAACTGTTGTTGGTTGTTTTGAAAAAACACCCAAACCTTTTTGAAATGTGTTTTTCCACTACCCTTGTTAAACTTTGGGTTTTGTTTTTTCTCTCACTGGGACATCCTGCACTAAATGTATCTTGTGATGAAGAATAATGTATGTTGGTAAATATAAGTTACATATGATACATTATGGTCTGGATGTTGCATGTTTTTAGGTTTGAGTGTGTTCAGTCAGACTGATTATATGAAAGCGAAGTGAATGATACCTATGAGAACCTCTGTGACTAAGAAAGTACTAGAAAGGATTGAGTTACAGATGAACAAGGGATCCCAAGGGTGCATAGAAACCATGGGTATAAGCTGTTTTAAAGTAACACTGGTCCCTACAAAAAGAATACCTGATTTAGAATAAACACAATTTGTATCATCACTAATGTCAATCTCAGTTCCATGTTTAGAATAACATAATTATTATATAATAAAAAAATAAAAAAGCGGGTTAGGTATGTCATTTTCTTGAGATCCTTAGCCAATTACTAGCAAGTGACAGAAAAACAGAGTTATCCATACATGTTGCAAATCACAAAACCGCCCTATCTCATTATATATACACCATAGGGTCAGTGTGTGCAGTCGATGATGTTTCGAACCTCTAACATTACAAGGATCATCACCAGGACATTCCTATGAAATGCCTGAAATACAACAGACGATAATCGTTTACAGTATCCATGTTGGGATCACTTAGAACGCAGTAGAATAGCCTGCTTCACAAATACCAAAGTCCATGTGCGGTTAGCGTGTGCGGGTGTGTCAAAATATCAGGCCCAAACCTGCAAACGCAGTTAGCCACATTGGTAAGACCCATACACAAGGGTACTATCAGCCCACTGCAATGAGTGGTGCATGGAAGGCAGTCATGGCATGATTGCCTTCCACGCGCCCTGCGTGATTCCAACATGGATATTGTAAAGGCTCTTGCAGGTTCCGTTAATTTGGCCCGTTGGCTGGCTCATTGGACGTGCCTACTCTTTTCCTTTAATTCAGTAGATATTGGCCCAACTATCCTTCAGACCCTACATTGTTGACTGTATGAGAGCGGTGTGTTTCCACACGCCTTGTGGCGGCTTCAACCATCATCAGCAGCTGTGTCTCAGATATTCCATGGTAATGTCCTGACGACGATCCTTGCAATGTATTGTGACATGTATGGATAACTGTTTTTCTGTCACTTGCTAGTAATTGCTTGAGCATTTCACGAAAAAAGACATACCTTTTTGTTTAATTTGACCCATAAAAAGTTTTGATTATGCAATAATTATGCTTTTCTAAATATGAAACTGAGATTTTGACATTTGTGATAGTAACAATTGTGTTTATTCTAAATTAAGGATTCTTTTTGTAGAGACTAGTGTTTCTTTAAAATAGAGAGGGCTGAGGGCAGGTGTGGAACCATTTGATTTTTGGGACGAGTCCTGCTTTGTTCCCCACATGCTGCGAGAGTAGGGTGGCCAGATTTTGGAAACCTAAAACTTGGAGATGCCACCTAAAGAAGTAGGACTACGATTCTGCGTCGACCGAAGGGCATAGAATGACTTCACGAACAGCACTCATCAGCATAGAAAAAACACACAGTGAGGCACTGGGGGAATTAAATGCGATTTTTACATGAAGAGTCATCTATGTTAATTAACTAAATTGCATTCTGCTTGTGGCTGATAACTAATCCTGCACTGGGACAGAAGAAAATGTGCTTCCTCTGTGTTCAGTCGACCTTGTCTAAAACCAAGACCCAGTGGTCTAAGGGGAACAGGGATCTACGTTCCCAAGCTTTATTAATTTGATCAAAACAGTTCCGGTACTTTTTATTAAAAGAAACAGCCATTCCTGCTGCAGCTTAAAAGGGAGAAAAAGGGTCTATGCTACTGTCAAGCGAGAGAAGGAATAGGCAGCTTAAGAAAAAGCGAGGCATCTCTTGCGCACCTCCTACCTGAAAGAAAGGTAAATGTGTGCAAAGGTTAGTTGGTGAATCTAAAGCTGATCGGGAACCAGTTTAGGCTTTAACTGATATCATCTGGAATGTGTCCTTCCAATGCTAACTTATAAAAGCGATTTGCACTAGGTACAGTCCGCATATTACTAAAAACATAACCTTTGAAAACACTGCAACCGTCTAAACACAATCTTTTTGCAACAGCCCATTTATACTGTGGGCAAACTTTGTTATACTCTGTGTATTGCATTTTTAGGTCGAGCACAGCAGCGTGCAACTCCTGCTTTTCCGACGTGTTGGTTTGTATCTGGGCTTTTAACCACACCCACCTCACGCCCATCACTACCACCCGTTCGTGGGCTTGCCCTTTAAAAATCCTTTGATGACATTGGTGAACGTTTGTCCCTCCTTGGGGAGGTTCTGTTACCGCCTTGGCCATCATCCCTGTTACAAGGCTAATTGCACGTTTGCCGATATGTTTGACTGCAAGCAAATTTCTTTTGCCTTTTCTGTCTCACCTTCGCGCTGATACTCATGGAAGCCGTGGCTCTGTGAATCGACTCGCTTATGTGAAATTGTATTACTTTTCATTTTCAATTTATGTGGCAAGAAAAGTCTGGTTAGGAGTTTACAAAGCTAATATCTCTAATTCGAGCAAATGCGAGACCCATTGCATTGTAAATGCTTGTTTAAACTAGTAGCTTACATATTCACTGCGCTTCCTGTCACAGGCTTGGACCATTTATGCTCTAAGAATGGACGTCACTATTTTTCCAGTTCACCAACCAGGATTCAAATCAGAGACCGTCTGGTTACACCCACAGGCATCTGACGTGATCACATTAACCAACCAAACTGTCCTACAGACAAACATTCCAAGGCGTGTGTCCAATGAGGTGGACCACCGGATGTATGGGGCAGCGGCAGGACCGGGTGCCATGGAAGTGTGGCAGGTCACAAAGAGACTTCCCCTGGTTTGAGGGGGCATGGGCTGCTATACTGTAAATATTGCGACCTTTAGGATGTCGTGAGTCTCACGATTGCCGTGGTGGGCGGTGCCGTGTGGCGCAGGCATTAAAAAGTGGGTAGGATCAGGGACTCAGTCTTTTCCTTCGCCACCGCATCTCACCCCGGGGACCGACCAACACCGCGCAGCAGTCCTTCATGTTTCTTGCCCGGCCACCCTGCCCTCTTCCTTGTCTTGCTGGGGATGTCGTATTTTTCTGTTGGTTTCTACTGTGGCTATTATATTCACATGTGTTTTTTTTTAGGGGCGAGCGTAAAGCGCTCCCTCCCTGGTCTAATCTCGCTTTAGGGGGATTTTAACCACGCCCATGTTACGTCAGTCACTTTCATTGGTTTGTGGGCTTGCCTTTTAAAATCTACTTGTTTTCATTTGTAAAAGGCATGCATACGTCATGCCTTTTCTGGTGTTTAGCCCTCCTTGAGAGCACCGGTAAACTACTGAAAACATACGAGGATCCATCTGTCTGTCACATTCACTGTCACTTACTGCATCTGGGACGGCCTCCCCTCCCTGTGTCTCATACACTCTGGGTGTCTCGCACCGCAGCTCACTGCCCCATTCTGTCACTGCCCGGGGTCTCTTCATGCCTTCCTCTCCCATGGCCCCTGTCCCATTTTAGACCTCAGTGTGCCAGTGTCTCTCTAATGCGTCCCCCTCGGAGTCTCTAGCTGTCTCTTGCACACTCTCCCAGTCTCTGCCCGTCTCTAGGGCATTTACTATCAGTGTTTCATATTTCTCTCTGCATGCCGCCCTCTCCCCCTCCCCACCCCCGCCGCCCTCGCATGTGTCACTCAGTGCCCAAACATATCTCTGTCTTTGTTGAAGGCCTTTGGCGTGGGCGAGCTGTGCCCATGCCCAGGGCGCCGACCCTGCAGAGCAGTACAAGCGCTGCCTGCGACCGGTTGTGACGGGGGGTGTCCAGGATGAGTGTGGCTTTAAACTGCAGTGTGACTTGAACCTGTGCACGGTGACTTGACTTGAACCAGTGCAGTGTGACTTGAATCTGTGCAGTGTGACTTGAACCTGCGCAGGGTGACTTGACTTGAATCTGCCCAGTGTGGGTTGAATCTGTGCAGTGTGACTTGAATCTGTGCATGTGACTTACATCTGTGCAGTGTTACTTGAATCTGCGCAGTGTGACTTGCATCTGTGCAGTGTGGGTTGAATCTGTGCAGTGTGGCTTCAGTTCTGCAATGTGACTTGAACCTGCAGTGTGACTTGAATCTGCGCAGTGTGACTTGACCCTGCAGTGTGACTTGAATCCGTGCAGTGTGGATTGAATCTCTGCAGTGTGACTTGAATCTGTGCAGTGTGGCTTGAATCTCTTCAGTGTGGGTTGAATCTCTGCAGTTTGGCTTTAATCTCTGCAGTGTGATTTGAATCTGTGCAGTGTGACTCGCATCTGTGCAGTGTGGGATGAATCTGTGCAGTGTGGCTTCAGTCTCTGCAGTGTGACTTGAACCTGCAGTCTGACTTGATTCGGTGCAGTGTGGCTTGAAACTGTGCAGTGTGGGTTGAATCTGTGCAGTGTGGCTTCAGTCTCTGCAGTGTGACTTGAATCTGCGCAGCGTGACCCGCATCTGAACCATGAAACATGTATCCATGCTGTGCAGTGTGGCTCGAATCTCTGCAGTTTGGCTTTAATCTCTGCAGTGTGGCTTCAGTCTCTGCAGTGTGGCTTTAATCTCTGCAGTGTGGCTTGAATCTCCGCAGCGTGACCCGCATCTGAACCATGAAACATGTACACATGCTGTGCAGTGTGACTTGAATCTCTGCAGTTTGGCTTGAATCTCTGCAGTGTGACTTGAATCTGTGCAGTGCGTCTTGAATCTGTGCAGTGTGGCTTCAGTCTCTGCAGTTTGGCTTTAATCTCTGCAGTGTGGCTCGAATCTCTGCAGTGTGACTTGAATCTGTGCAGTGTGGCTCGAATCTCTGCAGTGTGGCTTTAATCTCTGCAGTGTGGCTTGAATCTCCGCAGCGTGACCCGCATCTGAACCATGAAACATGTACACATGCTGTGCAGTGTGACTTGAATCTCTGCAGTTTGGCTTGAATCTCTGCAGTGTGACTTGAATCTGTGCAGTGCGGCTTGAATCTGTGCAGTGTGGCTTCAGTCTCTGCAGTTTGGCTTTAATCTCTGCAGTGTGGCTCGAATCTCTGCAGTGTGACTTGAATCTGTGCAGTGTGGCTCGAATCTCTGCAGTGTGGCTTGAATCTGTGCAGTGTGGCTCGAATCTCTGCAGTGTGACTTGAATCTGTGCAGTGTGGCTCGAATCTCTGCAGTGTGGCTTGAATCTGTGCAGTGTGGCTCGAATCTCTGCAGTTTGGCTTTAATCTCTGCAGTGTGGCTTCAGTCTCTGCAGTGTGGCTTTAATCTCTGCAGTGTGGCTTGAATCTCCGCAGCGTGACCCGCATCTGAACCATGAAACATGTACACATGAATCTCTGCAGTTTGGCTTGAATCTCTGCAGTGTGACTTGAATCTGTGCAGTGCGGCTTGAATCTGTGCAGTGTGGCTTCAGTCTCTGCAGTTTGGCTTTAATCTCTGCAGTGTGGCTCGAATCTCTGCAGTGTGACTTGAATCTGTGCAGTGTGGCTCGAATCTCTGCAGTGTGGCTTGAATCTGCGCAGCGTGACCCGCATCTGAACCAAGAAACATGTCTACTGTGCAGTGAGATGTGTTTTCTTGTGGTGTTTCCTGCAGGGCTCTTGTTCCACCGGCCGCTTGCTTCACCTGGCCAGATGTTGTGAGGTGAACCTTGACCCCTGTTTAATCTGTGGAGGGCGGGGCCGAGCCGCCCCCCGCCCGAGGCCACCGTGGCTTCACCCACCCTGGATGACTGGCTTGGGGTGTGTGTAGATGTACCCCAGGGTGGGGGGGGTGCAGGAGGGGTGGATGGTGACGTCATGCCGGGGTTAGAGGGGCAGATCCCAGCGGGTGCTCTGCCTCTGTTTGTGTTTTCATTGTCCAGGTATGTTGGGCTGAGAGGCCAGCCCCCCCAGTCCCCTCGGAGGGGGCTGTGTTAGTGTAGGGGGCGTTGGAATACGTAAGGTTAATGGGGTCCCCTGTCCCCTAAGGCTGTGCACAGTAAGGGAGCCGTTGTTCCTGCAGTGGAAGCGGGGTCGTGCCCAGGACCCCTGTGGAAAATGCCCTGTGGCCCTGCTGCCCCCCAAAGCCCCCTCCAAGACTGACCCCCCCTGTCTGCGCGCCTCAGTGAGACCTCCGGTGCGAGCAGGAGAGACAACCAGACCCCCTGAGAGCACTGGGAGTCAATTCCACCCTCTGTTGTGTGGCGGATGGATCGATTATTATTGATGGTAATTGTATTTATATAGCGCTCACTGCCACTGACGAGGCGCTGTTCGCACAGTAAACCCGCATCCGTGCTCCACACCCCAGACTCCCTTTAAATCCTGTAGAGAGGCAGCCAAGGAGGGGTCCAGAAATTGCTGTTTTTAACGCATAGGCTTTTTTGAAGAATTCCCATCTATGCGCTAATTCGAAAGCGCTATAAGAGCCGAAGCAAGGCGAGGGCTTTGATGAATAGACTCGCTGACAGCCGCCACAGTGGACGTCTAGGGAAACCCCATCGCCAAAAATTCACAATTTGTGGCCCTTCACCTTGTACCGACCGGGGATTCCTCCTCATTGTGAACCACAATCCAGAGCGACTGCGTCTGTGGGGCAGGATCACGCCTTCTAGGCGCTGTGGTGTGAGGCTCAGACACTTGGACGCCAAGATGAGTGAAGTCAAAGCCTATCTCCTCTCCCTCCACCAACAGGAGCCAAAACAAATAACCTTTAGGGGTCGATAAAATGAATACCATCTCAACAAGTAAACAGTAAATAACGCCTGTCCTTTACACCGCGTAGAAGGGCGGTATGAGGCGCTACACAAAAAGAAAGTTATGACTGGAAATGGTGGCTGTTCATCTCCTTTAATAAACTGACACACGTTTTAGATAGCGCGGATCAGTCCAGGACAAAGTCACAGTGCTCAAGAACCGAGAGGACACACAAACTTTGTGAAAACTGCGCCAATATGGCGTGGATGGATATTTCATGATAACACAACAAGAACACACCTGGAAGCACAAAGTTTATCAGAAAACCCCGTTTCTGCCAACTTCATGATCGCAATGAGCTTTTCGGGCTAAGACCAGATAGCGCCTAACTGGATACTAGGGCTGGAAAGGGCGACCTTCAAAGTGGAGGGGTAGAAATGCCCTCAACTGGTAGCCATTACTGGCTTGACATTACAATTTCGGAAGATTTTCACTTTATAGAACATTTTCTTACCGTGTCCAGGCGCTACGCGGGTGTGAAATACCGTGAGTTCTGTACAAGCCCTCGTGGAGCGTCAGGAAATGTACCTTCTATCATTCAAACTTGTGCGGAGAAGCTGAGGAAACCTTCCTGAGAAATCATTTCTCCTAAATAGTGATTAAAATACAAAGATATTACACTTCTCTGGAATATATATGAGCAGAATACACAATTTATCATTGTATAAGTTTATTGATATGCTGATCCTAAAAAAAAAAATTCGACAGGAGGCTCTATCTTGCAATTTCTTTTCCTGTTTTATTTATACAGCACATTAAGGAAAAAAAAAACACAGTTCCCAGAATCCTGCAGTCAGATGCAGGAAGCATGAACATCCAAGACACCCAGCACTATAGACAGGTGTAGTTCCCAACAAACTTTTTATTTTCTCGCGAGTTAAATCAATCAATCAAAGAGATTTATAAAGCGCGCTACTCACCCGTGAGGGTCTCAAGGCGCTGGAGGGATGGGGGGGGGAGAGGCTGGGAGGATCACTGTTCAAACAGCCAGGTCTTGAGGCTCTTCCTGAAAAGAAGTAGGTTTTGGGTCTTGCGAAGGTGGGTTGGGAGGGAGTTCCAGGCTTTGGGTGCAAGGTAGGAGAAGGATCTGCCCCCGGTGGTGGTGTGTTTGATGCGGGGACAGAGGCGAGAGAGAGGTCGGCTGAGCGGAGGTGGCGTGTGGAAGGTGACTCTTTGGTTGAGGTAGGCAGGGCCTGTGTTGTGGAGTGATTTGTGTGCGAGGATGAGGATCTTAAATGTGATCCTTTTGTCTATGGGGAGCCAGTGGAGGGATTTGAGGTGTGGTGAGATGTGTTCGTGTCGGGGGGTGGTCGAGGATGAGTCATGCTGCTGAGTTCTGGATGCGCTGTAGTTTGCGCTTGGGTTTTAGTGTGGTGCCAGCGTAGAGGGCGTTTCCGTAATCAAGTCTGCTGCTGATGAGTGCGTGAGTGACAGTCTTTCTGGTCTCTGTGGGGATCCACTTGAATGTTTTTTTCAGTATGCGGAGTGTGTTGAAGCATGAGGAGGTGAGAGCGTTGATTTGTTGGGTCATCGAGAGGGAGGAGTCCAGGATGATGCCGAGGTTGTGTGCGTGGTTGGCGGGGGTGGGTGCGGGGCCTAGCGTGGTGGGCCACCACGAGGGGTCCCAAGTGTTTTTGTGTGGGTCAAAGAGGATTATTTCGGTTTTGCTTGAGTTGAGTTTCAGGTGGATGGCTGTCATCCATGTGGCAGTGTCGAGGAGTGCGTTGTGTAGGTTGGATTTGGCAGTGTTGGGGTTGCGGGTGAGGGAGAGGATGAGTTGAGTGTCATCGGCGTATGAGAGGATGGTGATTCCGTGGGGTTTGATGATGTTGGCTAGTGGGGTCATGCATATGTTAAATAGTGTGGGGCCAAGGGAGGAGCCTTGGGGGACTCCGCAGGTGATTTTGGTGGCGGGCGATTGGAAGGGGGGGATTCAGACTTTTTGGGTTCTGTTGGTGAGGAAGGATGTAAGCCAGTCCAGGGCTTTGTGTCTTATTCCTGCGTCGTGAAGGCGTGTGCTGAGTGTGTGGTGGCAGACAGTGTCAAAGGCTGCAGAGAGATCCAGGAGTATGAGTGCTACGGTTTCGCCCATGTCGACTCTGGATCTGATTTCGTCGGTGCATGCTAAGAGTGCAGTTTCTGTGCTGTGGTTCTTGCGGAACCCAGATTGGGAAGGGTCGAGTGTGTTGTTTGTCTCGAGGAAGTGGGATAGGCGGGAGTTGACTATTTTTTCCGTAACCTTGGCTGGGAAAGGGAGGAGGGAGATTGGGCGGTAGTTGGAGAGGTCGTCTGGGTTGGCTTTGTTTTTTTTAGGAGCGCGGTGACTTCTGCGTGTTTCCAAAGGTCTGGGAAGGTGGCGGTTTCGAAGGAGCTGTTGATTGTGGCTCGGAGTATGGGGGCGATGGCGGGGCTGGCTCTGTTGTATATACGGTGGGGGCACGGGTCAGAGGGGGAGCCAGAGTGAATTGAGTTCATAGTGGTTTCAGTTTATTCGTCGGTGGTGGGGGCCCAGGTGGTGAGTAGGTTGTGTGGTGTGTGTGGTGGGTTTGTGTGTGGGGGGTGAGTGGTGTGAGAGGGGGACGTGTGTGGTGCGAAGCTGTTATGTATGTCTAGTATTTTGCGGTGGAAGTGATCTGAGAGGGAGTCGCAGAGGGTTTGTGTGTGCGTGGAGTCTAGGTTGCTGGCCTTGGGTTTGGAGAGCTCTTTGATGATGGTAAAGAGTTCCTTGCTGCTATGTGAGTTGTTGTCAATGCGTTCCTTGTAGTGTGCTCTTTTGGCGGTGCGTATGTGTTGGTGGTGGATGCGTGTGGTGGTTTTGAGGGTGGTGAAGTTAGTGGTGGTGGGTTCTTGTCTCCAGATTTTCTCGGCTTTGCGGCATTTGCGTTTGGATTCATGGATTTCAGTGGTGAACCATGGTGCATTCTTGATGTTGCGGGTAGTGATGTTTTTTCTGAGGGGAGCGAGGTTGTCGGCACAGGAGGTGATCCATTCATTGAGGTTGTGAGTGGCGGTGTTGGGGTTGGTTATGTTGGGGGCGGGGGATTGCGTCAGTTGGTAGATTAGGTGCTCCGTGTGGATCTTGTCCCACATGCGGTAGGGGGGGGTGTGATGGTGGTGGTGTTTGGGAGGTTTGTTGTAGGAGAAGTGGACGCATTGGTGATCTGTCCATTGGAGTTTGGTGGTGTGGGTGTAGGTGACGTGTTGGCTTGATGTGAAAATTGCGTCGAGTGTGTGTCCAGCTGAGTGGGTGGGGGCTGTGACCAGTTGTTTGAGTCCTAGGTTTGAAAGGTTGTCTAGGAGGGAAGAGGAGTTGTGATCTTGAGGGTTTTCTAGGTGGAAGTTGAAGTCGCCGAGGAGTATGTAGTCTGTGGAGGTGAGAGCGAGTGTGCTGATGGTGCCCGCGATGGTGTCGCAAAATGGGGGTCGCGGTCCCGGGGGTCTGTATATGAGTGTGCCTCTGAGGGTGTGTAGGAGGCTGGCCTGGCTTGTAGTGGGTACCAAGGGGTACTTACACTCTGTACCAGGTCCAGTTATCCCTTATTAGTGTAGAAGAGGTGTCTAGCAGCTTAGGCTGATAGAAGAGGTAGCTTAGCAGAGCAGCTTAGGCTGAACTAGGAGACGTGCAAAGCTCCTACTATACCACTGGTGTCATATGCACAATATCATAAGAAAACACAATACACAGATATACTCAAAATAAAGGTACTTTATTTTTATGACAATATGCCAAAACTATCTCAGTGAGTACCCTCAGTATGAGGATGCCAAATATACACAAGATATATGTACACAATACCAAAAAGAGGAACTCTGATGAGCTCTTGCATTCGTTATCTAAAGAATTCCCCAACAGAGGGGAAAGCGCAGAAATAGAGGCACAGAGATGCAGAGGATCACAGAGAAAAAACAGGAAATACAAAGAGCAGAAACAGAGGGAAAGCGCAGAAATAGAGGCACAGAGATGCCAAGGATCGCAGAGCAAAACGGGAAATACAAAGAGCAGAAACAGAGGGAAAGCGCAGAAATAGAGGCACAGAGATGCCGAGGATCGCAGAGCAAAACGGGAAATACAAAGAGCAGAAACAGAGGGAAAGCGCAGAAATAGAGGCACAGAGATGCCAATGATCGCAGAGCAAAACGGGAAATACAAAGAGCAGAAGCAGAGGGAAAGCGCAGAAATAGAGGCACAGAGATGCAGAGGATCACAGAGAAAAAACAGGAAATACAAAGAGCAGAAACAGAGGGAAAGCGCAGAAATAGAGGCACAGAGATGCCAAGGATCGCAGAGCAAAACGGGAAATACAAAGAGCAGAAACAGAGGGAAAGCGCAGAAATAGAGGCACAGAGATGCCGAGGATCGCAGAGCAAAACGGGAAATACAAAGAGCAGAAACAGAGGGAAAGCGCAGAAATAGAGGCACAGAGATGCCGAGGATCGCAGAGCAAAACGGGAAATACAAAGAGCAGAAACAGAGGGAAAGCGCAGAAATAGAGGCACAGAGATGCCAATGATCGCAGAGCAAAACGGGAAATACAAAGAGCAGAAACAGAGGGAAAGCGCAGAAATAGAGGCACAGAGATGCCAAGGATCGCAGAGCAAAACGGGAAATACAAAGAGCAGAAACAGAGGGAAAGCGCAGAAATAGAGGCACAGAGATGCCGAGGATCGCAGAGCAAAACGGGAAATACAAAGAGCAGAAACAGAGGGAAAGCGCAGAAATAGAGGCACAGAGATGCCAAGGATCGCAGAGCAAAACGGGAAATACAAAGAGCAGAAACAGAGGGAAAGCGCAGAAATAGAGGCACAGAGATGCCAAGGATCGCAGAGCAAAACGGGAAATACAAAGAGCAGAAACAGAGGGAAAGCGCAGAAATAGAGGCACAGAGATGCCGAGGATCGCAGAGCAAAACGGGAAATACAAAGAGCAGAAACAGAGGGAAAGCGCAGAAATAGAGGCACAGAGATGCCGAGGATCACAGAGAAAAAACGGGAAATACAAAGAGCAGAAACAGAGGGAAAGCGCAGAAATAGAGGCACAGAGATGCCGAGGATCGCAGAGCAAAACGGGAAATACAAAGAGCAGAAACAGAGGGAAAGCGCAGAAATAGAGGCACAGAGATGCCAAGGATCGCAGAGCAAAACGGGAAATACAAAGAGCAGAAACAGAGGGAAAGCGCAGAAATAGAGGCACAGAGATGCCAAGGATCGCAGAGCAAAACGGGAAATACAAAGAGCAGAAACAGAGGGAAAGCGCAGAAATAGAGGCACAGAGATGCCGAGGATCGCAGAGCAAAACGGGAAATACAAAGAGCAGAAACAGAGGGAAAGCGCAGAAATAGAGGCACAGAGATGCCGAGGATCGCAGAGCAAAACGGGAAATACAAAGAGCAGAAACAGAGGGAAAGCGCAGAAATAGAGGCACAGAGATGCCGAGGATCGCAGAGCAAAACGGGAAATACAAAGAGCAGAAACAGAGGGAAAGCGCAGAAATAGAGGCACAGAGATGCCAAGGATCGCAGAGCAAAACGGGAAATACAAAGAGCAGAAACAGAGGGAAAGCGCAGAAATAGAGGCACAGAGATGCCAAGGATCGCAGAGCAAAACGGGAAATACAAAGAGCAGAAACAGAGGGAAAGCGCAGAAATAGAGGCACAGAGATGCCAAGGATCGCAGAGCAAAACGGGAAATACAAAGAGCAGAAACAGAGGGAAAGCGCAGAAATAGAGGCACAGAGATGCCGAGGATCGCAGAGCAAAACGGGAAATACAAAGTGGAGGGGTCGGATAGAGGGCACAGATAGCAGAGGCACAGAGCACTGGGATGATACTTACCAGCGCCGCTGGGCACCAGGGAAGAGGACTGGGGCTTCGAACTCGTGATCCGTCGCATGGGCGGGGATGGGGAGAGGCGTCGCAACAAGGTATCCTACTGATATATGTTTTATTTGCATTCATCTCTTGCCACCTTGGCCACCTCTCTCTGATTAGAGTGTTATGCTTTCCCCCATTCGTTCATTATCCTAATACTATAAAAAGAGTTAATTTGGGGAGAAATCCACCCTTATCATTAAAGAGAACCCCAACCATGGTGTTACATCTTAAATTCTGAGTTTGTGCTTCTCCAGACCAAGCAGTTGTAAACTGTGCCGCTTGCCAGTATGGGTGACGAGGCTCCTACACCTTGTGGTCCTGTCTCATTTACATACCTGTGATTGATTGTCTCTGTGTGATGTGTCCGTGATGTAACGTTCTCTGACACCCTACACTGGTATAAGCGGCGCTATAGAACAAATTAAATGCATCTGAGAGAGCGGTTATGGGGACTTGAGGGGCGCAGTTAAAGGGTGGTAGTGAGGAAATCCGTGGTGGTCATTGGGAGACACCAACGAAGGCTGTTGCACAGGGCGCCACCAGCACTAAGGCTGGCCCCGCCTTCAGATTTGCTTCTCTTTCTTAAGTTTATTCTCCGCACCTTGGTGTGCAGCGTTCGCAACTTTCAGGGGACAGGGACTGAGGATGACCAGTTATCCAGACCAGCGTGTCCTAAACTGTGGGCCGCAACCCTCTGGAGGGAGGAAAGTCTAAGCACTGAAGAAAGAGGTCTTTAAATTCTGTGTTTATCTTGTCACATTTACAGGTGCTTCAAAGACAGAGGTCAAATGTCAGACTACGTCTTCGGACAAATTGCTGTGCATTCTTTCAACACGAGGATTGGTGTTTACCTTTCTTTTTCTGACTGCAAAGAAAGAGGAGGTTTTAAAGTGAATTGTGTGACAGTCTTGCTGAAAAGGCCAGAGGGTGTTGTTTTTTGCAACACAGCAAAATGTAAATGCCTGTAAATATACTGTATGGCTTCAGCAGTTAGGAATGCAAACCTGAAGCACATTTTTTGTAATTCTAAACTGTGCTGAAATCAGATCAAAACAAATCAAGACTTTTACTTGGTGATACACAAATTCCAGATGTTCACAGAAACCCGATTTCCATAGGTATTCTACTATATTAAACTGTAAATGAGCAGACCTCATGCTTGCTCTCTTGGAAGTAATTCCCAGCTGCCCCTCCTGCGCTAAACAGGTGTTGCATATCTCACACCCAGCCCATCCAACCCAGCAGGCCCAAGCCATTGCCCTATTCTGAGAGCAGCTTCATCCCTCACTAATGTCAAGCACTGACAGAGTCATCTGATGGCAGGGTTTTGCAAATTGGCCTCCAGAAGCTTCAGAAATGAAAGAGGTAACTTTCTAAATGTTTCTTTTCCTAAATATTTATTAACAATCTACTTCAAATTTGAATTCAGTTTTTAATACATATAAAAAAGAGTGGTTGAGCCATTTCTATAGCTTGTCCCAACCCTCTGATAGCAAAATGAATTAACAAATCTATACTCTAGTGTTCATCATAGAACAGCCAGAGCATTTCATGGTCAAAATAGCTTTTGAGGACTTATCACTTTAGGGACATGTCAATGTTAAATTTCTTCATTCCCCTTTTTAAATACTAGGCTATCTTGTGGACTAGAAGGTCTACTAAGAGGTAACTAAATATTTAAACTGTAAGTGTTTCTCCTGTCAAAATAATTATTTTGAAAGGTCAGACTGCAGATTTAAACTGCAGCAGTCAAGCTACGTTGTTAGGCCTAAAGCCATATTTACTTTTTCACACTACTGGATGACACAATCAGTGTGGCAGTCTACAGGTGACATTTAACTTTTCCTGCCATGGGCACAGTTTCTACACCATGCCCTATTGGTATTATGCCTTGCAATGGAGTTAAATATGCCAGTCAGGGATTGGCCCATTTGTACTAATTTTACGGGTCAGAGCACATACACTGGGCACTGGATGGCAGCACCTCACTGTGTAGAGTCTAAAAACAGCAATGCAATTCAGAACAAGCATTTGCAATGCAATAGGTCTTGCATTTTCTTGAGTTAGAGCTATTGGCATTGTAAATTCATAACTGGACTTTTCTTGACACATAAGCTGGTCAACCCTGCTCATAATTTTGTCTTTTCCTTCCATATAATTCCAGTGGCCCAACATTTAACTAAAGGACCTCCATATACCTTCTTCCTCTATATTAAAACATATACAATTACCATATAAACCTTTATCAGAGATAAACTTTTGCTATTAGAGTGCAATGCTCGAAACACCTTAACAAAAATATAATTTGGGATGGTTTGGAGGGTGAAAGGAAAGAGGGAGTCGGGAGTAAAGATGGATAGGACAAGGGGTGTAGTAACGGTGTCATGAGCCCTGGAGTAAGAAAGGAAAATGGTTGAATGCAATTTCGATAGGAAAATACAGCAGGAATTAGAGTTGAGTGAGGTCCGTAGGTCTCTGGTCCCCGGTGCCACTGCACCTGTTGCTTGATTGATAACTAGGCCTTAGGAGAGAAAGCGGGCAGGGCGGCAAAAGAGAAGCGAAAGTAATACGACAGACAAAAGGAAGAAAGAGAAGGGGTCGCAAAGAAATAAAAGGAAGAAAGGAAAGAAAGAACGAGAAAATTAAAACACCTAAGAGAAGAAATCGAGCAAACGAGTGAGACAAAAGAAAAAAGGGAAGGACACTAGCGAGTGAAAGATAAAGAGGAAAAATAATGAAAGAAGAGTGAAAAGAAAGAAAAATGAACATTAGAGAAAAAAAAGAGAGCTGGTGAGAGAAACAAGCAGCAAAAGAACCAGGGCTTGTATGTACTGACACATTTCCCACAGACACAGAATGGGAAAACCACTTTGACACTTCGGGTCCCAACAATTAACTTGTGGTTTCCACATAGAGATGGTAAAAAGAGGGATTCATAGTAAAACGTGAACTGACAGATAAAGATAGGTAAAACACCAGAGAAAGGAAGGAAGAAAGATCTAAAAAAAAGTGAAAGGGTGCATACTAGAGTCAAAGGAAAGAGCAAATAAAAAAGACAAAGAAAGAATAAAGGGAAGAGAAAAAAATTGTGAAAGAATGAACACCTGATGAAGAAAAAAGAGAGGAACGAAATAAGGAAAGAAATACCCAAGTTTTTGTGAGTTTGAAAGAGGAGGTAGCAAGAGGAAGGAGGAAACAAAAAAAGGAGAGAAGCAGAAATAAACAGTTGAAAGAAAGAGCAAAACTGTTAAAGTGTGGATTTTAAGAGCTGGAAAGAGAAAAGTGGGGAAGAAAGAAAACATTGAGAGTAAACAGAGTAAAGGAAAGAACGGGATGAGATAGGTGAAACAGACTCTCCTAAATAAAGATGGCAGCTAAGAATAGATTTAATTGTCTCCCCCACGTCCTCAAACAGAAGTCAGAGTGTGCATTAGCAGAATTGTATGTGAACCCCAATATAGCAATATTGGGGCGCTTCAGATCAGGATTGGGGGGTATAGACAGAGCTGTGTCCTGGCCCAGTGCTGGAATAAAAGAAAGGCAGCGGGTGAGGAATGAGAAACAGAGCGCTGTGTAATTTCTGGTATTGGAAAAATGGGGCGCTGCAGGGTAGGGTTGAGGTGCACTGACAGAGTTGTATGTCGGTTGCGGTACTGGAATACTAACTTCACTGGGGCAGTGGGACTAAATATTAGAATTGAGCTGCTGTAATGGAACTGTATGTGAGCGGGGTCCCAGTATGGGAAAGGAAGTGACCTCACCGGGGTAGAATTGAGGTGCACTGATGGAGCTGTGCCCGAGGTCCTACTGGAACAGCAGAGAGTACGGACTGTAAGAACTGAGGGGCTCTCGCACATTATGTGTGGGGTTCTGGCATGGGCATGGCTGAGGGCTTGGAGTGTGTGAGGTGCACTGATGGAGCTGCGCACGAGGTCCCAGTACTGGAACAGCAGAGTGTATGGACTGTAAGAACTGAGGCGCTCTGGCAGACAGCATGTGGGGTTCTGGCATGGGCACGGCTGAGGGCTTGAAGTGTGTGAACTGCGGTGCACTGATGGAGCTGCGAGTGGGATCCCAGTATATAGAAGAAGTGGGCACTGTCTCTAAGGATTGCGGAGCCCTGGTAGAGCTGGGTGAGGGGTCCCGGCACTGGAACAGCAGTGGCACTGAGTGCTTGGAAGGAGGTGCTTTGGCTGAGCTGCACGTGGGTATCGGAGCTGAAAGAGCAGGGACGTATTACAAAGGTTTCCTTGGTGACATCAGGTTACATCTGGGGACGGAGAACGTTCCTGTAAGCTTGTTGGGGCAAACGTGGAGGTAGCAGGTTAATTTACAAGACACTGAATTACTTGATTAGGAAAGGTCAGGCATCTCTGACTAAAAAAGCAGGAAATGTCAAGCAGTCACAGTTAATTTTGTTGCAGACCCTGATGTAAGAAGCCCTGGGTGGCTAGGCTATAGGCAATGACAATTCCTCTCCTGCTCTCAGCACCATGGACCACAGGCAGGCAGACCAAATGTGACCAAGATAACAGCCTGATTTGTAGCATTGTTTACAGCTCAGCTCAGAAACTGAAGTGCGCTGGGAGACAAGGTGTGTGGGGTCCCTGTCACTGGCACTGCTGAGGGTGTGGAGTGTGTACTGAGGTGCACTGATGGAGCTGCGTCAGAGGTCCTAGTACTGGAGAAGCAGAGTGTACTGACTGCAAGAACTGAGGTGCTCTGGCAGACAGCGTGTGTGGGGTTCCTGGCAAAGGCACAGCTGAGGGCTTGAAGTGTGTGAACTGAGCTGCACTGATGGAGCTGAGCCTGATGTCCTAGTACTGGAGAAGCAGAGTGTACTGACTGCAAGAACTGAGGTGCTCCGGCAGACAGCGTGTGGGGGGTTCCTAGCACTGGCACGGCTGAGGGTTTCTAAGGTGCACTGATGGAGCTGCGAGTGGGATCCCAGAATGGAGCAGAAGTGGGCACTGTCTCTAAGGATTGCAGAGCCCTGGTAGAGCTGGGTGCCTAGGCTATAAGCAATTACAAACTATCCCCCACCTTTGCTCTGAGCACACAGCCAGGCACACTTGGTAAAGAAAATCCAAGCCAAGGAAGGGCAGGAGCCAGGCAGCTGTGAGAGTGTGCAGAGAGCCCACAAAGACCAAATGTGACAAAGATAGCCTGATTTATAGCCTTGTTTACAGCTAAGCTCAGAGGAAGAATTCTCTGCAAATGAAAAGGGAAGCTTCCCTGGACAGGAGCAGGAAACAGTGTAAAAAAGGCCCCTGCAGACTAGATAAACAGGACAAAGTGTAATTATACAGTAGTTGGTTCCTGCTCCCACGCAAAAGAAGGAGGGACAAAGGAGGCATGACTGACCACTAGCAAGCAAGGATTTTTAAATAACACTGAAACTAACAAATGAAATAGCTAGAAGCCCACAGAAGAAGTATACTTAAAAGTATACAAGAGGTCATACGCTTATGCTCGACTTAAAAACAAAATGGGGTGACTACACAAAAGGGCCATCTTCCCACAATGTGGGAGTCGGAATGGATAGTCTAGAGCAAATATGACAGCTTGACTCCCCAGGGGCCCTCTGACACCACGTGTGAGTCTAATGTGACAGCCCAGAGTATGAGTGTGAAGAGACTGCCCAGGGGCCCTCTGACAGCATGTGTGGGTCTGAAGTGACAGCCTAGAGTAACTGACAGTATGAGTGTGAAAAGACTGCCAGGGGCCATCTGACAGCATGTGTGGGTCTGAAGTGACAGCCCACAGTATGAGTGTAAAGAGACTGCCCAGGGGCCCTCTGACAGCATGTGTGGGTCTGAAGTGACAGCCCACAGTATGAGTGTGAAGAGACTGCCCAGGGGCCCTCTGACAGCATGTGTGGGTCTGAAGTGACAGCCCATAGTACAAGTGTGAAGAGACTGCCCAGGAGCACTATGACAGCATGTGTGTGTCTGAAGTGACAGCCTAGAGTAACTGACAGTATGAGTGTGAAGAGACTGCCCAGGTGCCCTCTGACAGCCTGTGTGAGTCTGAAGTGACAGCCCACAGTATGAGTGTGAAGAGACAGCCCAGGTGCCCTCTGACAGCATGTGCGAGTCTGAAGTGACAGCCTAGAGTAACTGACAGTATGAGTGTGGAGAGACTGCCCAGGGGCACTTTGACAGCCTGTGTGTATCTGAAGTGACAGCCTAGAGTAACTGACAGTATGAGTGTGGAGAGACTGCCCAGGTGCCCTCTGACAGCATGTGTGAGTCTGAAGTGACAGCCCACAGTATGAATGTGAAGAGACTGCCCAGGGGCCCTCTGACAGCATGTGTGGGTCTAAAGTGACAGCCTAGAGTAACAGCCTACAGTAACTATGAAAGCAAGAGTCTGAATAGACTGCCCAGGGGTTTTCAGACAATTGTGTGTCTGTCTGAATAAACAGCTCAAGATCCCTGGCAGCATCTTTGTATCCAGAGAGACAGACAGATTCACTGTCTGTGATGGGGACATGAAAGTCCTTCACTCAGTAGTATGTGTGAATATAAAGAGACAGCTAGAGGCACTGTGACAGACTGTGTGAGTGCAGAGACACTATCGAGAGGCACTGTATGAGGCTGGAGAGGTAGCCCAGACTCACTCTCAACAGAGAGGCACTCCAAAAGGATGTGTGTGTGTAAGAGACGGTCACGAGGTCTCTGGGACTATGTGCGAGTATAGACAGCCAAGAGGCCTCCAAGATCAGTGAGAGACTCTGAGACTGTGTGAGAGTCAACGTAGAGGCACTCTAAAAGTATGTGTGTGTGTGTGTAAGAGACGGTCAAGATTTCTCTGAGACTGTGTGAGTGTGAATAGACCGTCAAGAGGTCTCCGAGATCAGTGGGAGACTCTGAGACCATGTGTGAGTCTGAAGAGACAGCCTAGAGGCAGTCCGGTCCGTAGAAATGAGTCTTCATAGCCATTCCAGAGGCACTGGGACAATGAGTTATCCAAAAGAGACCGTACACAGAGCTCTGATATAAGATGTAAGTGTGAATAGACCGTCGAGAGGCTCAGAAACCACGTATGAGAGAAGACAGTGCCTAGAGGCACTTTGAAAGTGCCTGTGTGTTCTGCAAAGTCAGACCAGGGGTACTCCAACAGTCTGTGTAAGTGTGAGACTGTGAGACCGCCAGGAGGCGCTTTCACAGTCTGAATACACGGGTGTGTCCAGGGGTAGGGGGGAGCCCGAAAAAAAGAGCCTAGAAGCACTCTGACAGTACGGGTGACTGAAGAGACGGCCAGATTAGTCCGGCAGTATATATATATGAGTTTAGAAAACCTTGAAAACTTCCGGTTCATTGACCCACAATATTCCTAAAATTGCACACATTTAAACGTCTCGCCGTGGGCAGTAAGCGCTACGTAGACGCAGTAAGAATTACAATATACTTCTGAAATTAACTGCATTGAACCAGAGCCTCGCTGAGATGGTTTAAAGACCTCACACCTCGGTGACACTAACATGCTGTGTACGATGAGTGAACTCAGCTGTTTTTCTAGGTTTCCCCACGGTGAGGAACAAACATAAAAATAACATTTTCACGCGCTCCTCACATGTGACAGGGGCCAATCTGAGCTCTCTGGTGCGGCGGATTCAAGCGCTTAGAGGCAGTGCGGTCTGCGGCGCGGTGCTATGGGGACAGGTAGTTATTGAGGCACTGAGAGGGACAGACGCTGGTTGTGCGAGGGGGTGCTTACCATGTCCTGGGGAGGTGGGAGTGAGAACACAGGGATGGGGGGCATGTCTGAGGCTAGTGTGAGAGGGACTGCAGAAACAGACACTGGTAGGAAGAAATGAGCTAGGATAGGGAGGGAAGGATTCGGTCTGAGGAGGGAGCCCGGCCAGAGAAATGGAGGAACCGCATCTGAGAACCGTGAAGTGATGGAGACAGGCCTGGGCATGCGGTGGCTGAGTCAGGGATGGGGGATGATGGAGCCGGATGTCAGACCTGTGACGTGATGGAGACAGTCCTGGGCCCGGGCTGACGGAGTCATGGTTGGGAATGGAGAGATGATGGAGCCGACTCTGAGAGCCGTGAAGTGATGGAGGCTGGGGTGGGCATGGCTGAATCAGGGATGGGGGATGATGGAGCCGGATATGAGAACAGTGAAGTGATGGAGACAGGCCTGGGTATTGTCTGACGGGTCAGGGATGGGGGATGATGGAGCCGGATATGAGTACATTGACGTGATGGAGACGGGTCTGGGCATGGGCTGACGGAGTCAGGAATGGGAGGGTGGATGAGGGAGACGAATCTGACACCCGTGAAGTGATGGAGGCAGGCCAGGGCATGGGCTGACAGAGTCAGTGATGGGGGATGAAGGAGCCAGATACGAGAACAGTGAAGTGATGGGGACAGGGCTGGGCATGGGTTGACGGAGTCAGGGATGGGGGATGATGGAGCCGGATATGAGAACAGTGAAGTGATGGAGACAGGCCTGGGCATGGGCTGACGGATTCAGGGATGGGGGATGATGGAGCCGGATATGAGAACAGTGAAGTGATGGAGACAGGCCTGGGCATGGGCTGACGGATTCAGGGATGGGGGATGATGGAGCCGGATATGAGAACAGTGAAGTGATGGAGACAGGCATGGGCATAGGCTGATGGAGTCAGGGATGGGAGGGGGGATGAAGGAGCCGGATATGAGAACAGTGAAGTGATGGAGACAGGCCTGGGCATGTGGTGACAGAGTCAGGGATGGGGGATGATGCAGCCGGATGTGAGAACAGTGAAGTGATGGAGACAGGCCTGGGCATGGGGTGAAAGAGTCAGGGATGAGGAGGGTAGGACGATGGATCTGGATATGAGAACAGTGATATGATGGAGACAGACCTGGGCATGGGGTGAAAGAGTCAGGGATGGGGGATGATGGAGCCGGATATGAGTACATTCACGTGATGGAGACGGGTCTGGGCATGGGCTGACGGAGTCAGGAATGGGAGGGTGGATGAGGGAGACAAATCTGACACCCGTGAAGTGATGGAGGCAGGCCTGGGCATGGGCTGACAGAGTCAGTAATGGGGGATGAAGGAGCCAGCTATGAGAACAGTGAAGTGATGGGGACAGGGCTGGGCATGGGTTGACGGAGTCAGGGATGGGGGATGATGGAGCCGGATATGAGAACAGTGAAGTGATGGAGACAGGCCTGGGCATGGGCTGACGGATTCAGGGATGGGGGATGATGGAGCCGGATATGAGAACAGTGAAGTGATGGAGATAGGCCTGGGCATGGGCTGACGGATTCAGGGATGGGGGATGATATGAGAACAGTGAAGTGATGGAGACAGGCCTGGGCATGGGCTGACGGATTCAGGGACGGGGGATGATGGAGCCAGATGTGAGAACAGTGAAGTGATGGAGACAGGCCTGGGCATGGGGTGAAAGAGTCAGGGATGAGGAGGGTAGGACGATGGATCTGGATATGAGAACAGTGATATGATGGAGACAGACCTGGGCATGGGGTGAAAGAGTCAGGGATGGGGGATGATGGAGCCGGATATGAGAACAGTGAAGTGATGGAGACAGGCCTGGGCATGGGGTGAAAGAGTCAGGGATGGGGGATGATGGAGACGGATGTGAGAACAGTGAAGTGATGGGGACAGGCCTGGGCATGCAGTGATGGAGTCAGGGATGGGGGACGATGGAGCCGGATGTGAGAACAGTGAAGTGATGGGGACAGGTTTGGGCATGGGCTGACGGAGTCAGGCATAGGGGATGATGGAGATGGATATGAGAACAGTGAAGTGAAGGAGACAGACCTGGGCATGGGCTGACGGAGACATTGGTGGGAGGGGGGATGATGGAGCCGGATATAACAGTGAAGTGATGGAGACAGGCATGGGTATTGGCTGACGGAGTCAGGGATGGGGAAGGTAGGATGATGGATCTGGATATGAGAACAGTGATATGATGGAGACAGACCTGGGCATGGGGTGAAAGAGTCAGGGATGGGGGATGATGGAGCCGGATATGAGAACAGTGAAGTGATGGAGACAGGCCTGGGCATGGGGTGAAAGAGTCAGGGATAGGGGATGATAGAAACGGATATGAGAACAGTGAAGTGATGGGGACAGGCCTGGGCATGCGGTGATGGAGTCAGGGATGGGGGACGATGGAGCTGGATATGAGAACAGTGAAGTGATGGGGACAGGTTTGGGCATGGGCTGACGGGGTCAGGCATGGGGGATGATGGAGATGGATATGAGAACAGTGAAGTGAAGGAGACAAACCTGGGCATGGGCTGACGGAGACATGGGTGGGAGGGGGGATGATGGAGCCGGATGTGATAACAGTGAAGTGATGGAGACAGGCATGGGTATTGGCTGACGGGGTCAGGGATGGGGAAGGTAGGATGATGGAGCCAGATTTGAGAACAGTGATATGATGGAGACAGACCTGAGCATGGGATGAAAGAGTCGGGGATGGGGCATGATGGAGCCGGATATGAGAACAGTGAAGTGATGGAGGCAGGCCTGGGTATTGGCTGACGGAGTCAGGGATAATGTAGCCGGATCTGAGAACCGTGAAGTGATGGAGACAGGCCTGGGTTTTGGTTGACGGAGTCAGGGATGATGGAGCTGGATCTGAGAACCGTGAAGTGATGGAGACAGGCCTGGGTATTGGCTGACGGAGTCAGTGATGGGGGATGATGGAGTCGAATATGAGAACAGTGAAGTGATGGAGACTGGCATGGGCATGGAGTGAAAGAGTCAGGGATGGGGGATGATGGAGCCAGATATCAGACCTGTGAAGCTATGGAGGCAGGCCTTGGCATAGGAGCACGGAGTCAGGGATTTGAAGGGTAGATGAGGGAGCTGAACCTGACACACGCGAAGTGATGGAGGCAGGGTGGGCATGGCTGAGTCAGGAATGGAGGGGTGATGGAGACGGATTTGAGAACAGTGGAGTATTGGAGACATAATCGGGCAGGGATGGGAATGGAGAGATGATGGAACCAAATCTGAGACCTGTGAAGTGATGGAGGCAGGGTGGTGCGATGATGGAGGTGGATGTGAGAACAGTGAAGTGATGGCGACAGGCCTGGGCATGGGGTGAAAGAGTCAGGGAGGGGGGATGATGGAGCCGGAAATGAGAACAGTGAAGTGATGGGGACAGGCCTGGGCATGCGGTGATGGAGTCAGGGATGGGGGACGATGGAGCTGGATGTGAGAACAGTGAAGTGATGGGGACAGGTTTGGGCATGGGCTGACGGAGTCAGGCATGGGGGATGATGGAGATGGATATGAGAACAGTGAAGTGAAGGAGACAGACCTGGGCATGGGTTGACGGAGACATTGGTGGGAGGGGGGATGATGGAGCCGGATATGATAAAAGTGAAGTGATGGAGACTGGCATGGGTATTGGCTGACGGAGTCAGGGATGGGGAAGGTAGGATGATGGATCTGGATATGAGAACAGTGATATGATGGAGACAGACCTGGGCATGGGTTGAAAGAGTCAGGGATGGGGGATGATGGAGCCGGATATGAGAACAGTGAAGTGATGGAGACAGGCCTGGGCATGGGGTGAAAGAGTCAGGGATGGGGGATGATAGAAACGGATATGAGAACAGTGAAGTGATGGGGACAGGCTTGGTCATGCGGTGATGGAGTCAGGGATGGGGGACGATGGAGCCGGATATGAGAACAGTGAAGTGATGGGGACAGGTTTGGGCATGGGCTGACGGGGTCAGGCATGGGTGATGATGGAGATGGATATGAGAACAGTGAAGTGAAGGAGACAGACCTGGGCATGGGCTGACGGAGACATGGGGGGGAGGGGGGATGATGGAGCCGGATGTGATAACAGTGAAGTGATGGAGACAGGCATGGGTATTGGCTGACGGAGTCAGGGATGGGGAAGGTAGGATGATGGAGCCAGATTTGAGAACAGTGATATGATGGAGACAGACCTGAGCATGGGGTGAAAGAGTCGGGATGGGGCATGATGGAGCCGGATATGAGAACAGTGAAGTGATGGAGGCAGACCTGAGTATTGGCTGACGGAGTCAGGGATAATGTAGCCGGATCTGAGAACCGCGAAGTGATGGAGACAGGCCTGGGTTTTGGTTGACGGAGTCAGGGATGATGGAGCTGGATCTGAGAACCGTGAAGTGATGGAGACAGGCCTGGGTATTGGCTGACGGAGTCAGTGATGGGGGATGATGGAGTCGAATATGAGAACAGTGAAGTGATGGAGACTGGCGTGGGCATGGAGTGAAAGAGTCAGGGATGGGGTATGATGGAGCCAGATATCAGGCCTGTGAAGCTATGGAGACAGGCCTTGGCATAGGCGCACGGAGTCAGGGATTTGAAGGGTGGATGAGGGAGCTGAACCTGACACACGCGAAGTGATGGAGGCAGGGTGGGCATGGCTGAGTCAGGAATGGAGGGGTGATGGAGACGGATTTGAGAACAGTGGAGTGATGGAGACATAATCGGGCAGGGATGGGAATGGAGAGATGATGGAACCAAATCTGAGACCTGTGAAGTGATGGAGGCAGGGTGGGCGATGATGGAGGTGGATGTGAGAACAGTGAAGTGATGGAGACAGGCCTGGGCATGGGGTGAAAGAGTCAGGGAGGGGGGTGATGGAGTCGGATATGAGAACAGTGAAGTGATGGGGACAGGCCTGGGCATGGGGTGACGGAGTCAGGGATGGGGGATGATGGAGCCGGATATGAGAACAGTAATATGATGGAGACAGACTTGGGCATGGGCTGACGGAGTCAGGGATGGGGGATGATGGAGCCGGAAATGAGAACAGTGAAGTGATGGGGACAGGGTGGGCATGGGGTGAAAGAGTCAGGGATGGGGGTGATGGAGTCGGATATGAGAACAGTGAAGTGATGGGGACAGGCCTGGGCATGGGCTGACGGAGTCAGGGATGGGGGATGATGGAGCCAGAAATGAGAACAGTGAAGTGATGGGGACAGGGTGGGTATGGCTGAGTCGGGAATGGAGGGCTGATGGAGACGGATTTGAGAACAGTGGAGTGATGGAGACATAATCGGGCAGAAATGGGAATGGAGAGATGACGGAGCCGACTCTGAGACCTGTGAAGTGATGGAGGCAGGCTGGACATGGGCTGACGGGGCGAAGGATGGGGAGAGGGGGTGACGGAGCCGGATCGGAGAACAATGGAGCGGGGGAAGGGAGGGTGAAGTGATAAGAGACGGGCAGGCTAAACTGTGCCCCCGGTGAGTTGATGGAGGCGAGGTGAGGAGGTAACGCAGCGCTGTGAAGTGCTGGGAGAGGTCACTGGACGCAGGGATTGGAGGAGGAAGTAGCCCATTGTAAGAGTGGAGGGGCGGGTAGAGCCTGAGACAAGAGGAGTCCAAGGGGCGGGGCTGAGAAGAGAAGCAGGTAGGGAGGGGCACCTCAGAGGAGGAGGATGGGCCAGCCCAGAGGGGGGAGGATGAGGGGGCGGGACCAGAGGAAGAGAGGCAGGAGGGCGCTAACCCAGAGGAGGGAGAGGGGCCAGCCCATTAGAGGAGAGACAGGTAGGCCAGCCCAGAGGGGAGGAGTGACTCGCCCAGAGGAGGGAAAGTGACCAGAGGAGGAGAGGCAGGAGGGCTCTAGCCCAGAGGAGGGAGGGGCCGGTAGGGCCAGCCCAGAGGAGAGGAGGAACGGGGAAGGGACCAGCCCAGAGGGGAGGAGTGACTAGCCCAGAGGGGAGGAGTAACTAGCCCAGAGGAGGGAGAGGGACCAGCCCACAGGGAGGAGGGAGAGGGGGAGTGACTAGCCCAGAGGGGAGGAGTGACTAGCCCAGAGGGGAGGAGTGACCAGCCCAGAGGAGGGAGAGGGACCAGCCCACAGGGAGGAGGGAGAGGGGGAGTGACTAGCCCAGAGGGGAGGAGTGACTAGCCCAGAGGGGAGGAGTGACCAGCCCAGAGGAGGGAGAGGGACCAGCCCACAGGGAGGAGGGAGAGGGGGAGTGACTAGCCCAGAGGGGAGGAGTGACTAGCCCAGAGGGGAGGAGTGACCAGCCCAGAGGAGGGAGAGGGACCAGCCCACAGGGAGGAGGGAGAGGGGGAGTGACTAGCCCAGAGGAGGAGGGATGGGCATGCATTCTCAGTTTCCCTGACTCTCGTGGAAAGCCTGGCCCGGCTGCTGCGGCTCCAGAGATCGGAGATTCCCAGCCCGGACCCCGGAGCCTGCAGTGGTGCCCGGCGCTGCCCTCCCCGCGCCGTGTGCCGGAGACAGGAGCCGACCCTCTCACAGCCCAGGTGGAGGTGGCCTCTCCGCGCTGCCCTTCAGGGAGCGCTTCCCGTCCGGTAACGACTGACGCCTGGACGGGCTGAGGGGCATTGACTGACCCTGGACGGGCTGAGGGGCATTGACTGACCCTGGACGAGCGGAGGGGCATTGACTGACCCTGGACGAGCGGAGGGGCATTGACTGACGCCTGGACGGGCTGAGGGGCATTGACTGACCCCTGGACGAGCGGAGGGGCATTGACTGACGCCTGGACGGGCTGAGGGGCATTGACTGACGCCTGGACGGGCTGAGGGGCATTGACTGACCCTGGACGAGCGGAGGGGCATTGACTGACCCTGGACGAGCGGAGGGGCATTGACTGACCCTGGACGGGCTGAGGGGCATTGACTGACCCCTGGACGGGCTGAGGGGCATTGACTGACGCCTGGACGGGCTGAGGGGCATTGACTGACGCCTGGACGGGCTGAGGGGCATTGACTGACCCTGGACGAGCGGAGGGGCATTGACTGACCCTGGACGAGCGGAGGGGCATTGACTGACGCCTGGACGGGCTGAGGGGCATTGACTGACCCCTGGACGGGCTGAGGGGCATTGACTGACGCCTGGACGGGCTGAGGGGCATTGACTGACGCCTGGACGGGCTGAGGGGCATTGACTGACGCCTGGACGGGCTGAGGGGCATTGACTGACCCTGGACGGGCTGAGGGGCATTGACTGACCCTGGACGGGCTGAGGGGCATTGACTGACCCCTGGGAGACTCGAAGAGGAACAACCTCGTCCTTGGCAGACCCGTCTGACCACTGGAAGTGTCGAGGGGCACCTTGTGACCCCTGGGAAGGGGACACTTCCGAACACTTGGGGAAGGACCCGCTTTATCGCCTCTGGAGTCCGAGAGAGCCGAGAAGCCACACAGGGCACCCGGGAGGGCCCCTGAGAAACTCACTTGACCTGCTCTGGACCATGGGAGAGCCGAGAGAGCGCCCCTGAACCACTGGGAGAGCCGAGAGAGCGCACCTGAACCCCCGGGAGAGCCGAGAGAGCACACCTGAACCCCTGGGAGATCCGAGAGAGCGCACCTGAACCCCTGGGAGATCCGAGAGAGCGCACCTGAACCACTGGGAGATCCGAGAGAGCGCACCTGAACCCCTGGGAGAGCCGAGAGAGCACACCTGATCCCCTGGGAGAGCCGAGAGAGCGCACCTGAACCCCTGGGAGAGCCGAGAGAGCGCACCTGATCCCCTGGGAGAGCCGAGAGAGCGCACCTGAACCCCTGGGAGAGCCGAGAAGGCATCTGGGCCCCTGGGAGAGCCGGGAGAGCACACCCGGGCCCCTGGGAGAGCCGGGAGATTACACCCGGGCCCCTGGGAGAGCCGAGAGAGCACCTGGGAGAGCCGGGAGAGTACACCCGGGCCCCTGGGAGAGCCGGGAGAGCACCTGGGCCCCTGAGAGAGCACACCTGAACCCCCGGAAGAGCCGAGAGAGCACACCTGGGCCCCCGGAAGAGCCGACAGAGCACACCTGGGCCCCCGGAAGAGCCGACAGAGCACACCTGGGCCCCTGGGAGAGCCGAGAAGGCACCTGGGCCCCTGGGCGAGCCACCGGACCGGTGTGTGAGGCGAGCGGGGTCCGAGAGCCAGCTCGCCGGGCGCAGGTAAACACGGGACGGGATGGGAACGCCGGGCATAACCCGCTGTAGTGTGCTCGGCGCCTCGAGTCCGCTTCTGTGCGCCCTGAAACACTCCAGCGCCTAGAGGCGATTTACTGCGCACTCTCTGCTATAAACATGTAATAAGTACCCCAATCCTTCGCCTAAACATTGAACCTCAGACACTTAGTTATACTAACGGCTGTTGAGCCTGCTTTTTAGAGTTTTATGCGAGATATTTGACACACACTGATCACAGAGCGATCTCCCTCTAGCCGCTTCTCATCTAGAAGTGGTGCGCGCTGTACCACCCCGGATGGGGGAGAGGGTGAGTCAGGACTGCTGGGTGCGCGCAGGGCAGCAACAGGCACCGAACCCACTGTTCTTCCTTGGTAACTGATACCATCAGGCGGCGCTCCTTTGAGGAATGATGCCATGGGTGGGGGGCTGAGGGGTAGGCTGGGCTCGGGAATCCGGGATTAGGGTTTCGGGGTCGGGGGCTGGGGGGAGCGGTCCTGCTTGGGTCGGGACGGGGGCCGCCTCAGTCCTGGTGTGGGCGAGGGGGGAGCAGTTTGAGATTGAGGGACGGGGGGTCTTATGCCTGCTCTGGTTCGGGGGTATGTGTGGGTGCCGTTTGGGCGAGCAGTGATTTTTTGTGTGGGGTGACATGTGTGACTCGCTCTCTCCAGGCCAATAGAGGGGGTACTTTTGGGTGGGGGCACTCTGAGGCGCTGTGGGTTAGACCCCACCAAGGGCACCGGTGGGCTGGCGGGTTCTTGAACACGACCAGAAAGAGTCCGGCTGAAAAAAACAACACAAAGTTGTATTTCATTTTTTTTTGTATTTTTTTTTAAGTATAAGAAATTAAAACTGGGCATACTCCAGGGTGAGGAGGTGCATGTCACGACATCCCGCTGCCATAAAATTGGAAAACATATGCTGGCGGTAGGCATCGTTGGTGGTCTTACTGTACATATCACGACAGCCCATTGCCACCCCCACCACAATCGGGAGCGTAACGGAGACATCCACAGGCCATGCGGTGAAAGGGGGCCCCCGACACGAAAGCCCCCCCCCCCCCCCCAAAACCTTCGGAGAGCCCCATTCAGCCCACAGCCCATTAATATCTGTGACAATATTGCGACCCAGGGGGGCCCCTTCACATTCTGCGGGGGAAGCCCCATGAGTTTGCGTTCAGCCTCTGACGGGGATGGTGACATTTGTATCACCGCAGCCAATCATTGTGCCCCCTATTGGGAATACATATCCCGACAGTGGGTTTCTAGAGTATGGGGATTCCATCCTGTCTGTCGCTGCACGCCTGTTCAGGGATACATATCCTGACATTCTTTTTATCCACTTCGGTCCGGGAATGTGTATCCCGGCAGGCTGCTCTACTCCCTACTGTGAATGTGTATTGCGATAGTCTAATGCTGTAATCCGTTTTAGAGGTGTGTTTCGCAACAGTCTGTTGTTCTCAGGTCTCAGAACGTGTATCCCGACAGTTTGATGCTGTACTCTGGTCTGAGAATGTGTATCCCGATAGGCTGTTGCTGTACTGTACTCTTAAGAGTACGTATCCCAGGCTGGTAATGTGTATCCCGAGAGCGTTGCTGTACTCCTGTCAGGGAATGCACAAATTGTTGCTGCACTCTGGTCCCGAGAATGCGTATCCCGACAGCCTGCTGCAGTGCTCTGGTCAGAGAATGCATACCCCTACAGCCGATTATTGCTCTCTAGTCTTTGAACACACAGTGTGTTGCTGTACCCTGGTTTGACAAGATGTCTCACGACACCCTATTGCGAAATTCTGGTGGCAACTGCACATCCAGGCAGCTTGTTTGGTATTACAGGTGCGGGGAAAGCATATCCCGACAGCCTGCTGCTATTCTTTGGGTGGGAAAGCATGTCCGACATCATGTTTCTGTACTGGACATGCCTATCCTAAAACCATTTTGTGCACTGCGGGTGCTGGGAAGCGTACCTCAACAGTATGCTATTGTGCTCTGATCTGTGGAACACATATCGCAAAAGCCTCTTACTGTACTGTGGCCTGGGAGTGCATATCCTGACAGGCTGTTGCTGTACTGTGCCCTGGGAGTCTATCCCAAGATCCTGATGCTGTACTGTGGCCCAGGAGTGCATATCCCAACAGACTGTTGTGGTGCTGTGGCCTGTGAGTGCATATACCGACATCCATATTGCTGTCCTCTGGCCTGGCAGTGCATATCCCAACAGACTGTTGCGGTACTATGGCCTGGGAGTGCAAATCCCAAAATCATGTTGCTGTACTCTGACCTCGGAGTGCATATCCCGACATCATTTTTTTGTACTCTGACCTGGGAGTGCATCTCCCAACATTAAGGTTCTGTACTCTGGCCTGGGAGTGCATATTCTGACATCCTGCTGCTGTACTCCTGGGAGTGCATATCCCGACAGCCTGATGCTGTACTGTGGCCTGTGAGGGCCTAGAAGCACTCTGACAGTACAGGTGACTGAAGAGACGGCTAGATTAGTCCGGCAGTATATATATAGGAGTTTAGAAAACCTTGAAAACTTCCGGTTCATTGACCCACAATATTCCTAAAAGTGTACACATTTAAACGCCTCACAGTGGGTAGTAAGTGCTCCTGAGAGGCTGTTGCTGTACTGTGGCCTGGGAGGGCATATCCTGACAGGCTGTTGCTGTACTGTGGCCTGAAAGTCTATCAAAACATCCTGATGCTGTACTCTGGCCTGGGAGAGCATATCCCGACAGCCTGATGCTGTACTGTGGCCCGGGAGTGCATATCCCGACAGCCTGATGCTGTACTGTGGCCTGGGAGTGCATATCCTGACAGGCTGTTGCTGTACTGTGGTCTGGGAGTCTATCCCAACAGACTGTTGGGGTATTGTGGCCTGGGAGTGCATATCCTGACATCATGTTGCTGTAGTCTGGCCTGGGAGTGCGTATCCCGACATCCTGTTGCTGTACTGTTGCCTCGGAGTGAATATTCCAACATCCTGCTGCTGTACTCTGACCTTGGAATGCATATCCTGACAGGCTGTTGCTGTACTGTGGCCTAGGAGTGCCTATCCCGACAGCTGGTTGCTGTACTGTGGCCTGGGAGTGCATATCCCAAGATCATGTTGCTATACTCTGGCCTGGGAGTGCATATCCTGACAGGCTGATGCTGTACTGTGGTCTGGGAATGCATATCCCGACAGCCTGATGCCGTAATCGGGCCTGGGAGTGCATATCCCTAGAGCGTGATGGAATATTGTCGCCCGGAAGTGCATATCCTGAAAGCCTGATGCTGTACTGTAGCCTGGGAGTGCATATCCTGTGATCCTGATGCTCTCACTATGGCTTGGAAGTGCGTATCTCGATAGTGTGATGCCGTACTCTGGCTTGGGATTGCCTATCCCGACAGCCTGATGCTGTTCTGTGGCCTGGGAGTGTATATCCCGACAGCCTGTTGCTGTACTAAGGCCTAGGAGTGCATATCCCGGGATCCCGATGCTCTTACTGTGGCCTGTGAGTGCATATTTCGACATCCTGTTGCTATACTCTGATCTAGGAGTGTATATTGCGACATCCTGATGAGGTACTGTGCCCTGGAAGTGCATATCCAGACAGCCTATTGCTGTACTGTAGCCTAGGAGTACATATCGCGGGATACCGATGTTCAACTCTGGTTTGGGATTGCCTATCCCGACAGGCTGTTGCTGTACTGTGGCCTGTGAGTGCATATCGCGACAGCCTGTTGCATACCCCAGGTGCTGTGACTCCGTTGTTACTCTGGGGACGGTGATGCAGACCTCGCTGGCTCGGAGACGCCTCGTGAGGGAACCTTCGGGGCATTTAACACACACTGCCAGCGGTCTCCGTCTGGCGTTACCCGCAGGCTTTGTTCTCAGTCCTTTGTTGTCGGCCAGTGAAGCTTCGGTTTTCTGTGCACTGCAGGGTGCCCAGGGTGCCAACCGCTGCCTGCTCTGCAGAGCTTTGTTTAAAGTCTCTGGCGGGTCCTGGAGACGCCACAGGGAAAATCAAATTATTCAGTATATTCTGCGACAAAAGAACAAATACTGTGCCACTATCGTCTGGCTATTGTGAGAGTTTAACGCACGGAGTTAGAAAGGGGACCTTGGTGCCCGAGGAAATATACAGAGCGGGCTGGATCCATTCACAATGTTAATTACAGTGAATACGTTTGTAGTCTCGCGTCGACGCACAGGGGTTTTATTTTGTTATCATTAAAAAGTGCACTTATTATAACCGAGGCACCTCGTTTATTCTGCGCACTCCTGTGTTCACAATATAGCGCCTTGTGAAGCATCTCCTTCCAGTGATGAACAGCATCGCAGAGCACTATAGCGCTTCCATGGCTATTATGTACCCATCAAGCCAGGAGACGCTAGATCTGAGACCCCAGTCCTGAGACATTAAAAACAGACGGGTTATTCTAAATTCTAAGTGTCCCTTGGACTAAAGTCTGCTGTGACAATACCCGGATGTAAACATGGCTGCTGGAACAGAACAATGCATGGCAATCATTCGGTCCAACTTGCTTGACTGGTACTTGAGTACCTTGGGGTTTTGTTACCTTCAGCAAGGGAAAGTCTTACCCTAAGCCCCTCAGGTGTGGATGTTGGCAAATTCATTTCACATGGTAAAAGCTGGCTTTATCCACATAAAGCACAGATCTGATCTTTGCAGCAGGCACATTGACCCACTGCGCTACTTTATGGAGAGTCAAAGCTGCCGCTAGACAAAACTCCCATCTCTCTCTAGCAGGAACATTAATCACATTAATCACAAGAGCTATCTGCCTGAAAGCTGCTAAACACAGTGGTCCGGGTCCCTGTTATGCATGAAGAACATTATGGTTTAGAAATAAAACACACGACAAGGTTTTGAAGTCACGAACCTCAGGGTCCTCTTATGTGATAATGAAGCAAAATTAGGGCGAGTGAAATAAAACGATTGCCTAGGATCACACAATTTGGTTACTTGGAAAAGCCGGGATTCGTTTGACCCCCTTGTCAGTGTGTGGAGCTCGCTGGCAATGCGAGGGTCCTGCCCAAGTGGCCCTGAGAGGGTCTGGCAATGGTTAAGCGGTGTGCGCGGTTGTCACTGGTGGGCAGCGTGTGTATGTGGCACTAGTGGGCAGTGTTTGGAGTTAGCTGGGTGCCTGCCAAAGTGGCCCTGTGTGGAGCTGGCAATGATTGGGCAGTGTGCGCGGTTGTCACTGGTGGGCAGCGTGTGTATGTGGCACTAGTGGGCAGTGTGTGGAGTTAGCTGGCAGTGCGAGGGGCCTGTCCAAGTGGCCCTGTGAGGGTCTGTCAGTGAGTAAGCAGTGTGCGCGGTTGGCACTGGTGGGCAGAGTATGGATTTAGCTGGCTGTGCGAGGGGCCTTCCCAAGTAGCCCTGTAAGGAGTTGGCAATGATTGGGCAGTGTGCGCGGTTGGCACTGGTGCCCAGTGTGTCAAAAACGCGAGACCGCGATTGGATTCACAGCAGGCACTGGGAGATGCCCTCACCCTTGTTATTCTGTTTCTTTCAGGGCACGGATCCTCTGTTTGCCGTGAGGTGGCACCGTGGGGAAGGCCAGCGCTGGAAGTGACTGGGTGATCGCTGCCCCTTGTGTCCACCGCCCTAGGACAGGTGCCGGGCGTTGCCCCTACAGCCTCCGGTGACTGACAGGAAACAGGACTAACTGGGATTGGCCATCTCCAGGAGGCAGATGTCGCTCTGCCGGGCTTCCTTGCCCCAGAAGGTGGCACGGACACCCCAGCGTGCCTTCCTTCCTCCGAAGGCCGGACTCGGTGGCCGAGCGGCGTAAGTTGTGCCTGAAGGTGTAATACCGGGGCGCCTGGCACCGGAAGCTTTCAAATCCCCCGGGTTGGCACTTGGAGGGCACTTGGAACACCTGCTGTGGTTGGATCTGTGATTGCATAGACTTGGTCGTGCCAGCATCTATTGAGACGTGCTGACTGGGCGTGGGCAGCGCCCAGGGGGGCAGGGCGAGAAGTCTTGGCAGGAGGAGAGCCATGGACCACCCTGTGCCAGAGCTGGTGGTCCTGCTTCTACTGATGGGTAAGTGGCAGCTACTCTCTTCCTATTGGTGGGTTTCTGGGGGTGGCAGGAGGCTCCCGGAGACAGCTGGGGGTTACTGGGGAGCACATCTAGTCTGGCGTGGCGCACACATAGGATTCCCCTTCATGTCACGTGAGGGAGTACACATAACCTTCTGGGTTGTATCTGGGGATGTTGGCTAAGAGGGCATTATTGGGGTACGTTGCTGGGCAGTGTGCTTTCACTATGGGCATTGTAAGGGTGTTTCAACTCACCAGCTGCCCACAGGTTGGTGGGCCTATGAACGGATTCCGTGTTTGTTGTAAATGTTGGCATGTCTCCCACCGCTTCCGGTTCCCCCGGAAGTAAACCTCGAGGAAATATCTCTGCAGTCTCAACACCCTTATTTACTATCCTGGAAACAATTTATCAGTACTTCTGGGGCTCTCATGAACAATATTTCAGTACTTCAGGGGTCCTTGGGTGCTGCGCCCCCTGTACCTTGAAGTCGACGCCCCTACTGTAACCTCATCCATTTAAAGGTCTGGACCCCTGGCAGGGGAGGGGCCCCTGTCCAGACCCCTCCGATGGGTGAGTTCAGGGAGCAGGAGTTTTGTGCAGGGTATCTTGGACTTCCAGACCAGTGGCCCCTGGCTTCGTGCAGAGGGCGCGCGTTCAGAGGGCCTGCCCTATCACGGAGGGACTGGTCCTTGGCCCTGATTCTGTAGAATACAGTGGAGATTGTGGCCTCTCATTGACAGAGACACGGTGTTTGCCTTTCCGAGAGGCTGTGGTTGGGGAGCAGACCCCTGTGTCTATGGTGTGGCCATGGATTCTGACCCTATTATAGACTCTGGTCTCTCTTGGAGGTCTGGGTGTCCAGCGTAGGTCCACGAGGGCCGGTGCTGTCAGGATATCCACTGTGTAAACCAAATCAATTTAAAGTCATTCTCTTCACATGTTTGGCGTGTGTGGATATCACGAACATGTGGCACGGACCCCACCCACCCGGACCTGTGCTGGACACCCTTGTATTTTTGCCTGGGGTCTGGTTGTTTATCGTGACATCTAGTTAAGAGGGGGTGGGGGGCTTGTGGGTCCGGTCCTTCCGGTGGGCGTGGTCCTGAGTTCCGCCTTTCATCTATAGTGCGGTTCTACCTCCTGTTTGAGTGGCTCTTGTCCTGCCCCTATGAGGTGATACCTTCCTGGCCCCGAGTTCCGGTTCCAGGTCCAACACCTTTCATTAGGTTATGGGTCCTGACCCCAGAAGACGTCACGGTTCTGACCTCGTGTTCAGCTTCCAGGTCCCTGAACCTTCAGTTAGGGCATGGTAATGGGTGCTGGCTCCAGTGAGTGGCCAAGGGTCCCAGACCCGTATTTAGATTCCTGGACTTTTAATGTGGTCTTGTTTGTGGGTTCCAGATCCTGAGGCTATGTTCTCGACTTTTTATTTACTGCAGGGATTTGGGTTCTCTTCGTAGAGCGGTGTCGCGGTTTTAGGTTCCTTCCCTTTCATTTAGGGCGTGGTTATGGGCCCTGACCCCATTGAATGGTCCCGGCTCCCACTTCCTTGCTTAGGGCGTGTCCGTGGGTGTTCACCTCTGGGGCCTAAATTGTCATGGCAAAATAGGGTCATTCTGGGCAGTTTTAAATTTAGAGCTCTCTCCTGACCCAATGAGTTCCCTTGACTGGCAAGGTTGAGCCCCCTAGGAACAGGTTGTATCTCAGTGATAAAAACCCCACTAGAAAATAAATACTGTTTAAAAGGCATTTCAATAACCTAAGTCAGGGATTCTTGACCAGTGGTGCGGGGGCCCTGACTGCTTGGACAATTAAATGTTAACTGATAAATAAATGTATTTAAACAAGGAAGAAAAATGTATTTTTTTTTTTTTTTACAATTTTAAAACGTTCTGTAAATGTGAAGGAATGTGAAACTTAAAGCTCATAATTTGATATCCTCGGGTTGATTTGTGGGGGCAGCGCAAGTGCATCGAAATGACATAGCATGGGGGCCAGTGGCCTTGATTTAGAAAGGCCCCAACCTTCCTATTACATTGTTGATGGTTTTATATTTGCTCATGAATTAAATATAACATCTAATATTTTGTCATTAGTTTGATTCATGTTTGTTTCTGTATATTTTGTGCATTGTTTTGTGGTTCAAATCCTCGAAAATGCTCAGGCGGGTCCCTGGTTTCCGGGCATGATTAAGTGGGGGGTCCTAGGATTGGCAAAAAGATTCAGACGGGGTCTCGGAATTCCAATAAGGATTAAGTGGGGGTCCACAGAAGTGGATAGGTGAAGAACCACTGACCCGGAGGGCTGTCCGGACAGGAGGGGTGGAAGGAAACAAGCTGCCTTTTCCCAGTGCTTGGCTTGTGGTGGTAAAGCTCCCAGTGCCAGCCTGCTGTGGGCACTCACCCCCTGGCACTGCCCTGTGCTCGAGCCCTGCTGGCTGAGATGCCACACCTGGGTTCGGTCCCCGCTTCCTGCTGCTATCCCAACCCACCTGTGCCGGGGTGGGGCAGCTGTTCGGCCCCCACCCCCGTGACTCAGGCCTCCTCTTTCATGTTGCAAAACTCTGCTTTAGTCCTTTGAGGGCTGAGTGTCCCTTCAGAGCTCTGAGTAATGAGATGAGAAATGTGCAGCGCCTCGAGGCTGTCTGTGAACCCCAAGGAGGAGGTGCCTGTGTGTGAGTAAGAGCCCGGGGTGGGCAGCGCCCATCTGACGTGCTTCAGTGCAGCCTCCCAGCTCTGCCGAGGCGCCCCAGCGCTACCCCACTCACGGCGCCGCTAGGCACTACACCACTCACGGTGCTGCCAGGCACTACACCACTCACGGTGCTGCCAAGCAGTACCTGTACCACTCACGGTGCTCCTAGGCACTACCCTACTCACGGCGCTCCCAGGCACTACCCTACTCACGGCGCTCCCAGGCACTACCCTACTCACGGCGCTCCCAGGCACTACCCTACTCACGGCGCTCCCAGGCACTACCCTACTCACGGCGCTCCCAGGCACTACCCTACTCACGGCGCTCCCAGGCACTACCCTACTCACGGCGCTCCCAGGCACTACCCTACTCACGGCGCTCCCAGGCACTACCCTACTCACGGCGCTCCCAGGCACTACCATACTCACGGCGCTCCCAGGCACTACCCCACTCAGGATGCTGCCAGGCACTACCTGCTGGGCTGACTGCCATAGGGAAGGGCCGGACTGGTCTGCAGAGCAGACAGGCAGTGCCTGAAGGGCTGGTTTGGCAGGTCAGTGTGTGGGTCAGTATTTTGGCTATGTGTGGGCCTGTTTTATAGTGTTCTGGGCCCGGTTTATGTTGTTGACTTTCCCCGATACTAAAACAAGCATTGGCTGCAGCAAGCCGGAATCCATGCTGTTTTCTACACCTCTAAAAACACAATCATGCAGCTTGTCTTTAGAAGTTAAAAACTGTGCCAGTTTGCAAAGATGGGGCACTTTTCTCGCTGATTTGCTAATGGGGAGTTTGAGGGAGGCGGCACATTTATTTTGGTGCCAGGGCCTAATTTCCGTCCCAGTCCAACACCGCCAAGGGGCGCCTCACACATTCCACTGCTTGAGTGTCTCTCGCTGCTGGAGGCCCCTTTAACTCACCCCAGGCTCACTAAGGTTTTCTTATTTCACTTTCTAAGGCAGCCAATATCTCCTCCCTTGGTTACTCGCTTGGTTTCTAGGTAACTAAAGATTTCAACTTAAATGAATCTGGGGGGAGGTGTACTCCTGATTACACCATACTACCAGGAGCCCTTTAAACAACTGAGTGAGATGACACCCCTAGGAGATGAATAAAAAATGTATACCTCCCCCCATCAGAGGTGAAACCACCCTAGCAAGGCCAAGCTGTGAGTGGCAAGGCAGCTATCAGGTGCTATCTAGATGGCAGAAATCGGGAAGGAATGGGGCGCGGAGAGGGAGGGTGCTTAGAAGCACCCCTGGAGTTCCATTCTTACACCAGGCATTGGCGCTGTAGGCTTCAGTGAGCTTCGATGGATTTTGTTTGAGTAATAATGGGCTTAGAGAGCCTGACCTTCAGGGGTCATTGGTGATGAGAAGTGGTGGTGAGGATACAGGATGCTTTCCATGGCACTGCCGCAGCACTGCTGGGATTCTGCGCTCTGCAGCATCTGTCTATTCCTGCAGCTGGTCCTGGACCACACATGAAGGGACCTTATTTTCTCAAGGACTGTCCTTCCTCTAAGGCTTGAGAGTGACTGAACTCAAGGTCTTGAATTGTGGCCTGGTCACCTTAGAACCTGACAGACTCACCACCTCCCTCGAAGAAGCCTTCACGGCTTGTAAGCGGCTACCAGTAGAGGCTCAACTACACTAAATACTCGTGGGGCACCCTTACCCCAGTGCTTAATTTGAGGTGGTGGTTTCCGGTGCTCGGCACCAGCACTTAATTGTCAACAGCTGGTGACGCTGTTTGCCTGATTTTGTGATAAACACAACAGTTGTTTAATAATTCTATATACATTAAAATAACTAACACCGGCCACCCAGAGCTATAAAAATAGCTTGGGTGGCATATATTAGTAATTTTTAATGTATAAAATGTCTGGATTGTCATTAGTAGCGCGATGGGTGTTGCAAGCTGTTGTGCTCTCCTGACAAGCGGCCCTGGCGCCTATTTCTTTACAAATTAAGTAGTGCCTTGCAAGTAAGAGGATCCCGAGCTCTTGGGGGCGATGGGGGCCTAGGATTGTGCTAAGTGGTCCTTACAGCCAACACGACCCGGAGAAAAGGGCTGACAACGGTGGCCAAATCCGTGTGGTAGTGAGATGTTGTTATTGTTGTGGTTGTGTCCATCAGTGTGGGTGTGTGAGTCTGCCTAACACATGTCAGCCTGTCCCCTTGGCCACCCATTTCACACTCTCTTCCTGGCCTAACCCATATTAGTCTGTCTCCTAAGGCTATCCCGGGTCGGTCTGTCCCCTTGGCCTAGCCCTTATAAGTTTGTCCCCTTGGACCTCGTGCTTTATGGTGTGTGACTGTGCTGCTAGTGTGTGTGGTGTGTGACTGCTGCTAGTGTGTGTGGTGTGTGACTGTGCTGCTAGTGTGTGTGGTGTGTGACTGTGCTGCTAGTGTGTGTGGTGTGTGACTGTACTGCTAGAGTGTGTGTGTGACTGTACTGCTAGAGTGTGTGTGTGGTGTGTGACTGTACTGCTAGAGTGTGTGTGTGGTGTGTGACTGTACTGCTAGTGTGTGTGGTGTGTGACTGTACTGCTAGTGTGTGTGGTGTGTGACTGTGCTGCTAGTGTGTGTGGTGTGTGACTGTGCTGCTAGTGTGTGTGGTGTGTGACTGTACTGCTAGAGTGTGTGTGTGGTGTGTGACTGTACTGCTAGAGTGTGTGTGTGGTGTGGGACTGTACTGCTAGTGTGTGTGGTGTGTGACTGTACTGCTAGAGTGTGTGTGTGGTGTGTGACTGTACTGCTAGAGTGTGTGTGTATGATGTGTGACTTTGCTGCTAGAGTGTGTGTGGTGTATGGTGTGTGACTGTGCTCCTAGAGTATGTGTGTGTGTGGTGTGTGACTGTACTGCTAGAGTATGTGTGTGTATGGTGTGTGACTGTGCTCCTAGAGTGTGTGTGGTGTGTGACTGTGCTCCTACAGTCTGAGTGTGGTGTGTGATTGTGCCCCTAGAGTGTGTGTGGTGTGTGATTGTGCCCCTAGAGTGTGTGTGTGTGGTGTGTGATTGTGCCCCTAGAGTGTGTGTGTGTGTGGTGTGTGATTGTGCCCCTAGAGTGTGTGTGTGTGGTGTGTGATTGTGCCCCTAGAGTGTGTGTGTGTGGTGTGTGACTGTGCTCCTAGAGTGTGTGGTGTGTGCTGCTACAGTGTGTGTGGTGTGTGTGACTGTACTGCTACAGTGTGTGTGTGTGTGTATGATGTGTGACTGTACTGCTAGAGTGTGTGTGTGGTTTGTGACTGTGCTGCTAGAGTGTGTGTGGTGTGTGACTGTACTGCTAGAGTGTGTGTGGTGTGTGACTGTGCTGCTAGAGTGTGTGTGGTGTGTGACTGTACTGCTAGAGTGTGTGTGGTGTGTGACTGTACTGCTAGAGTGTGTGTGTGGTTTGTGACTGTGCTGCTAGAGTGTGTGTAGTGTGTGACTGTACTGCTAGTGTGTGTGGTGTGTGACTGTACTGCTAGTGTGTGTGTGTGGTGTGTGACTGTACTGCTAGTGTGTGTGGTGTGTGACTGTACTGCTAGTGTGTGTGGCGTGTGACTGTACTGCTAGTGTGTGTGTGTGGTGTGTGACTGTACTGCTAGTGTGTGTGGTGTGTGACTGTACTGCTAGTGTGTGTGTGTGTGTGGTGTGTATGGCACTGACTGCATTGCCTATTTTCGCGGCCTGTCCACCAGTGATCTCTGTAATCCCAGAGAAGGGGTTTTAACCTTCCCAAGCAGGTCGCGGAGTCCCTGTGATTTGCTTGTATTTTTCCAAACACGTGGCAGTAATTTAGGATCTGTCTGTACTGGCCGTGGGATCAGACAAAGAATTACTACCTGGACCTCTGCCACCAGCAATAAATGAAGCCTGAAAGGCAGAGTTCAGTTCCTTACCTCTTAAGTCAGTCAGAAGCTTGGGACTCCTATCCCAGGGTGCTTTGCACACAGAGTCATGGCTTATCATGGTAAGCAAAAGCACATGTAACCTAACTCCTGCGACGCTAGGCTGGGGGTTTAACATATTTTAGTCGGGACTCAAAATGCAAATCAGACCTATTGGCTTTGGCAATGCTTGATATTTCCTTTGTGGTGCAGTTTACCAACTAAAGACCTCTGAGGGCGGCTGAGATTAGTCGTACTGCTATGGTGCTGCTGGGGGGAACCATGCCCAGGTCAGTGGCGCCCTGGTTCTGAGATAGGGTGAAAATACCTGCTGAAAATGAGCGCTGTGGGGGGAGGCTATTCCCTCGCACAACTCCAAGAGCCTTGTGTAAGTCCCTGCACCCCCTTTCCAATCCTGAGCTACCTGTAGAATCCCCCCAGTCCGAGGTGTCCTCTCTCCAGTAGCTCAGAAAGGAGTCCAAATCCAGCTGTTTTTAGGTCTCACACACCAATGTCACAAACTGTCTGGTTAGGAAAGACCCATCGGAGCTTGCAGTGGGTGTACAGCCTGCCCATTCCTTAACATTGGTTGACTTTATTGTCAGTCTCATTTGCTTACTTCTGATTCGATGGCTTGCCTTTCTCTTCTTGTATTTGTACCTCTCTGGAGTATCCCTCTTCACCATCCTTTTGATTGGCTGACTTGTATCATTCCACTCCTCACTTCTAAGGAACTACTTTTTGCTTAAGCATTCATGAGTGTGTATGTGTTTTCCAGCTCTCTCCCTCATGTGCTTCTCCCCCAAATATCCACCCAATGCTGTGTATCTGTCCTTGGCGTCTTGGTGTATATATATATACACACCAAGACGCCAAGGACAGATACACAGCATTGGGTGGATATTTGGGGGAGAAGCACATGAGGGAGAGAGCTGGAAAACACATACACACTCATGAATGCTTAAGCAAAAAGTATATATATATATACTGCCCTCAGTCTATCCTGTGCTTCTCCCCTGCCAAACTTCCAAGACTCCGTGTTTTTCTCTTCATTGTGTGTTTCTACCCCCATCCCCTGTGTTGCTCTCTCCCTTGTGTGCTGGTTTTCCACTGCCCCCCACACGCGTCTCCCCCATGTCTGCATTCCTCTTCCATTTTATGTTTTGCTCTCAAAAAAAGTGTTTCGTGTTTTTTTTTTTTATTACAGATCCAAGTGCATCTGCCCCAAGGACATTGGTGCCAGTGGCATGGTGTTGGCACATGTGTGCGTGGCGACGCATGCCTGTGCCTCCAGAGTGACGAGGTTGCATTATTGCACCTCTTTTCCTCTTGCTGCACTGAATGCCTTTTGCCGATGCTGCTCCGCATTGCAGACTGCACTGGGAGCGCCAATAGGTCCAAAAAGTGAGACCTGTTTTCTTTGCCAATGCTTGTTTGAATTCCTGCCAGAGCCAAATTCCCAAGGTTACGGCGCGCGAGCCCTAAAAGGCCCAACACTCCGTACCCCGTTTAATGACGTCATCAAGATATTATCGTGATGGTGTCCGAGTCCCCTCTCGCTGTCTATGAATAATCCATATACTGAGGCTTTAATGCGCCTTGGACTCCACTCGGGTGCCTCTTGGAGCTATGTGTACAGTGCATGAATACGCAGAAAGCACAATGTGCTGCCTCCCTATACACACAGCCCCGCCCCCACCTCCCCCCTCTTCCCGAACCTCATTATATCTCCAGCACTGAAGTGGATCGGAAGTCCCAGACGGCCCTAAAATATTTATAGCGCTTGAAAGGCAGATAGCGGCCGTGACTGATAGGGCCGGCGTTGGCAGGGGGCTCCCCCCTGGATAATGGATGGGTGATGTGCATCAGTCAGGCTGGGCGCTGATGTCACCGGCCGGATGCGGCTGCAGTCTGAGGGGGTAGCTCGGTGGGTTTGGCGCATGAGGCAGTGCGAGCGGTTTAGGGGTACACAAACACCGCTGCTTGAAATCAGGGGAGACCGAGGCCACGCCCAGTCCTGGGCTCCCCAACTGGCTGCTAGGGCCCAGTTTTGGGCTCCATTGATAGGAACTAATCCATCATAGCAGCTGCTGAGGTCTTCTCTAGTTATGCTGGGCTTTAACTGGGGGGGGTGCTGTGGTACTCCTTTTCAGGGGAGCTCGACCACATGTGCCACTGGGCAGTCATAGAAGATACCAGTCTGGGGTAAACCTTGCAGTTCTGGGCAGAGGCGTTTTAAGGAGTGGGCTCGGGCCCCGGGCCCCAGGCTTTCAGGGGCCCCTGGTAGAGCCAGCTCTGTTCTGCAGCCTTGTCCTGGTCACCACGGGTAATCCGGAAAGAGATTATTTTAAATATTGTTTTCCTTTAATTTATTTTGAATGTGAGTGATGTGTGAGGGTCTATTACAGACATTTCCAGAGACATTTTGTGCTTGTTTCATGAAACCTCCATGAAGTTTATTTTGGATCAGTCCATGGCCTCACATATGGGAAATTGGAGGGGCTCCCTGAGATTACTTGCAGGATGTTGGTGAGCTGTGTTGCGTGATAATATTGGAGATACACATCTCTATCCCTGAATATTACATGTAAACACATGTAGAGTTTGGCCCAGTCTGTCTGTGCACTGCCAGTGACCTGGCCACAGAGGGCACGAAAGAACTCAAATTGGGTCATAAATTCAAAGCTGTTCGGAACAGGGGACCCCAAAATATGTTCGCCCCAGGCCTCTAAAATCGTTAAGATGTCCCCGCTTCTGGGGGGGGTCCCGGACCCCGGGACTGGCAGAGACGAGCTAACTGCCAGGTGCTGGCAGGTCCGACAGTTGTACCCCAGGACTGTTGGGGCAGCGACCGGAAGGTAGTCCTCCCAGCCTGAGCCCCACTCTCGAGGGGTCCCCACAACGACGGGCACAGCCTGCCGTAGAGACAGGTGGTTCAAGCCATACCCGAGGCTCAGGGCGTGCGGCTATCAGGGTACAACACATACCCTGTCATTACCCTGCTCACCTGTCGAGGCCTCCTAGTGGGCGGAGCCACGGGGATCCTGAGCTGCTTTCTGTCACGCCATCCTCTAGGCACTACCAGCCCAGGCACTGGGGTCCCTGGGGACGAAGGAAGCTGAGGCCATTTCCTATCCTGCACCTCGAGTTTACAAAAGGAAGTCCACACCAACCCTTCAAGGCGCTTTAAGGGTCGTCTGGTAGATGAAGGGTGCCTGGCGGCAATAAACTGGGCGACTCGGGCTAGACTGAGAGAACTGCAGTCTGTCAGAGGTTGAGGGGTTCTCGGACACCTGATCTAGGATAGAACCACACTGCACTGAGGCGAGCCAGCAGCATCAAGGCGCTAGCGGTGGCATCAGAGTGCAGCACTCAGGGTTTCTTACACTTAATGTTTATTGTATGTTGTGAAACGCAGGGACCCGTCGGCTCCAGGCGCTACATAGTGGTGGCTAATCCCCATTTCGAAGTGCTAGATTCCGGCACTTGTGGGCAGGGTGTGCACATTCACCACACAGAGGCTGGGGGCTCTACAGCCTTGGGGGGGGGAGGGGGGAGCTCTCTTTGTATCCACACACATGAGAAGGACAAACCGCTTCCGAGAGGGACGCCCGTGTTCCTGGAGCAGGGGGCCCGCATTCCGCGCGCCACATTGGCGAGATCACAGAGACCCCACATTATTTGTGCAGCGGGCACCGCAGTCTGTATGGAGTGTCCAGTGCGGAGAGCGGCGGGTCTGCCCCCCACAGACAGAGGCCCCTCTTCAGCCCGCCCCACATTCCATGTCCAGCGAGTCCCATGTCCAGCGGGGCCCACCTCACGTGTCCAGCGGGGCCGTGTCCAGCGGGGCCCCACATTCCGTGTCCAGCGGGGCCCCACATTCCGTGTCCAGCGGGGCCCACATTCCGTGTCCAGCGGGGCCCACATCCCGTGTCCAGCGAGTTCCATGTCCAGCGGGGCCCACCTCTCGTGTCCAGCGAGTTCCATGTCCAGCGGGGCCCTCATCCCATGTCCAGCGGGGCCCACATCCCGTGTCCAGCGAGTTCCATGTCCAGCGGGGCCCACATCCCGTGTCCAGCGGGGCCCACATCCCGTGTCCAGCGGGGCCCACATCCCATGTGGACACCTCCTATGTCCAGAGAGGCCCACATTCCGTGTCCAGCATACCCCACATCCCGTGTCCAGCGAGTTCCATGTCCAGCGGGGCCCTCATCCCGTGTCCAGCGGGGCCCTCATCCCGTGTCCAGCGGGCCCCACATCCCGTGTCCAGCGGGCCCCACATCCCGTGTCCAGCGGGGCCCACATCCCGTGTCCAGCGGGGCCCACATCCCATGTGGACACCTCCTATGTCCAGCATACCCCACATCCCGTGTCCAGCGGGCCCCACAACCCGTGTCCAGCGGGCCCCACATTCCGTGTCCAGCAGGCCCCACATTCCGTGTCCAGCGGGCCCCACATTCCGTGTCCAGCGGGCCCCACATTCCGTGTCCAGCGAGTTCCATGTCCAGCGGGGCCCACATTCCGTGTCCAGCGGGGCCCACATTCCGTGTCCAGCGGGGCCCACATTCCATGTCCAGCGGGGCCCACATTCCGTGTCCAGCGAGTTCCATGTCCAGCGGGGCCCACATCCTATGTCCAGAGGGCCCCACATTCCATGTCCGGCATGCCCCACATCCCATGTCCAGCGGGCCTCACATTCCATGTTCCCATGGCCCCACATTCCTTGTGCATTGATGATGAAGGGCCCACACCCCCGTGCAGAAGGAATGCCGCCCCATCCATGCCATTTCTCATATGTTTCTCAAACACAGCAGTGAGCGCCCCCCTCCCCGAGTTCCCACTGCCAAGAGCAGCCGAAACCACATTCTCAGTGCACAGGTCAGTGGCCCCACATTCCAGGTGCTGTGCACAGTGACCCCATGTTCAATCTGCAGTAGAAAGTGGCCCCATATACCATGCACAGCGGACAGTGAGCCCCCCCCCCATGTGCAATGGACAGTGAGCCCCATATTCCATGTGCAGTGGCTCCATGTCACAGGTGCTGTGGACAGTGACCTCATGTTGCATGTACAGTGATCGCATGGTCCATGTGCAGTGGACAGTGACCCCATGTTCCATGTGCAGTGGGCACTGGCCCCATATTCCATGTGCAGTAGACAGTGGCCCTACATACCATGCACAGTGACCCCCACATTCCATGTGCAGTGGACAGTGACCCCCGCATTCCATGTGCTGTGGACAGTGACTCCATGTGCACTGGAAAGTGGCCCCATATACCATGTGCAGTGTCTCCATGTCCCATGTGCAATTGACAGTGACCTCATATTCCATGTGCAGTGTACAGTGGCTCCATATCCCATGTGCAGTAGACAGTGACCTCATGTCCCTAGTGCATTAGACAGTGGCTCCATGTCCCATGTGCAGTGGACAGTGACCCCATGTTCCATGTGCAGAGGACAGTGACTCCAAATTCCATGTGCAGTGAGCAGTGACTCCATGTGCAGTGCACAGTAGCCCTATTTTCCAAGTGCAGTGGACAGTGACTCCATATTCCATGTGCATGGTACAGTGGCTTCATATTCCATGTGCAGTGGACAGTGACTCCATATTCCATGTGCAGTGGACAGTGACTCCATGTGCAGTGCACAGTGGCCCTATTTTCCATGTGCAGTGGACAGTGACTCCATATTCCATGTGCCGTGGATAGTGGCCCCCATGTTCCATGTGTAGTGGACAGAGACTTCCATGTGCCTTGGACAGTGGCCCCATATTCCATGTGCAGTGGACAGTGGCCCCATATTCCATGTGCAGTGGACAGTGGCCCCATATTCCATGTGCAGTGGACAGTGGCCCCATATTCCATGTGCAGAGGACAGTGACTCCAAATTCCGTGGGCAGTGACTCCATGTGCAGTGCACAGTAGCCCTATTTTACATGTGCCGTGGGCAGTGACCCCATGTTCCATGTGCAGTGGACAGTGGCCCCCATGTTCCATGTTCAGTGGACAGTGACCCCGTATTCCATGTTCAGTGGACAGTGACCCCGTATTCCATGTTCAGTGGACAGTGGCCCCATGTTCCATGTGCAGTGGACAGCGACCCCATGTTCCATGTGCAGTGGACAGTGGCCCCATATTCCATGTGCGATGGACAGTGGCCCCATATTCCATGTGCATGGTACAGTGGCTTTTTGTGCAGTGAACAGTGACTCCATATTCCATGTGCAGTGGGAAGTGACTCCATGTGCAGTGCACAGTTGCCCTATTTTCCATGTGCAGTGGACAGTGACCCCCATATTCCATGTGCAGTGGACAGTGACCCCCATATTCCATGTGCAGTAGACAGTTGCCCCATATTCCATGTGCAGTGGACAGTGACCCCCATATTCCATGTGCAGTAGACAGTTGCCCCATATTCCATGTGCAGTGGATAGTGACCCATATCCCATGTGCATGGTACAGTGGCTTCATGTTCTATGTGCAGCGGACAGTGACTCCATGTGCAGTGCTCCATGTGCAGTGGGCAGTGACCCCATGTTCCATGTGCAGTAGACAGTGGCTCCATGTTCTGTGTGCAGTAAACAGTGGCTTCATGTTCTGTGCAGTAGACAGTAGTTCCATGTTCCATAGCAGTGGACAGCGACTCCATATTCCATGTGCAGTAGACCATGGCTCCATGTCCCAAATGCAGTGGACCGTGATGTCATACTCCATGTGCAGTTGACAGTAACCCCCATGTTCCCTGTGCAGTGAATAGTGGCTCCGTGGACAGTGGCCCCATGTGCCGTGGACCGTGACCCTTTGTTCCATGTGCGGTGTACAGCAGCTCCATGTTCTATGTGCAGTGGACAGTGGCTCAATTTTCTTTATGCAGTGGCCCTATATTCCATGTGCAGTGCCTCCATGTCCCATGTGCAATGAACAGTGGCTCCCTTTTCTATGTGCAGTGGACAGTCGACCTAGTGCATTGGAGAGTGACCCAGTGCTCAGTTTTGCCCTATATTCTATGCGCAGTGGCTCCATGTGCAGTGGACAGTGGCTCTATATTCCATGTGCAGTTGCTCCATGTCCCACGCGCAGTGGAATGTGGCCCTATATTCTATATGCAGTGGCTCCATGTCCCATGTGCAGTGACCCTTTATACCCTCTCATTGGGATTGTGTAACCTGCCTGGAGAGACGTGTGACCCAGTTCCTTGCCCTGTTGATCTTTGCTGCACACCTGTAATATTGGCATTCCATGCCCGCCACATTCCATGCCCCATCACATTCCATGCCCCGTGCCACGCCACATTCCTGCCCCCGGGTGGCAACGCCTTGTTGTAAGGTGCAGCGCCCTGAGGACCTCATTAGCAATGCACCCTGTGCATGGCACCTTGAGGGGTGCTAGTCATGCTGAAGGCTGCCCGCACAGCACCCTGTGCCCACCCCTCGCTTCCCCCAGCCCACCCTGTGACTAAGAAGGCAGGACCTGGTTGTGCCAGCTTTACCATCAAAGGGTGGCATCACAGGAACAAGTATTTATTTATTTTCAGAGATTTTAGGGCATCGCGCGTCGAATGTCGTCAGCGGTGGAGTGACGAGGGTGGCGTCACTGGCCAGGTCGGACTGCCGAGCTAGAACAGGTTGGACGAACACTAGGTGAACATTAGCATTGTTTTATTAAAAAACATCTCCAGCCGTGCAAGGAAACCAGCCCTTCTATGACTCCCACACCGCCTACATGCACATAGACCGGCCTACCAGGCATGACCGAAGAGTCGCTCAAAATACTTTTTGTATTTTCCGTTTTTACAAATAATTACATACAGGGAAACACTCTAGTTACTGTCTGTATGTATGTGTAAAAATCAGTAAAAACGAAGACTCTTAATTTTACCTATTATGGGTATGTGTCTGTGTTTATTTATATATATATATATATAGATAGATAGATAGATAATTTGGTGCAGATCTTGGGTCTTGTATCGGGGTATTCGGTGGAAGAGATGGCTGGGGGTTTCTGGATTTCTACCACCACTCCCCCGAGTATGTACACTCCGCGTTAGGTTCTGTCCACTGGACTCCTGAACAGAACTCATGCACTTGATTTACCACAATGAGATGTCCTCCAGTCTATGAAAGATTGTCAGCCCTTGTTACTACCAGTTGGAGTTTTCCGTTCGGTTGTTGTTTGGTCCTTGATGAAGGGTTTTTCCGAGATCCTGTCTGCCTGGGGTCGGAGCCCTGATGTAGGTTCTTTTGTCAGGGATGAAACAACACAATGAGGTCTTGAAATGGTGAGGTGTTGTTGGTGCCACAGTGGGTGATTGATGAAGTTTCCTGACCTAGGTGTATCGGGCATCGCATGGGTACTTCTTCTATGAAGGGAGTCTCTTGTTGCGTCGTTGGCGCATACGAGGTTCCTTGCATCCATTGTTGAAGGTGGGTCTCGCTTTGGTTTTGTCTCTTGACATTGTAAGCTCAGCAGTAACTGTGACATGATTGTGTTGGTGTCTCAGTGTATAGACTGGATGTCTCAAATGATGATAGAGTGCTTGGCCATGTGCACGCCTCGGTGTTTGGCTGATCGTGTACAGGTCTTGGCGGTAGTTTGCTTGTTGGTGTTAGTATGGTTAGTAATGTGTGCTTTTCTCAGAGTTAGTTTAGTTGATTGTGTGGCTGTGTCTCTGGTAGTTGGTTGAAATTGTGGATATCTTGATGATAGTTTGCCATGCGGACGTGTTGGTGGTAATTTGGTTGATCGTGTTGGTGTTAGTATGGTTAATAGTGTGTCCGTATTGGTGGTAGTGTGGTTGATCATGTGGATGTCTTGATGATAGTTTGGCTGGTCGTTTAGATGTTTAGGTGTTAGTTCGGTTGACTGTGTGGGCTTGTTGGTGTTAGTAAGGTTGACAGTGCGCCTATCTTGGTGGTAGTTTGTTTGCATACATGGCTGTCTCTGTGGTTCTATGGCTGACCAAGTGGACGTGTTGGTGGTAGTGTGGTTGATCATGTAGACATGTTATTGGTAGTTTGGTTGATTGTTTAGACGTCTTGGTGGTAGCTTGGTTGATCGTGTAGACATCTAGGTGGTAGTTTTGTTGACCGTGTAGATGTCTAGGTGTTAGTTTGGTTGACTGTGTGGGCTTGTTGGTGTTAGTATGGTTAATAGGGCACCTATCTTGGTGGCAGTTTGTTTGCATACGTGGCTGTCTCTGTGGTTCTATGGCTGACCAAGGGGACGTGTTGGTGGTAGTGTGGTTGATCATGTAGACGTGTTATTGGTAGTTTGGTTGATTGTTTAGACGTCTAGGTGGTAGCTTGGTTGATCGTGTAGACATCTAGGAGGTAGTTTTGTTGACCGTGTAGATGTTTAGGTGTTAGTTTGGTTGACTGTGTGGGCTTGTTGGTGTTAGTATGGCTAATAGTGCGCCTATCTTGGTGGTAGTTTGTTTGCATACGTGGCTGTCTCTGTGGTAGTATGGCTGACCATGTGGAAGTGTTGGTGGTAGTGTGGCTGATCGTGTGGACTTGTTGGTCCTAGTATGGTTGCAAGTGTGCCTATCTTGGTGGTAGTTTGCTTGATTATGTGGCTGTCTAAGAGGTAGCTTGATTAATTGTGCGGGTTGTCTTGGTGGCACCTTCCTTGATCCAGTGGGTGTCTTAAGTGGGGGCATCTGTGGGGTGGGGTGGCCCCTTCAGATGCAAATACAATGTCCGCTTGTAGTGGTTCGGGTCTGCTTGAGTTCACAGTTGTCTTATTCAGACTAAATTGACTCTAGGCACGAATGGCTCAATTAAGTAAAGGAGATCAGCATCGAGTGAGAAACAGCGCCTAGAAGGGCGATTGAGATGGATAGGGTTTCATAGCTTTCCGGAAACTCACTAATGATGGTTTTCCTCTTGAGGTCAGACCACGAGACGTTGCAGGGCTTCTGGCCAATGACCACAAACCTGTGCCCTCCCTTCTGCCACAGGTGTGTTCTGAGACCCACCAGATACCCCAAGCTGCCTGATCTCCGCGGAGGTAGCGGGACCCTTAAGGAGGTCTTTCCGCAAACAGGTGCTCCTCCATTGACACATTCATTTAAACACGCCAGGCAGAGAGAGTGGGAGCTGCTTTGTTGATTGAGCTCTTCCCATCATGCCCTCCTGATGCAAGAACCAACCAGCAGCAGCATTTGGTACCTGCTGAAGGCTGCGATTGGATATTGAAATAACCCTGCCAGCAGGCAGCGGCGTAATCGAATTTGGAGTTAATCAAGGAACCAATAACACCCCGATGATGGATAGGATTAATAAATGCTCGGTTAGATGCAGAAGGGGAGCCACTGAACAGATATGAGCATTGAAGTTGGCGTCAGCATCCCTGGTAACTTCAAGGTTTTTTGCTTGTACGGTGGTGTCGAATCCGACCGAAGCGTGTGACAAAGCCAGCAGTATGGCTTCAGGTTTGGCCTAGTTTCTTTCAAGCCGCTGAAATTCATCAAGACAGACATCCTCCGTGCTTTCTTCCAAGGACTGATGTCTCTGACCATGTACAGTGCCCCGCTGCCTTTTGTCTAGGTTTGCGCTATAGAATACCACATACATACATGCATTCATGCAGTGCAAGGATGTTGACTTGAGGTCCATGAACATACAGACAGATGCCGTTGAAGTGAATATGACCCAGTTGTATAGGGAAGCAGCTCTTGTGTCCTTGCGGCTGGCTTGTGGAGGGGTGGGTGGTACAATAATAAAGGTTTTAAAAATGGCACTTAGCTCACGGCGGCCTCCTCTTCTCATCTCTCCTCGAACCTCCAACACGGGACTCAGAAGACTGCACTAACCAATCCTGGCGCTGCTCTCATGCTGTTAAACAGCATGAGAGAATCATTAGGATTGGAGGGAGTGACCTCTTTCAGCGCTCTTAAGAGCACTGGAGGCCTGTGCTTTCTCTAACCAAGCTGACTTAAGGCAGCCGAGTTAGAGAAGTTTAAAGTGCGCATGTCAGACTGGCCATCGTAAGACAGATGGCCAAATGGGCATGAGCACTTTAAACAGAGGACAGCTCCCTGCTGCCACTCTGCAGCAATTTCCGACACTCTGTTCAGGATGGGGTGCTGAAAAATACCATAGTCCTAAACTTTATTACCTTTTTATTTTCCAGCTCTGGGGATGTTTTCTTATCGGGGCAACCCTCCTCCACTCTTGTGGAGGAGCCGCCCCTGCTTGCACCCTGGAGATGGTGGACCTTGGGGAGGAGTACAGCATGATTAGTACAGCCCTGGAGTTCACGTCGTGAGGTAATTTCTGTAAAGAGTGCGGTGTAACAGCATGCTCGGTAAAGGCATGTAATGCTCCGACATACAGCCCCAGAGGGGACAGTCTGATCCCTGGAGAGGACCAGGATGGGACTAGAAAAGATGCGGGGGCTTGGCCCTCCAGTCCTCACAGGTGATCCCTGTGGAGAGACCCTGGGATATAGGATTCAGCCAGGGTTCTCCTTTGCTTTCCAGTCCCTAGAGGTGATCCCTGTAGAGAGGCCTGGGGTGTGGATAGGACAGAGGTGAGGGTTCACCCCTTAAACCCCCATTGGTGATGTTTTTACACAGAGGATATAATGACCCCTGTCCATTGAGTGTCCCCCCCGTGCGTGTCTTGTGCCCCACATGTATATGTTGTGCGCCCCTCCTGCGCATGCCGCATGCCCCTCCTGTGCATGCCGCGTGCCCCTCCTGTGCATGCCGCGTGCCCCACCTGTGCATGCCGCGTGCCCCACCTGTACCTGCCGCGTGCCCCACCTGTACCTGCCGCGTGCCCCACCTGTACCTGCCGCGTGCCCCACCTGTACCTGCCGCGTGCCCCACCTGTACCTGCCGCGTGCCCCACCTGTACCTGCCGCGTGCCCCACCTGTACCTGCCGCGTGCCCCACCTGTACCTGCGCGTGCCCCACCTGTACCTGCCGCGTGTCGCACCTGTACATGCCGCGTGTCGCACCTGTACCTGCTGCATGCCCCTCCTGCACAACCTTCGTGCCCCTCCTGTGCATGCCGCCCTGTGCATGCCGAGTGCCCCATCTGTGCATGCCGCGTGCCCCACCTGTGCATGGTCTCCTGCGCATGCTGCGTGCCCCTTCTGTGCATGCCCTGTGATCCCCTCCTGCACACAGCGTGCCCCTCCTGTGCATGCCTTCCTGTGCATGCCGCGTGCCCCACCTGTACATGCCGCGTGTCGCACCTGTACCTGCCACGTGTCGTACCTGTACCTGCCTCTTGCCCCTCCTGCGCACGCCTCTTGCCCCTCCTGTGCATGCCGTCCTGCGCATGCCGCATGATCCCCTCCTGCACACCGCGTGCCCCTCCTGCTGTCCTGTGCATGCCGCATGCCCCACCTTTACCTGCCGCGTGTCCACCTGTACCTGCCTCTTGCCCCTCCTGTGCATGCCGTCCTCTGCGTGCCCCGTGCCCCTCCTGTGCATGCCGTCCTCTGCATGCCCCGTGCCCCTCCTGTGCATGCCGTCCTCTGCATGCCCCGTGCCCCTCCTGTGCATGCCGTCCTCTGCATGCCCCGTGCCCCTCCTGTGCATCCCGTCCTCTGCATGCCCCGTGCCCCTCCTGTGCATGCCGTCCTCTGCATGCCCCGTGCCCCTCCTGTGCATGCCGTCCTCTGCATGCCCCGTGCCCCTCCTGTGCATCCCGTCCTCTGCATGCCCCGTGCCCCTCCTGTGCATCCCGTCCTCTGCATGCCTTCCTGTGCATGCCGTCCTCTGCATGCCCCGTGCCCCTCCTGTGCATGCCGTCCTCTGCATGCCCCGTGCCCCTCCTGTGCATGCCGTCCTCTGCGTGCCCCGTGCCCCTCCTGTGCATGCCGTCCTCTGCGTGCCCCGTGCCCCTCCTGTGCATGCCGTCCTCTGCATGCCCCGTGCCCCTCCTGTGCATGCCGTCCTCTGCATGCCCCGTGCCCCTCCTGTGCATGCCGTCCTCTGCATGCCCCGTGCCCCTCCTGTGCATGCCGTCCTCTGCGTGCCCCGTGCCCCTCCTGTGCATGCCGCGTGCCCCACCTGTATGTGTCGTGTGCCCCCTATAGTGCCCCACCTACATGCCATGTGCCCCCTCCCTAAAAGCGGGAAGATGGCCGGCCGGAAGCGGTGTGCACAGACGGCCGCCGTCCCTGGTGCGTGTCACCTCTAGGCGCTGCCTGGCAGAGAGGCCCCGGCTGCCACGTGTTTACATCACTCTGGGGACATAAATGTGCCCGTGAATGTGTGTGTTTGACACATTGAGTTATGTCGGCGTGAATCCCGCAGCTCTCTCCACCCCTCAGAGCCCAGGAGAGTGAGAGGTTCTGCCAGGGGGGCTGGTGGAGGACCGAGGCCTAGAAACCCAGAGACCGCCGGGTCTGTGGAGGACCGAGGCCTAGAAACCCAGAGACCACCGGGTCTGTGGAGGACCGAGGCCTGGACACCCAGAGACCGCCGGGTCTGTGGAGGACCGAGGCCTAGAAACCCAGAGTGTGCCGGGTCTGTGGAGGACCGAGGCCTGGAAACCCAGAGAGTGCCGGGGAGTGCCAGGTCTGTGGAGAACAGAGTGCCTGACCGGTGCAGAGCTCGGGCCTAGAAACCAGAGTGCCTGAGCGGTGCAGAACTGGGGCCTAGAAACCAGAGTGCCTGAGCGGTGCAGAACTGGGGCCTAGAAACCAGAGTGCCTGACCTGTGCAGAACTGGGGCCTGGAAACCAGAGTGCCTGAGCGGTGCAGAACTGGGGCCTAGAAACCAGAGTGCCTGAGCGGTGCAGAACTGGGGCCTAGAAACCAGAGTGCCTGAGCGGTGCAGAACTGGGGCCTAGAAACCAGAGTGCCTGAGCGGTGCAGAACTGGGGCCTAGAAACCAGAGTGCCTGAGCGGTGCAGAACTGGGGCCTAGAAACCAGAGTGCCTGAGCGGTGCAGAACTGGGGCCTAGAAACCAGAGTGCCTGACCGGTGCAGAACTGGGGCCTAGAAACCAGAGTGCCTGACCGGTGCAGAACTGGGGCCTAGAAACCAGAGTGCCTGAGCGGTGCAGAACTGGGGCCTAGAAACCAGAGTGCCTGACCGGTGCAGAGCTCGGGCCTAGAAACCAGAGTGCCTGACCGGTGCAGAGCTCGGGCCTAGAAACCAGAGTGCCTGACCGGTGCAGAGCTCGGGCCTAGAAACCAGAGTGCCTGAGCGGTGCAGAGCTCAGGCCTAGAAACCAGAGTGCCTGACCTGTGCAGAACTGGGGCCTAGAAACCAGAGTGCCTGAGCGGTGCAGAACTGGGGCCTAGAAACCAGAGTGCCTGAGCAGTGCAGTACTGGGGCCTAGAAACCAGAGTGCCTGAGCAGTGCAGTACTGGGGCCTAGAAACCAGAGTGCCTGAGCGGTGCAGAGCTCAGGCCTAGAAACCAGAGTGACTGAGCGGTGTAGAACTGGGGCCTAGAAACCAGAGTGCCTGAGCGGTGCAGAGCTCAGGCCTAGAAACAAGAGTGACTGAGCGGTGTAGAACTGGGGCCTAGAAACCAGAGTGCCTGAGCGGTGCAGAGCTCAGGCCTAGAAACCAGAGTGCCTGACCTGTGCAGAACTGGGGCCTAGAAACCAGAGTGCCTGAGCGGTGCAGAACTGGGGCCTAGAAACCAGAGTGCCTGAGCGGTGCAGAACTGGGGCCTAGAAACCAGAGTGCCTGAGCGGTGCAGAACTGGGGCCTAGAAACCAGAGTGCCTGAGCGGTGCAGAGCTCAGGCCTAGAAACCAGAGTGACTGAGCGGTGTAGAACTGGGGCCTAGAAACCAGAGTGCCTGAGCGGTGCAGAGCTCAGGCCTAGAAACCAGAGTGCCTGAGCGGTGCAGAGCTCAGGCCTAGAAACCAGAGTGCCTGAGCGGTGCAGAGCTCAGGCCTAGAAACCAGAGTGACTGAGCGGTGTAGAACTGGGGACTAGAAACCAGAGTGCCTGACCTGTGCAGAACTGGGGCCTAGAAACCAGAGTGCCTGAGCGGTGCAGAACTGGGGCCTAGAAACCAGAGTGCCTGAGCGGTGCAGAACTGGGGCCTAGAAACCAGAGTGCCTGAGCAGTGCAGTACTGGGGCCTAGAAACCAGAGTGCCTGAGCGGTGCAGAGCTCAGGCCTAGAAACCAGAGTGACTGAGCGGTGTAGAACTGGGGCCTAGAAACCAGAGTGCCTGAGCGGTGCAGAGCTCAGGCCTAGAAACCAGAGTGCCTGAGCGGTGCAGAACTGGGGCCTGGAAACCAGAGTGCCTGAGCGGTGCAGAACTGGGGCCTGGAAACCAGAGTGCCTGAGCGGTGCAGAACTGGGGCCTGGAAACCAGAGTGCCTGACCTGTGTAGAACTGGGGCCTGGAAACCAGAGTGCCTGACCTCTGCAGAACTGGGGCCTGGAAACCAGAGTGCCTGACCGGTGCAGAACTGGGGCCTAGAAACCAGAGTGCCTGACCTGTGCAGAACTGGGGCCTAGAAACCAGAGTGCCTGAGCGGTGCAGAACTGGGGCCTAGAAACCAGAGTGCCTGAGCGGTGCACAACTGGGGCCTAGAAACCAGAGTGCCTGACCTGTGCAGAACTGGGGCCTAGAAACCAGAGTGCCTGAGCAGTGCAGTACTGGGGCCTAGAAACCAGAGTGACTGAGCGGTGTAGAACTGGGGCCTAGAAACCAGAGTGCCTGAGCGGTGCAGAGCTCGGGCCTAGAAACCAGAGTGCCTGACCTGTGCAGAACTGGGGCCTAGAAACCAGAGTGCCTGACCTGTGCAGAACTGGGGCCTAGAAACCAGAGTGCCTGACCTGTGCAGAACTGGGGCCTAGAAACCAGAGTGCCTGACCTGTGCAGAACTGGGGCCTAGAAACCAGAGTGCCTGAGCGGTGCAGAACTGGGGCCTAGAAACCAGAGTGCCTGAGCGGTGCAGAACTGGGGCCTAGAAACCAGAGTGCCTGAGCGGTGCAGAACTGGGGCCTAGAAACCAGAGTGCCTGAGCGGTGCAGAGCTCAGGCCTAGAAACCAGAGTGACTGAGCGGTGTAGAACTGGGGCCTAGAAACCAGAGTGCCTGAGCGGTGCAGAGCTCAGGCCTAGAAACCAGAGTGCCTGAGCGGTGCAGAGCTCAGGCCTAGAAACCAGAGTGACTGAGCGGTGTAGAACTGGGGCCTAGAAACCAGAGTGCCTGAGCGGTGCAGAGCTCAGGCCTAGAAACCAGAGTGCCTGACCTGTGCAGAACTGGGGCCTAGAAACCAGAGTGCCTGAGCGGTGCAGAACTGGGGCCTAGAAACCAGAGTGCCTGAGCGGTGCAGAACTGGGGCCTAGAAACCAGAGTGCCTGAGCAGTGCAGTACTGGGGCCTAGAAACCAGAGTGCCTGAGCGGTGCAGAGCTCAGGCCTAGAAACCAGAGTGACTGAGCGGTGTAGAACTGGGGCCTAGAAACCAGAGTGCCTGAGCGGTGCAGAGCTCAGGCCTAGAAACCAGAGTGCCTGAGCGGTGCAGAACTGGGGCCTGGAAACCAGAGTGCCTGAGCGGTGCAGAACTGGGGCCTGGAAACCAGAGTGCCTGAGCGGTGCAGAACTGGGGCCTGGAAACCAGAGTGCCTGACCTGTGCAGAACTGGGGCCTGGAAACCAGAGTGCCTGACCTGTGCAGAACTGGGGCCTGGAAACCAGAGTGCCTGAGCGGTGCAGAGCTCAGGCCTAGAAACCAGAGTGACTGAGCGGTGTAGAACTGGGGCCTAGAAACCAGAGTGCCTGAGCGGTGCAGAGCTCAGGCCTAGAAACCAGAGTGCCTGACCTGTGCAGAACTGGGGCCTAGAAACCAGAGTGCCTGAGCGGTGCAGAACTGGGGCCTAGAAACCAGAGTGCCTGAGCGGTGCAGAACTGGGGCCTAGAAACCAGAGTGCCTGAGCAGTGCAGTACTGGGGCCTAGAAACCAGAGTGCCTGAGCGGTGCAGAGCTCAGGCCTAGAAACCAGAGTGACTGAGCGGTGTAGAACTGGGGCCTAGAAACCAGAGTGCCTGAGCGGTGCAGAACTGGGGCCTGGAAACCAGAGTGCCTGAGCGGTGCAGAACTGGGGCCTGGAAACCAGAGTGCCTGAGCGGTGCAGAACTGGGGCCTGGAAACCAGAGTGCCTGACCTGTGCAGAACTGGGGCCTGGAAACCAGAGTGCCTGACCTGTGCAGAGCTCAGGCCTAGAAACCAGAGTGCCTGACCTGTGCAGAACTGGGGCCTAGAAACCAGAGTGCCTGAGCGGTGCAGAGCTCAGGCCTAGAAACCAGAGTGCCTGAGCGGTGCAGAGCTCAGGCCTAGAAACCAGAGTGCCTGAGCGGTGCAGAACTGGGGCCTGGAAACCAGAGTGCCTGACCTGTGCAGAACTGGGGCCTAGAAACCAGAGTGCCTGAGCGGTGCAGAACTGGGGCCTAGAAACCAGAGTGCCTGAGCGGTGCAGAACTGGGGCCTAGAAACCAGAGTGCCTGACCTGTGCAGAACTGGGGCCTAGAAACCAGAGTGCCTGAGCGGTGCAGAACTGGGGCCTAGAAACCAGAGTGCCTGAGCGGTGCAGAACTGGGGCCTAGAAGCCAGAGTGCCTGACCTGTGCAGAACTGGGGCCTAGAAACCAGAGTGCCTGACCTGTGCAGAACTGGGGCCTAGAAACAAGAATGACTGAGCGGTGCAGAACTGGGGCCTAGAAACCAGAGTGCCTGAGCGGTGCACAACTGGGGCCTGGCACCCCAAAACTCAGAGCTGTGTATACCCGAGGTGCAGAAAGCCGAAGGCTGCTTTATAGGTACATTGGAGCTGTGAAGAAGAGCGGCCTTGGCCCTCAAACACCCGAGCCTGGAGAGCGCGCCCCATGATTGGGCGATCTGTGTGACGCAGTCAGATCTGATTGGATGAGCCACCGCTTCACCTTCCTCTTGCACTATTGGTTGTTTTGTAGCCTTTTCCTTTTTGACCTGGATTCGCTCTAGGGTGGGTTTTGTCTCCAGGATGTTTACTCTTTTCCCTCAGGTTCTCTCTTCTCCGCTTCACTTATTAGCTGCAGCCATTGTCTCCACGTGAGTCATGTACTATTCCCTGTCTCTGTTTACTGCAGGAGTTGTCCCCAGGAGGGACATGCTGCTTCTCTTCAAGTGTCTGCTGTAGTCCTCGTCTCCCCACGAGGGATGTGCTGCTGTCACTCAAGCGTGGGCCGCAGCCAGGCGCTGGGCTCCTTCCGGTGTCCACAGCAGTGTGTGATGTGCTACCCTTCTCCAGGTGTCAGATCCAGTGGTTGTGTCCTGTGAGTGATGTGCTACCCTCCTCCAGGTGTCAGCTGCAGGGGTTGTGTCCTGTGAGTGATGTGCTACCCTCCTCCAGGTGTCAGCTGCAGGGGTTGTATCCTGTGAGTGATGTGCTACCCTCTCCTTGGCATCAGCTGCAGGGGTTGTGTCCTGTAAGTCATGTGCTACCCTCTCCTTGGCATCAGCTGCGGGGGTTGTGTCCTGTGAGTGATGTGCTACCCTCCTCCAGGTGTCAGCTGCAGGGGTTGTGTCCTGTGAGTGATGTGCTACCCTCCTCCAGGTGTCAGCTGCAGGGGTTGTGTCCTGTGACTGATGTGCTACCCTCCTCCAGGTGTCAGCTGCAGTGGTTGTATCCTGCAGTGGTTGTATCCTGTGAGTGATGTGTTACCCTCTCCTTGGTATCAGCTGCAGGGGTTGTGTCCTGTGAGTGATGTGCTACCCTCCTCCAGGTGTCAGCTGCAGGGGTTGTGTCCTGTGAGTGATGTGTTACCCTCTCCTTGGTATCAGCTGCAAGGGTTGTATCCTGTGAGTGATGTGCTACCCTCCTCCAGGTGTCAGCTGCGGCGGTTGTGTCCTGTGAGTGATGTGTTACCCTCTCCTTGGTATCAGCTGCAGGGGTTGTGTCCTGTGAGTGATGTGCTACCCTCCTCCAGGTGTCAGCTGCAGGGGTTATGTCCTGTGAGTGATGTGCTACCCTCTCCTTGGTATCAGCTGCAGGGGTTGTGTCCTGTGAGTGATGTGCTACCCTCCTCCAGGTGTCAGCTGCAGGGGTTGTGTCCTGTGAGTGATGTGCTACCCTCCTCCTTGGCATCAGCTGCAGGGGTTGTGTCCTGTAAGTGATGTGCTACCCTCTCCTTGGCATCAGCTGCGGGGGTTGTGTCCTGTGAGTGATGTGCTACCCTCCTCCAGGTGTCAGCTGCAGGGGTTGTGTCCTGTGAGTGATGTGCTACCCTCCTCCAGGTGTCAGCTGCAGGGGTTGTGTCCTGTGAGTGATGTGCTACCCTCCTCCAGGTGTCAGCTGCGGGGGTTGTATCCTGTGAGCGATGTGCTACCCTCCTCCAGGTGTCAGCTGCAGTGGTTGTTTCCTGTGAGTGATGTGCTACCCTCTCCTTGGCATCAGCTGCAGGGGTTGTCCTGTGAGTGATGTGCTACCCTCTTCCAGGTGTCAGCTGCAGTGGTTGTGTCCTGTGAGTGATGTGCTACCCTCCTCCTTGGCATCAGCTGCAGGGGTTGTGTCCTGTGAGTGATGTGCTACCCTCCTCCTTGGCATCAGCTGCAGGGGTTGTATCCTGTGAGTGATGTGCTACCCTCTCCTTGGTGTCAGCTGCGGAGGTTGTGTCCTGTGAGTGATGTGCTACCCTCCTTCATGTGTCAGCTGCAGTGGTTGTATCCTGTGAGTGATGTGCTACCCTCTCCTTGGTGTCAGCTGCGGGGGTTGTGTCCTGTGAGTGATGTGCTACCCTCCTCCAGGTGTCAGCTGCAGTGGTTGTATCCTGCAGTGGTTGTATCCTGTGAGTGATGTGTTACCCTCTCCTTGGTATCAGCTGCAGGGGTTGTGTCCTGTGAGTGATGTGCTACCCTCCTCCAGGTGTCAGCTGCAGGGGTTGTGTCCTGTGAGTGATGTGCTACCCTCCTCCTTGGCATCAGCTGCAGGGGTTGTGTCCTGTAAGTGATGTGCTACCCTCCTCCAGGTGTCAGCTGCAGGGGTTGTGTCCTGTGAGTGATGTGCTACCCTCCTCCAGGTGTCAGCTGCAGTGGTGGTGTCCTGTGAGTGATGTGCTACCCTCTCCTTGGTGTCAGCTGCAGTGGTTGTCTCCTGCGACTGATGTGCTACCCTCTCCTTGGTGTCAGCCGCAGTGGTTCTCTCCTGTGAGTGATGTGGCACCCTCCCTCAGGTGCAGTGGTTCTCTCCTGCGAGTGATGTGGCACCCTCCGTCAGGTGCAGTGGTTCTCTCCTGCGAGTGACGTGGCACCCTCCCTCAGCCGCAGTGGTTCTCTCCTGCGAGTGATGTCCTACCTTCCCTCGCCCGCAGTGGTTCTCTCCTGCGAGTGATGTGCCACCCTCCCTCACGTGCAGTGGTTCTCTCCTGCGAGTGATGTGCTACCCTCCCTCAGCCGCAGTGGTTCTCTCCTGCGAGTGATGTGGCACCCTCCCTCAGGTGCAGTGGTTGCGTCCTGCGAGTGATGTGCGACCCTCCCTCAGCTGCAGTGGTTCTCTCCTGCGAGTGATGTGCTACCCTCCCTCAGCCGCAGTGGTTCTGTCCTGCGAGTGATGTGGCACCCTCCCTCACGTGCAGTGGTTGTCTCCTGCGAGTGATGTGCTACCCTTCCGCAGCCGCAGTGGTTGTCTCCTGCGAGTGATGTGGCACCCTCCCTCAGTTGCAGTGGTTCTCTTCTGCGAGTGATGTGGTACCCTCCCTCAGCTGCAGTGCTTCTCCTGTGAGTGACGTGCTACCCTCTTATAAGTGTCAGCTGCAGGTTTTGTGTCCTGCGAGTGACGTGGCACCCTCCCTCAGCCGCAGTGGTTCTCTCCTGCGAGTGATGTCCTACCCTCCCTTGCCCGCAGTGGTTCTCTCCTGCGAGTGACGTGGCACCCTCCCTCAGGTGCAGTGGTTGCGTCCTGGGAGTGATGTGCGACCCTCCCTCAGCTGCAGTGGTTCTCTCCTGCGAGTGATGTGCTACCCTCCCTCAGCCGCAGTGGTTCTGTCCTGCGAGTGATGTGGCACCCTCTCTCACGTGCAGTGGTTGTCTCCTGCGAGTGATGTGCTACCCTTCCGCAGCCGCAGTGGTTCTCTCCTGTGAGTGATGTGGCACCCTCCCTCAGGTGCAGTGGTTCTCTCCTGCGAGTGATGTGGTACCCTCCCTCAGCTGCAGTGCTTCTCCTGTGAGTGACGTGCTACCCTCTTATAGGTGTCAGCTGCAGGGGTTGTGTCCTGCGAGTGACGTGGCACCCTCCCTCAGGTGCAGTGGTTGCGTCCTGCGAGTGATGTGCTACCCTCTCATAGGTGCTAGCCGCAGCGCTACTCTCTGTCCGGGGTCTGCGTTAGTTTTCGTCTCCCCACGAGGGATCACTGCTCGTATTCAAGGGTGGGCCGCAGTTGTGGTCTCATCAGTGATGTGGTCGTGGAGTGAGTGATGTGCAGCCCTGCTTGAGGTGTGGACTCGAGTAGTTTAAAAGTCTTTCTCCACCGAGGCGCCCAGTGTCTGTCCCTCCCTCCCAGGGCTGGTGGGGGGTTCTTTGTGTGGTCTGAGACTTTACGTGGTCGCTTCCCCTGTGGGCCCGCACGTGTCACATGTTTCCTTTCAGACCAGATGGAACATTGCACTGATAAACTTCCAATCAAAAAACACAGAGACCCAGTCAGGTTAAAAAAAACATAGCTTCACTACAAGAGAAATAACTCCCACGAAGTAACTGTGAAATTAGAGGAAAGTCTGCAACTCCTTGGCAAATATTTGCGAATATTTTTAGGGATACCCGGAAAGTCACAGCTTAAATGTATGTCCTTGTCCCAGTATAACTCTTTTTGTTGGTCCAAGAAACTCTGTTCTGCTTGTTTCAAGTCGACCTTCTTGGTGTGTATTTTGCTTAAGAGGTGCTTGGTTCCTCCTGTGAGCTTCCCTCTGGTTCACTTGCTCACTCCATCTCCCAGAAGACACTGGTTGTTCCCAGTAGACTCTGGCTCTGCTTGTTTGTTTCCAGAACTCATCGGTTCCGCCTGCGCTACCCAGAATCCTCCTGGTTTCCAAAGCGCACTCTCAGAAGACCTTGATTGCCATTAGTTGCTTCCAGTAGACTGTGGCTCCGCTTGCTTATTTCTAGAAGTTGTTGGTTCTGCCTGCGCGCTACCCAGAATCCTCCTGGTTTCCCAAGCTCACTCTCAGAAGTACTTGATTGCTATTGGTTGTTCCCAGTTGACTCTGGCTCCGCTTGCTTATTTCCAGAAGTTATTGGATCCACCTGCGCGCTATCCAGAATCCTCCTGGTTTCCCAAGCTCACTCCCAGAAGACCTTGATTGCCAGTAGACTGTTGTTCCGCTTGCTTGTTTCCAGAAGTTGTCGGTTCTGCCTGCATGATACCCAGAATCCTCCTGGTTTTCTTTGCTCACTCCCAGAAGACCTTGATTGCCATTGGTCGCTTCCAGGAGTCTGTGGCTCTGCTTGCCTGTTTCTGGAAGTCCTTGGTTCCCAAAGTCCTCGGTGTCCCAGGGTCGCTCCAGGGTGGTCTTGGTTTGCCATGTTGGCTCCTACGCTCATTCCTTCAAGCCACTGGTGCAGCACTTTCAGAAACCTTCAGGTTTCTTTTCTTCATCCAGAAAGAAGTGTGACGGCCCTTCCTTGATTTCAAAACCCCAATGTTCACCACTTTTGCTCCTAGAAACCCTTCTTTTCCCTTGGTTCTCTTGCTCATTCACGAAGGTTGTTCTCACTAGCTTCTAGAAGTACCTGCTAAAGCTCATTCCATCTGAGTCCCAGAAGCTAATCGTTCATCTTGCTTGCTCCCAGGAGCCCTTTGGGGGAGCTTGCTCCTCTCGCTCTTGTACAAGGGCCCTCTTCACTAGCGCCTACAAGCACCGTATTCAGCCCGCTACACCCCAGGCCCAGAAGTTCTTAGTTCATCTTGCTTGCTCCGAGAAGACCTTGAAGGACCTTGCCTGCTTACAAGGTGCTGGTCCACTTCTCTTGTCTTAGAAGCCTATAGTTTGTATTCCTTGTATCCAGAAGCTGCAACTTTGTTGCCTGTCGATCACTTTCACAAGCTCTTCGTATGATTCGTCCATTCCCAGAAGCCCTGGAACCATAACCGTTTGCTGGTTTACAGAAGCTTTTTCCTTGTATAAGCCCTCGGTTCATCATCCTTACCTCGGTTACAGAAGCTTTCTCCCCGCATGGTTAGCTCCTAGAAGTCCTGGTTCATCATCCCTACCACATTCACACATGTTTTCTCTTTGCATGGTTAGCTCCTTGAAGCCCTCAGTTCATTATCCCTTCCTCGTTCACAGATGTTTCTCCCCGCATGTTTGGCTCCTAGAAGCCCTCGGTTCATCACCCCCATCACGGTTTCCGAAGTATTCTCCCTGGATAGTTCGCTCTTAGAAATCCTGGTTGATAATCCCTACCTCAGTCACAGATGTGTTCTCCTTGTATGGTTAGCTCCTAGAAGCCCTGGTGCAGCATCCCTACCTTCTTCACAGATGTTTTCTCCTTGTATGGTTAGCTCCTAGAAACTCTGGTTCATTATCCCTACCTCATTCACAGATGTGTTCTCCTTGTATGGTAAGCTCCTAGAAGCCCTGGTTCATCATCCCTGCCTCCTTCACAGATGTTTCCTCCCAGCATGGTTAGCTCCTAGAAGCCCTGGTTCATCATCCCTTCCTCGTTCACACATATCTTCTCCTTGTATGGTTCGCGCCTAGAAGCCCTGGTTGATCATCCCTGCCTCGTTCACAGATGCTTTTCCCTGCATGCTTCGCAGCTAGAAGCCCTCGGTTCATCATCCCTACCACGGTTACAGAAGCTTTCTCCTTGTATGGTTCTTTCCTAGAGGCCCTCAGTTCAGCATCCTTACCTCGGTTCCAGAAGCTTTCTCCCCGCATGGTTAGCTCCTAGAAGCCCGTGTTTATCATCCCTACCTCTTTCACAGATGTTTTCTCCTTGTATGGTTCGCTCCTAAAAGCCCTGGTTCATCATCCCTGCCTCGTTCACAGATGTGTTCTCCTTGTACGGTTAGCTCCTAGAAGCCCTGGTTCATTATCCCTACCTCCTTCACAGATGTTTTCTCCCAGCATGGTTAGCTCCTAGAAGCCCTGGTTCATCATCCCTACCTCGTTCACAGTTGTGTTCTCCTTGTATGGTTAGCTTCTTGAAGCGCTGGTTCCTCGTCCCTACCTCGCTCACAGATGGTTTTTCCCAGCATGGTTCGCTCCTAGAAGCCCTGATTTATCATCCTACCTCGTTCCCAGATGTGTTATCCTGGTATGGTCAGCTCCTAGAAGCCCTGATTTATCATCCTACCTCGTTCCCAGATGTGTTATCCTGGTATGGTCAGCTCCCAGAAGCCCTGGTCCATCATCCTTCCCTCCTTCACAGATGTTTCCTCAGCATGGTTAGCTCCTAGAAGCCCTCAGTGCATTGCCCTGTTTGCCTAGAGATGCCCTCTACTCCCATGGCCTGCTGCCGTGAGTTCTCGGTTCGCTCTGCATTCCCAGACATTCTCTGTATCTCCCAGAAGCCCCGAGGTGAAGCTAGCGCTGAGAGCCCCTCTCTTGGCTTCATATAGCGCTGCCTCTAATCCCAGGCAGAGCTGATCTCCCGTCTCTCCCGGGGTCTCCCGCGCCCACCACGCTCTTCTCTCCTCGCTAATCCGCTGTTTTGATTTGTGCTTTATTTTTATTGAGATGATTTTCTTTTTGTAATTTCTTGAGAGCGGCGGTGCGAGGCCCCGGGGGGCCGGTGCTTCAGCTAATCACCGACCCCTCGAACAGCGTCAGATGGTACCGGCCCCCGAGGAAGGCTGACCCACTTCCACCGGCGCAGGGGCGTCCGGTGATATTAAACCAGAGCTGAGCTAAAGCGGAGGAGGCGGGATTCATTAAAAAAGAGAAAATAACAACCTAAATCTTAAGTACCAGGGCAATTAGGCTATCTGGGGATGTCAGGAGGGTGGTCGAGGGGCGGGGCCTGTTGTCTCAGGTGCTGGGGGGCTCTGGTGACTGGCACAGAGGGCTAGAGCCTGTCACTACTGATGGATGGCTCTGGTGACTGGCACAGAGGGCTAGAGCCTGTCACTACTGATGAACAGCTCAGGTGACTGGTACAGAGGGCTAGAGCCTGTCACTACTGATGGACGGCTCCGGTGACTGGTACTGAGGGCTAGAGCCTGTCACTACTGATGGACGGCTCAGGTGATTGGTACTGAGGGCTAGAGCCTGTCACTACTGATGGATGGCTCTGGTGACTGGCACAGAGGGCCAGAGGCTGTCACTACTGGAGGATGGCTCCGGTGACTGGTACAGAGGGCTAGAGCCTGTCACTACTGGAGGATGGCTCAGGAGACTGGTACAGAGGGCTAGAGCCTGTCACTACTGATGGATGGCTCTTGTGACTGGTACAGAGGGCTAGAGCCTGTCACTACTGGTGGATGGCTCAGGTGACTGGCACAGAGGGCTAGAGCCTGTCACTACTGGTGGATGGCTCTGGTGACTGGTACAGAGGGCTAGAGCCTGTCACTACTGATGGATGGCTCTTGTGACTGGTACAGAGGGCTAGAGCCTGTCACTACTGATGGATGGCTCTTGTGACTGGTACAGAGGGCTAGAGCCTGTCACTACTGATGGACCGCTCTGGTGACTGGTACAGAGGCGCTAGAGCCTGTCACTACTGATGGACGGCTCCGGTGACTGGTACAGAGGGCTAGAGCCTGTCACTACTGGTGGATGGCTCCGGTGACTGGCACAGAGGGCTAGAGCCTGTCACTACTGATGGATGGCTCTGGTGACTGGTACAGAGGGCTAGAGCCTGTCACTACTGGAGGATGGCTCTGGTGACTGGTACAGAGGGCTAGAGCCTGTCACTACTGATGGATGGCTCTGGTGACTGGTACAGAGGCGCTAGAGCCTGTCACTACTGGTGGATGGCTCAGGTGATTGGCACAGAGGGCCAGAGCCTGTCACTACTGATGGATGGCTCAGGAGACTGGTACAGAGGCGCTAGAGGCTGTCACTACTGGTGGATGGCTCTGGTGACTGGCACAGAGGGCTAGAGCCTGTCACTACTGATGGATGGCTCTGGTGACTGGTACAGAGGGCTAGAGCCTGTCACTACTGATGGATGGCTCAGGAGACTGGTACAGAGGGCTAGAGCCTGTCACTACTGATGGACGGCTCCGGTGACTGGTACTGAGGGCTAGAGCCTGTCACTACTGATGGATGGCTCTGGTGACTGGTACAGAGGGCTAGAGCCTGTCACTACTGATGGATGGCTCTGGTGACTGGTACAGAGGGCTAGAGCCTGTCACTACTGATGGATGGCTCAGGAGACTGGTACAGAGGGCTAGAGCCTGTCACTACTGATGGACGGCTCCGGTGACTGGTACTGAGGGCTAGAGCCTGTCACTACTGATGGATGGCTCTTGTGACTGGTACAGAGGCGCTAGAGCCTGTCACTACTGATGGATGGCTCTTGTGACTGGTACAGAGGCGCTAGAGCCTGTCACTACTGATGGACGGCTCTGGTGACTGGTACAGAGGCGCTAGAGCCTGTCACTACTGATGAACAGCTCAGGTGACTGGTACAGAGGCGCTAGAGCCTGTCACTACTGATGGACGGCTCTGGTGACTGGTACAGAGGGCTAGAGCCTGTCACTACTGATGAACAGCTCTGGTGACTGGTACAGAGGCGCTAGAGCCTGTCACTACTGATGAACAGCTCTGGTGACTGGTACAGAGGGCTAGAGCCTGTCACTACTGATGGATGGCTCTGGTGACTGGTACAGAGGGCTAGAGCCTGTCACTACTGATGAACAGCTCTGGTGACTGGTACAGAGGGCCAGAGCCTGTCACTACTGATGGATAGCTCTGGTGACTGGTACAGAGGGCTAGAGCCTGTCACTACTGATGGATGGCTCTGGTGACTGGTACAGAGGCGCTAGAGCCTGTCACTACTGGTGGATGGCTCAGGTGATTGGCACAGAGGGCCAGAGCCTGTCACTACTGATGGATAGCTCTGGTGACTGTCACAGAGGGCTAGAGCCTGTCACTACTGATGGACGGCTCCGGTGACTGGTACAGAGGGCTAGAGCCTGTCACTACTGATGAACGGCTCAGGTGACTGGTACTGAGGGCTAGAGCCTGTCACTACTGATGGATGGCTCTGGTGACTGGTACAGAGGCGCTAGAGCCTGTCACTACTGATGGATGGCTCTGGTGACTGGTACAGAGGGCTAGAGCCTGTCACTACTGATGGACGGCTCTGGTGACTGGCACGGAGGGCTAGAGCCTGTCACTACTGATGGATGGCTCAGGAGACTGGCACAGAGGGCTAGAGCCTGTCACTACTGATGAACAGCTCTGGTGACTGGTACAGAGGGCCAGAGCCTGTCACTACTGATGAACAGCTCTGGTGACTGGTACAGAGGGCTAGAGCCTGTCACTACTGATGGATAGCTCTGGTGACTGTCACAGAGGGCTAGAGCCTGTCACTACTGATGGACGGCTCCGGTGACTGGTACAGAGGGCTAGAGCCTGTCACTACTGATGGATAGCTCTGGTGACTGGTACAGAGGCGCTAGAGCCTGTCACTACTGATGGATGGCTCTGGTGACTGGTACTGAGGGCTAGAGCCTGTCACTACTGATGGATAGCTCTGGTGACTGGTACAGAGGCGCTAGAGCCTGTCACTACTGATGGATGGCTCTGGTGACTGTCACAGAGGGCTAGAGCCTGTCACTACTGATGGACGGCTCTGGTGACTGGCACAGAGGGCTAGAGCCTGTCACTACTGATGGACGGCTCCGGTGACTGGTACAGAGGCGCTAGAGCCTGTCACTACTGATGGATGGCTCTGGTGACTGGTACAGAGGGCTAGAGCCTGTCACTACTGATGAACAGCTCTGGTGACTGGTACAGAGGGCTAGAGCCTGTCACTACTGATGAACGGCTCAGGTGACTGGTACAGAGGGCTAGAGCCTGTCACTACTGATGGATGGCTCTGGTGACTGGCACAGAGGGCTAGAGCCTGTCACTACTCGTGGACGGCTCAGGTGACTGGCACAGAGGGCTAGAGCCTGTCACTACTGATGGATGGCTCTGGTGACTGGTACAGAGGGCTAGAGCCTGTCACTACTGATGGATGGCTCTGGTGACTGGTACAGAGGGCTAGAGCCTGTCACTACTGATGGATGGCTCAGGTGACTGGTACAGAGGGCTAGAGCCTGTCACTACTGATGGATGGCTCTGGTGACTGCTACAGAGGCGCTAGAGCCTGTCACTACTGATGAACGGCTCAGGTGACTGGTACAGAGGGCTAGAGCCTGTCACTACTGATGAACAGCTCTGGTGACTGGTACAGAGGGCTAGAGCCTGTCACTACTGATGGATAGCTCTGGTGACTGTCACAGAGGGCTAGAGCCTGTCACTACTGATGGACGGCTCCGGTGACTGGTACAGAGGGCTAGAGCCTGTCACTACTGATGAACGGCTCAGGTGACTGGTACTGAGGGCTAGAGCCTGTCACTACTGATGGATGGCTCTGGTGACTGGTACAGAGGCGCTAGAGCCTGTCACTACTGATGGATGGCTCTGGTGACTGGTACAGAGGGCTAGAGCCTGTCACTACTGATGGACGGCTCTGGTGACTGGCACGGAGGGCTAGAGCCTGTCACTACTGATGGATGGCTCAGGAGACTGGCACAGAGGGCTAGAGCCTGTCACTACTGATGAACAGCTCTGGTGACTGGTACAGAGGGCCAGAGCCTGTCACTACTGATGAACAGCTCTGGTGACTGGTACAGAGGGCTAGAGCCTGTCACTACTGATGGATAGCTCTGGTGACTGTCACAGAGGGCTAGAGCCTGTCACTACTGATGGACGGCTCCGGTGACTGGTACAGAGGGCTAGAGCCTGTCACTACTGATGGATAGCTCTGGTGACTGGTACAGAGGCGCTAGAGCCTGTCACTACTGATGGATGGCTCTGGTGACTGGTACTGAGGGCTAGAGCCTGTCACTACTGATGGATAGCTCTGGTGACTGGTACAGAGGCGCTAGAGCCTGTCACTACTGATGGATGGCTCTGGTGACTGTCACAGAGGGCTAGAGCCTGTCACTACTGATGGACGGCTCTGGTGACTGGCACAGAGGGCTAGAGCCTGTCACTACTGATGGACGGCTCCGGTGACTGGTACAGAGGCGCTAGAGCCTGTCACTACTGATGGATGGCTCTGGTGACTGGTACAGAGGGCTAGAGCCTGTCACTACTGATGAACAGCTCTGGTGACTGGTACAGAGGGCTAGAGCCTGTCACTACTGATGAACGGCTCAGGTGACTGGTACAGAGGGCTAGAGCCTGTCACTACTGATGGATGGCTCTGGTGACTGGCACAGAGGGCTAGAGCCTGTCACTACTCGTGGACGGCTCAGGTGACTGGCACAGAGGGCTAGAGCCTGTCACTACTGATGGATGGCTCTGGTGACTGGTACAGAGGGCTAGAGCCTGTCACTACTGATGGATGGCTCTGGTGACTGGTACAGAGGGCTAGAGCCTGTCACTACTGATGGATGGCTCAGGAGACTGGTACAGAGGGCTAGAGCCTGTCACTACTGATGGATGGCTCTGGTGACTGGTACAGAGGGCTAGAGCCTGTCACTACTGGTGGATGGCTCCGGTGACTGGTACAGAGGGCTAGAGCCTGTCACTACTGATGGATGGCTCTGGTGACTGGTACAGAGGGCTAGAGCCTGTCACTACTGGTGGATGGCTCCGGTGACTGGTACAGAGGGCTAGAGCCTGTCACTACTGATGGATGGCTCCGGTGACTGGTACAGAGGCGCTAGAGCCTGTCACTACTGATGGATGGCTCCGGTGACTGGTACAGAGGGCCAGAGCCTGTCACTACTGATGGATGGCTCTGGTGACTGGTACAGAGGGCTAGAGCCTGTCACTACTGGTGGATGGCTCCGGTGACTGGTACAGAGGGCTAGAGCCTGTCACTACTGATGGATGGCTCCGGTGACTGGTACAGAGGCGCTAGAGCCTGTCACTACTGATGGATGGCTCTGGTGACTGGTACAGAGGGCTAGAGCCTGTCACTACTGATGGATGGCTCTGGTGACTGGTACAGAGGGCTAGAGCCTGTCACTACTGGTGGATGGCTCCGGTGACTGGTACAGAGGGCTAGAGCCTGTCACTACTGATGGATGGCTCTGGTGACTGGTACAGAGGCGCTAGAGCCTGTCACTACTGATGGATGGCTCTGGTGACTGGTACAGAGGCGCTAGAGCCTGTCACTACTGGTGGACGGCACAGGTGACTGGTACAGAGGGCTAGAGCCTGTCACTACTGATGGATGGCTCTTGTGACTGGTACAGAGGCGCTAGAGCCTGTCACTACTGATGGATGGCTCCGGTGACTGGTACAGAGGGCTAGAGCCTGTCACTACTGGTGGATGGCTCTGGTGACTGGTACTGAGGGCTAGAGCCTGTCACTACTGATGGATGGCTCTGGTGACTGGTACAGAGGGCTAGAGCCTGTCACTACTGATGGATGGCTCCGGTGACTGGTACAGAGGGCTAGAGCCTGTCACTACTGATGGATGGCTCTGGTGACTGGTACAGAGGGCTAGAGCCTGTCACTACTGATGAACGGCTCAGGTGACTGGTACAGAGGGCTAGAGCCTGTCACTACTGATGGATGGCTCTGGTGACTGGTACAGAGGGCTAGAGCCTGTCACTACTGATGGATGGCTCAGGAGACTGGTACAGAGGGCTAGAGCCTGTCACTACTGATGGATGGCTCTGGTGACTGGTACAGAGGGCTAGAGCCTGTCACTACTGGTGGATGGCTCCGGTGACTGGTACAGAGGGCTAGAGCCTGTCACTACTGATGGATGGCTCTGGTGACTGGTACAGAGGGCTAGAGCCTGTCACTACTGGTGGATGGCTCCGGTGACTGGTACAGAGGGCTAGAGCCTGTCACTACTGATGGATGGCTCTGGTGACTGGTACAGAGGCGCTAGAGCCTGTCACTACTGATGGATGGCTCCGGTGACTGGTACAGAGGGCCAGAGCCTGTCACTACTGATGGATGGCTCTGGTGACTGGTACAGAGGGCTAGAGCCTGTCACTACTGGTGGATGGCTCCGGTGACTGGTACAGAGGGCTAGAGCCTGTCACTACTGATGGATGGCTCTGGTGACTGGTACAGAGGCGCTAGAGCCTGTCACTACTGATGGATGGCTCTGGTGACTGGTACAGAGGGCTAGAGCCTGTCACTACTGATGGATGGCTCTGGTGACTGGTACAGAGGGCTAGAGCCTGTCACTACTGGTGGATGGCTCCGGTGACTGGTACAGAGGGCTAGAGCCTGTCACTACTGATGGATGGCTCCGGTGACTGGTACAGAGGCGCTAGAGCCTGTCACTACTGATGGATGGCTCTGGTGACTGGTACAGAGGCGCTAGAGCCTGTCACTACTGGTGGACGGCACAGGTGACTGGTACAGAGGGCTAGAGCCTGTCACTACTGATGGATGGCTCTTGTGACTGGTACAGAGGCGCTAGAGCCTGTCACTACTGATGGATGGCTCCGGTGACTGGTACAGAGGGCTAGAGCCTGTCACTACTGGTGGATGGCTCTGGTGACTGGTACTGAGGGCTAGAGCCTGTCACTACTGATGGATGGCTCTGGTGACTGGTACAGAGGGCTAGAGCCTGTCAGTACTGGTGGATGGCTCTGGTGACTGGCACAGAGGGCTAGAGCCTGTCACTACTGGTGGACGGCTCAGGTGACTGGTACAGAGGGCTAGAGCCTGTCACTACTGATGGATGGCTCTGGTGACTGGTACAGAGGGCTAGAGCCTGTCACTACTGATGGATGGCTCAGGTGACTGGTACAGAGGCGCTAGAGCCTGTCACTACTGATGGATGGCTCTGGTGACTGGCACAGAAGGCTAGAGCCTGTCACTGCTGGTGGATGGCTCAGGTGACTGGCACAGAGGGCTAGAGCCTGTCACTGCTGGTGGACGGCACAGGTGACTGGTACAGAGGGCCAGAGCCTGTCACTACTGATGGATGGCTCAGGTGACTGGTACAGAGGGCTAGAGCCTGTCACTACTGATGGATGGCTCTGGTGACTGGTACAGAGCGCTAGAGCCTGTCACTACTGATGGATGGCTCAGGTGATTGGCACAGAGGGCCAGAGCCTGTCACTACTGATGGACGGCTCTGGTGACTGGTACAGAGGCGCTAGAGCCTGTCACTACTCGTGGACGGCTCAGGTGACTGGTACAGAGGGCTAGAGCCTGTCACTACTGATGAACAGCTCAGGTGACTGGCACAGAGAGCTAGAGCCTGTCACTACTGATGGATGGCTCTGGTGACTGGCACAGAGGGCTAGAGCCTGTCACTACTGGTGGATGGCTCTGGTGACTGGTACAGAGGGCTAGAGCCTGTCACTACTGATGGATGGCTCTGGTGACTGGTACAGAGGCGCTAGAGCCTGTCACTACTGATGGATGGCTCAGGTGACTGGCACAGAGGGCTAGAGCCTGTCACTGCTGGTGGACGGCACAGGTGACTGGTACAGAGGGCTAGAGCCTGTCACTACTGGTGGATGGCTCAGGAGACTGGCACAGAGGCGCTAGAGCCTGTCACTACTGATGGACGGCTCCGGTGACTGGTACTGAGGGCTAGAGCCTGTCACTACTGATGGACGGCTCAGGTGACTGGCACAGAGGGCCAGAGCCTGTCATTACTGATGGACGGCTCTGGTGACTGGTACAGAGGGCTAGAGCCTGTCACTACTGATGGATGGCTCTGGTGACTGGTACAGAGGGCCAGAGCCTGTCACTACTGATGGATGGCTCTGGTGACTGGTACAGAGGGCCAGAGCCTGTCACTACTGATGGACGGCTCTGGTGACTGGTACAGAGGCGCTAGAGCCTGTCACTACTGATGGACGGCTCTTGTGACTGGTACAGAGGCGCTAGAGCCTGTCACTACTGATGGATGGCTCTGGTGACTGGTACTGAGGGCTAGAGCCTGTCACTACTGATGGATGGCTCTGGTGACTGGTACAGAGGGCTAGAGCCTGTCACTACTGGTGGATGGCTCAGGAGACTGGTACAGAGGGCTAGAGCCTGTCACTACTGATGGATGGCTCTGGTGACTGGTACAGAGGGCTAGAGCCTGTCACTACTGATGGATGGCTCTGGTGACTGGTACAGAGGGCTAGAGCCTGTCACTACTGATGGATGGCTCTGGTGACTGGTACAGAGGGCTAGAGCCTGGCACTACCGATGGATGGCTCAGGTGACTGGTACAGAGGAGCTAGAGCCTGTCACTACTGATGGACGGCTCCGGTGACTGCTACAGAGGCGCTAGAGCCTGTCACTACTGATGGATGGCTCTGGTGACTGGTACAGAGGGCTAGAGCCTGTCACTACTCGTGGACGGCTCTGGTGACTGGTACAGAGGGCTAGAGCCTGTCACTACTGATGGATGGCTCTGGTGACTGGTACAGAGGGCCAGAGCCTGTCACTACTGGTGGATGGCTCTGGTGACTGGTACAGAGGCGCTAGAGCCTGTCACTACTGATGAACAGCTCTGGTGACTGGCACAGAGGGCTAGAGCCTGTCACTACTGATGGATGGCTCTGGTGACTGGTACAGAGGGCCAGAGCCTGTCACTACTGATGGATGGCTCTGGTGACTGGTACAGAGGCGCTAGAGCCTGTCACTACTGATGGATGGCTCTGGTGACTGGTACAGAGGGCTAGAGCCTGTCACTACTGATGGATGCCTCTGGTGACTGGTACAGAGGGCTAGAGCCTGTCACTACTGATGGATGGCTCTGGTGACTGGTACAGAGGGCTAGAGCCTGTCACTACTGATGGATGGCTCTGGTGACTGGTACAGAGGGCTAGAGCCTGTCACTACTGATGAACGGCTCAGGTGACTGGTACAGAGGCGCTAGAGCCTGTCACTACTGGTGGATGGCTCTGGTGACTGGTACAGAGGGCTAGAGCCTGTCACTACTGATGGATGGCTCTTGTGACTGGTACAGAGGGCTAGAGCCTGTCACTACTGATGGATGGCTCTGGTGACTGGTACAGAGGCGCTAGAGCCTGTCACTACTGATGGATGGCTCTGGTGACTGGTACAGAGGGCTAGAGCCTGTCACTACTGGAGGACGGCTCAGGTGACTGGCACAGAGGGCTAGAGCCTGTCACTACTGATGGATGGCTCTGGTGACTGGTACAGAGGGCTAGAGCCTGTCACTACTGATGGATGCCTCTGGTGACTGGTACAGAGGGCTAGAGCCTGTCACTACTGATGGATGGCTCTGGTGACTGGTACAGAGGGCTAGAGCCTGTCACTACTGATGGATGGCTCTGGTGACTGGTCCAGAGGGCTAGAGCCTGTCACTACTGATGAACGGCTCAGGTGACTGGTACAGAGGCGCTAGAGCCTGTCACTACTGGTGGATGGCTCTGGTGACTGGTACAGAGGGCTAGAGCCTGTCACTACTGATGGATGGCTCTGGTGACTGGTACTGAGGGCTAGAGCCTGTCACTACTGGTGGATGGCTCTGGTGACTGGTACAGAGGGCTAGAGCCTGTCACTACTGATGGATGGCTCTGGTGACTGGTACAGAGGCGCTAGAGCCTGTCACTACTGATGGATGGCTCTGGTGACTGGCACAGAGGGCCAGAGCCTGTCACTACTGATGGATGGCTCTGGTGACTGGTACAGAGGCGCTAGAGCCTGTCACTACTGATGGATGGCTCTGGTGACTGGCACAGAGGGCCAGAGCCTGTCACTACTGATGGATGGCTCTGGTGACTGGTACAGAGGCGCTAGAGCCTGTCACTACTGATGGATGGCTCTGGTGACTGGTACAGAGGGCCAGAGCCTGTCACTACTGATGGATGGCTCTGGTGACTGGTACAGAGGCGCTAGAGCCTGTCACTACTGATGGATGGCTCTGGTGACTGGCACAGAGGGCCAGAGCCTGTCACTACTGATGGATGGCTCTGGTGACTGGTACAGAGGGCTAGAGCCTGTCACTACTGATGGATGGCTCTGGTGACTGGTACAGAGGGCTAGAGCCTGTCACTACTGATGGATGGCTCTGGTGACTGGTACAGAGGCGCTAGAGCCTGTCACTACTGATGGACGGCTCTGGTGACTGGCACGGAGGGCTAGAGCCTGTCACTACTGATGGATGGCTCTGGTGACTGGTACAGAGGGCCAGAGCCTGTCACTACTGATGGATGGCTCAGGTGACTGGCACAGAGGAGCTAGAGCCTGTCACTACTCGTGGACGGCTCAGGTGACTGGTACAGAGGGCCAGAGCCTGTCACTACTGATGGATGGCTCTGGTGACTGGTACAGAGGGCTAGAGCCTGTCACTACTGATGGATGGCTCTGGTGACTGGTACAGAGGCGCTAGAGCCTGTCACTACTGATGGATGGCTCTGGTGACTGGTACTGAGGGCTAGAGCCTGTCACTACTGATGGATGGCTCTTGTGACTGGTACAGAGGCACTAGAGCCTGTCACTACTGATGGATGGCTCTGGTGACTGGTACAGAGGGCTAGAGCCTGTCACTACTGATGGATGGCTCTGGTGACTGGTACAGAGGGCTAGAGCCTGTCACTACTCGTGGACGGCTCAGGTGACTGGTACAGAGGGTCAGAGCCTGTCACTACTGATGGATGGCTCTGGTGACTGGTACAGAGGCGCTAGAGCCTGTCACTACTGGTGGATGGCTCTGGTGACTGGTACAGAGGGCTAGAGCCTGTCACTACTGATGGATGGCTCTTGTGACTGGTACAGAGGCGCTAGAGCCTGTCACTACTGATGGACGGCTCTGGTGACTGGTACAGAGGGCCAGAGCCTGTCACTACTGGTGGATGGCTCTGGTGACTGGTACAGAGGGCTAGAGCCTGTCACTACTGATGGATGGCTCAGGTGACTGGTACTGAGGGCTAGAGCCTGTCACTACTGATGGATGGCTCTGGTGACTGGTACAGAGGGCTAGAGCCTGTCACTACTGATGGATGGCTCTGGTGACTGGTACAGAGGGCTAGAGCCTGTCACTACTCGTGGACGGCTCAGGTGACTGGTACAGAGGGCTAGAGCCTGTCACTACTGATGAACGGCTCAGGTGACTGCTACAGAGGCGCTAGAGCCTGTCACTACTGATGGATGGCTCTGGTGACTGGTACAGAGGGCTAGAGCCTGTCACTACTGGAGGACGGCTCAGGTGACTGGCACAGAGGGCTAGAGCCTGTCACTACTGATGGATGGCTCTGGTGACTGGTACAGAGGGCTAGAGCCTGTCACTACTGATGGATGCCTCTGGTGACTGGTACAGAGGGCTAGAGCCTGTCACTACTGATGGATGGCTCTGGTGACTGGTACAGAGGGCTAGAGCCTGTCACTACTGATGGATGGCTCTGGTGACTGGTACAGAGGGCTAGAGCCTGTCACTACTGATGAACGGCTCAGGTGACTGGTACAGAGGCGCTAGAGCCTGTCACTACTGATGGACGGCTCTGGTGACTGGTACAGAGGGCTAGAGCCTGTCACTACTGATGGATGGCTCTGGTGACTGGTACAGAGGGCTAGAGCCTGTCACTACTGATGGATGGCTCTGGTGACTGGTACAGAGGCGCTAGAGCCTGTCACTACTCGTGGACGGCTCAGGTGACTGGTACAGAGGGCTAGAGCCTGTCACTACTGGTGGATGGCTCTGGTGACTGGTACAGAGGGCTAGAGCCTGTCACTACTGATGGATGGCTCTGGTGACTGGTACAGAGGGCTAGAGCCTGTCACTACTGGTGGATGGCTCAGGTGATTGGCACAGAGGGCCAGAGCCTGTCACTACTGATGGATGGCTCAGGTGACTGGCACAGAGGGCTAGAGCCTGTCACTACTGATGGACCGCTCTGGTGACTGGTACTGGGGGCTAGAGGCTGTCACTACTGATGGATGGCTCTGGTGACTGGTACAGAGGGCTAGAGCCTGTCACTACTGATGGACGGCTCCGGTGACTGGCACAGAGGGCTAGAGCCTGTCACTACTGATGGATGGCTCTGGTGACTGGTACAGAGGGCTGGAGCCTGTCACTACTGATGAACGGCTCAGGTGACTGGTACTGAGGGCTAGAGCCTGTCACTACTGATGGATGGCTCTGGTGACTGGTACAGAGGCGCTAGAGCCTGTCACTACTGATGGATGGCTCTGGTGACTGGTACAGAGGGCTAGAGCCTGTCACTACTGATGGATGGCTCAGGTGACTGGTACAGAGGGCTAGAGCCTGTCACTACTGATGGATGGCTCTGGTGACTGGTACAGAGGCGCTAGAGCCTGTCACTACTCGTGGACGGCTCAGGTGACTGGTACAGAGGGCTAGAGCCTGTCACTACTGGTGGATGGCTCTGGTGACTGGTACAGAGGGCTAGAGCCTGTCACTACTGATGGATGGCTCTGGTGACTGGTACAGAGGGCTAGAGCCTGTCACTACTGGTGGATGGCTCAGGTGATTGGCACAGAGGGCCAGAGCCTGTCACTACTGATGGATGGCTCAGGTGACTGGCACAGAGGGCTAGAGCCTGCCACTACTGATGGACGGCTCAGGTGACTGGTACTGAGGGCTAGAGCCTGTCACTACTGATGGATGGCTCTGGTGACTGGTACAGAGGCGCTAGAGCCTGTCACTACTGGTGGATGGCTCTGGTGACTGGTACAGAGGGCTAGAGCCTGTCACTACTGATGGATGGCTCTGGTGACTGGTACAGAGGGCTAGAGCCTGTCACTACTGATGGATGGCTCTGGTGACTGGTACAGAGGGCTAGAGCCTGTCACTACTGATGGATGGCTCAGGTGACTGGCACAGAGGGCTAGAGCCTGTCACTACTGATGGATGGCTCAGGAGACTGGTACAGAGGGCTAGAGCCTGTCACTACTGATGGATGGCTCTGGTGACTGGTACAGAGGCGCTAGAGCCTGTCACTACTGATGGATGGCTCTGGTGACTGGTACAGAGGGCTAGAGCCTGTCACTACTGATGGATGGCTCTGGTGACTGGTACAGAGGGCTAGAGCCTGTCACTACTGATGGATGGCTCTGGTGACTGGTACAGAGGGCCAGAGCCTGTCACTACTGGTGGATGGCTCAGGTGATTGGCACAGAGGGCCAGAGCCTGTCACTACTCGTGGACGGCTCAGGTGACTGGTACAGAGGGCTAGAGCCTGTCACTACTGATGGATGGCTCTGGTGACTGGTACAGAGGGCCAGAGCCTGTCACTACTGATGGATGGCTCTGGTGACTGGTACAGAGGCGCTAGAGCCTGTCACTACTGATGGATGGCTCTGGTGACTGGTACAGAGGGCCAGAGCCTGTCACTACTGATGGATGGCTCTGGTGACTGGTACAGAGGCGCTAGAGCCTGTCACTACTGATGGATGGCTCTGGTGACTGGCACAGAGGGCCAGAGCCTGTCACTACTGATGGATGGCTCTGGTGACTGGTACAGAGGGCTAGAGCCTGTCACTACTGATGGACGGCTCCGGTGACTGGTACTGAGGGCTAGAGCCTGTCACTACTGATGGACGGCTCTGGTGACTGGTACGGAGGGCTAGAGCCTGTCACTACTGATGAACGGCTCAGGTGACTGGTACTGAGGGCTAGAGCCTGTCACTACTGATGGATGGCTCTGGTGACTGGTACAGAGGGCTAGAGCCTGTCACTACTGATGGATGGCTCTGGTGACTGGTACAGAGGGCTAGAGCCTGTCACTACTGATGGACGGCTCTGGTGACTGGTACAGAGGGCTAGAGCCTGTCACTACTGATGGATGGCTCTGGTGACTGGTACAGAGGGCCAGAGCCTGTCACTACTGGTGGATGGCTCAGGTGATTGGCACAGAGGGCCAGAGCCTGTCACTACTGATGGATGGCTCTGGTGACTGGCACAGAGGGCTAGAGCCTGTCACTACTGATGGATGGCTCTGGTGACTGGTACAGAGGCGCTAGAGCCTGTCACTACTGATGGATGGCTCTGGTGACTGGCACAGAGGGCCAGAGCCTGTCACTACTGATGGATGGCTCTGGTGACTGGTACAGAGGCGCTAGAGCCTGTCACTACTGATGGATGGCTCTGGTGACTGGTACAGAGGGCTAGAGCCTGTCACTACTGATGGATGGCTCTGGTGACTGGTACAGAGGGCTAGAGCCTGTCACTACTGATGAACAGCTCAGGTGACTGGTACAGAGGGCCAGAGCCTGTCACTACTGGTGGATGGCTCTGGTGACTGGTACAGAGGGCTAGAGCCTGTCACTACTGATGGACGGCTCTGGTGACTGGTACAGAGGGCTAGAGCCTGTCACTACTGATGGATGGCTCTGGTGACTGGTACAGAGGGCTAGAGCCTGTCACTACTGATGGACGGCTCTGGTGACTGGCACGGAGGGCTAGAGCCTGTCACTACTGATGGATGGCTCTGGTGACTGGTACAGAGGCGCTAGAGCCTGTCACTACTGGTGGACGGCTCTGGTGACTGGTACAGAGGGCTAGAGCCTGTCACTACTGATGGATGGCTCTGGTGACTGGTACAGAGGGCTAGAGCCTGTCACTACTGATGGATGGCTCTGGTGACTGGTACAGAGGGCTAGAGCCTGGCACTACCGATGGATGGCTCAGGTGACTGGTACAGAGGAGCTAGAGCCTGTCATTACTGATGGACGGCTCCGGTGACTGGTACAGAGGCGCTAGAGCCTGTCACTACTGATGGATGGCTCTGGTGACTGGTACAGAGGGCTAGAGCCTGTCACTACTGGTGGATGGCTCAGGTGACTGGCACAGAGGGCCAGAGCCTGTCACTACTGGTGGATGGCTCAGGTGATTGGCACAGAGGGCCAGAGCCTGTCACTACTCGTGGACGGCTCAGGTGACTGGTACAGAGGGCTAGAGCCTGGCACTACCGATGGATGGCTCAGGTGACTGGCACAGAGGGCTAGAGCCTGTCACTACTGGTGGACGGCACAGGTGACTGGTACAGAGGGCTAGAGCCTGGCACTAATGATGGATGGCCCAAGTGACTGGCACAGAGGGCTAGAGCCTGTCACTACTGGTGGACAGCTCTGGTGACTGGTACTGAGGGCTAGAGCCTGTCACTACACATGAACGGCTCAAGTGACTGGCACAGAGGGCTAGAGCCTGCCACTACTGATGGACGGCTCAGGTGACTGGTACTGAGGGCTAGAGCCTGTCACTACTGATGGATGGCTCAGGTGACTGGTACAGAGGGCTAGAGCCTGTCACTACTGATGGACGGCTCCGGTGACTGGTACTGAGGGCTAGAGCCTGTCACTACTGATGGACGGCTCTGGTGACTGGCACGGAGGGCTAGAGCCTGTCACTACTGATGGATGGCTCAGGAGACTGGCACAGAGGGCTAGAGCCTGTCACTACTGATGAACAGCTCAGGTGACTGGTACAGAGGGCTAGAGCCTGTCACTACTGATGAACAGCTCAGGTGACTGGTACAGAGGGCTAGAGCCTGTCACTACTGATGAACGGCTCAGGTGACTGGTACAGAGGGCTAGAGCCTGTCACTACTGATGAACGGCTCAGGTGACTGGTACAGAGGGCTAGAGCCTGTCACTACTGATGAACGGCTCAGGTGACTGGTACAGAGGCGCTAGAGCCTGTCACTACTGATGGATGGCTCTGGTGACTGGTACAGAGGGCTAGAGCCTGTCACTACTGATGAACAGCTCAGGTGACTGGTACAGAGGAGCTAGAGCCTGTCACTACTGGTGGATGGCTCAGGTGACTGGCACAGAGGGCCAGAGCCTGTCACTACTGGTGGATGGCTCAGGTGATTGGCACAGAGGGCCAGAGCCTGTCACTACTCGTGGACGGCTCAGGTGACTGGTACAGAGGGCTAGAGCCTGGCACTACCGATGGATGGCTCAGGTGACTGGCACAGAGGGCTAGAGCCTGTCACTACTGGTGGACGGCACAGGTGACTGGTACAGAGGGCTAGAGCCTGGCACTAATGATGGATGGCCCAAGTTACTGGCACAGAGGGCTAGAGCCTGTCACTACTGGTGGACGGCTCTGGTGACTGGTACTGAGGGCTAGAGCCTGTCACTACACATGAACGGCTCAAGTGACTGGCACAGAGGGCTAGAGCCTGCCACTACTGATGGACGGCTCAGGTGACTGGTACTGAGGGCTAGAGCCTGTCACTACTGATGGATGGCTCAGGTGACTGGTACAGAGGGCTAGAGCCTGTCACTACTGATGGACGGCTCCGGTGACTGGTACTGAGGGCTAGAGCCTGTCACTACTGATGGACGGCTCTGGTGACTGGCACGGAGGGCTAGAGCCTGTCACTACTGATGGATGGCTCAGGAGACTGGCACAGAGGGCTAGAGCCTGTAACTACTAATGGACGGCTCTGGTGACTGGTACAGAGGGCTAGAGCCTGTCACTACTGATGGACCGCTCTGGTGACTGGTACTGGGGGCTAGAGGCTGTCACTACTGATGGACGGCTCCGGTGACTGGTACTGAGGGCTAGAGCCTGTCACTACTGATGGACGGCTCCGGTGACTGGCACAGAGGGCTAGAGCCTGTCACTACTGATGGACGGCTCCGGTGACTGGTACAGAGGTCTAGAGCCTGTCACTACTGATGGACGGCTCAGGTGACTGGTACAGAGGGCCAGAGCCTGTCACTACTGGAGGACGGCTCAGGTGACTGGCACAGAGGGCCAGAGCCTGTCACTACTGATGGATGGCTTTGGTGACTGGTACAGAGGGCCAGAGCCTGTCACTACTGATGGATGGCTCAGGTGACTGGCACAGAGGGCTAGAGCCTGTCACTACTGATGGACGGCTCTGGTGACTGGCACGGAGGGCTAGAGCCTGTCACTACTGATGGACGGCTCAGGTGACTGGCACAGAGGAGCTAGAGCCTGTCACTACTGATGGATGGCTCTGGTGACTGGTACAGAGGGCCAGAGCCTGTCACTACTGATGGATGGCTCAGGTGACTGGCACAGAGGGCTAGAGCCTGTCACTACTGATGGACGGCTCAGGTGACTGGCACAGAGGAGCTAGAGCCTGTCACTACTGATGGATGGCTCTGGTGACTGGTACAGAGGGCCAGAGCCTGTCACTACTGATGGACAGCTCTGGTGACCATGGAACTGCCACCATGCCTCTGGGCCTCTAACTGTATGGACAGTGGCCTCGAGTCCAGAAGTCTGTTTAAAAAAAAAAGTGGCCCCCATTGTAAGACACTGGGAGGAGTGTACTGTACCCAAACCCTTGCAGTGCAGAGCCGGGCTGCAGCAATCGCTGTCGGCGCCACTGAGTAAACCTTGAGTTAATATCCTGCCTGTGACCCAAGCCAGAGAGGCCGAAGTGAGGGACAGTCGGCAAACACGTCCCCCACATTGGCAGCACACAAGTCACCCTTGGGGCGGAGCCTCTTGTAACTGAGATGGCTTCCTGTCCCTTTCCAGGTGATGTCAGGGGTATGACGTCACACACACGATGTACACAACTGCTGCAGTTTGAGACTGACTGATACGACAGACTGATTAATAGCATCGAATGCAGCTGAGGTTTCTTCCGCTGAAACTCCTTGTCGAAGCCGGGCGCCCCCCTCGGCGGATCACTTTGGATCCATGATCAGGTCACTCGTCATCAGCCGATCCAGGACCCTAATCGAGGCTTCACAATCTGACTTATAAACTAGTTCAAGAAGTTGTTCGTGTTTCCCTTTATCGCCCATATCGAGATGAGAGGTTTGTGCGTCACACAGCAATTAGAGGGTTGTGTTGTTTGTTACACATATATGATTGCTCCTGCAGTTAAGGTCACATATGTCGACGAACACTCTTGTTCGGTGTTGGTACGGTGTAGCTTGTGTGTGTTCAATTCCTGGCATATATGTTGCTTCCTTTGCTATTCACCTTTTTGACATTGATATAAAGCGCTCTGTCCCGCTCCCGAGTGTGGTAGGCGCTAACCCAAATACAATCTATGTAGAGCCTAGCTGGACTGGGACCCCGCGGCTCTCATCCATGCAGAGCGGGGGGCGCCTTGTCATCAGTGCCCCTCTGACCCTTGGAGAGGCCTGGCATTACCCACACCCCTGCCATCCATGCAGAGCCCCCCCCCCCCACTTTCCCTGCCGAGCGGGGGCTGCCTTGCCGTCCGTGCCCCTCTGACCCTTGGAGAGCCCTGGCATTGCCCACACCCCTGCCATCCATGCAGAGCCCCCCCAACCTTCCCTGCAGAGCGGGGGCGCCTTGTCATCAGTGCCCCTCTGACCCTTGGAGAGGCCTGGCATTGCCCACACTACTGCCATCCATGCAGAGCACCCCCCAACCTTCCCTGCAGAGCGGGGGCCCCTTGTCATCAGTGCCCCTCTGAGCCTTGGAGAGCCCCGACATTACCCACACTGCTGCCATCCATGCAGAGCCCCCCCCCCCAACCTTCCCTGCAGAGCAGGGGCTGCCTTGTCACCAGTGCCCCTCTGACCCTTGGCACTGCCCATACTCCTGCCATCCATGCAGATCCCTGCCCCCCCCAACCTTCCCTGCAGAGCAGTGGCCGCCTTGTCATCAATGCCCCTCTGAGCCTTAGCAATACCTATACTCCGGCCACCCATGGAGAGCCCTGCCCCCCCCCCCACAACCTTCCTTGCCTTGTCATCAGTGCCCCTCTGATCATTGGAGAGCCCTGGCATTACCCACACCCCTGCCATCCATGCAGAGCCCCCCAACCTTCCTTGCAGAGTGGGGCTGCCTTGTCATCAGTGCCCCTCTGACCCTTGGAGAGCCCTGGCATTACCCACACCCCTGCCATCCATGCAGAGCCCCCCCCAACCTTCCCTGCAGAGCGGGGGCCGCCTTGTCATCAGTGCCCCTCTGATCCTTGGAGAGCCCTGGCATTACCCACACCCCTGCCATCCATGCAGAGCCCCCCCCAACCTTCCTTGCAGAGTGGGGCCGCCTTGTCATCAGTGCCCCTCTGACCCTTGGAGAGCCCTGGCATTACCCACACTCCGGCCATCCATGCAGAACCCTGCTGTGCACACACTCACAAAAAGAACATGTGAGGGAGGAAATGCAGAAGAAATCAAACATTCACCCCCCAGTCACAGACCTGGGTTTAATCCATCATTTAATTTTTTGCTCTCCACCTCACCACAGTTTGGACCCTGCCATGTGCAAATCAGTCTTGACCCTGCTCCCCATGGGAACAGTCTAGCCTGAACTGCCAGGCCGGGTCCTCCCTGGACCAGAAAGAAACATCCTGTGAGTGGTTTCAGCATATCACCCCTCATCAACCAGGTTAGCTTGAATCTGGTGACACAGTGAGCATGAGACCCACCTCTGGGCATACACTTCCCACTTAGGGCGACAAATGCAAAAAGAGCAAAATATGGATGGAATGCAGAACAAATCAAATATTCCCCCAAGTCACAGATCTGTTTTAAATCCGTCAGTTTTTTTGCTTGTCATGCCATTCCAGTTTGGGCCCAGCCGTATGCAAATGAATCCTGACCCTGTTTCTCATTGGAACAGCCCAGCCCGAACTGTCAGGCCAGGTCCTCCCTGGACCAGAAACCAGCATCCTGGGACCGGTTTCAGGGTATCACCTCATCAGCCAGGCTAGCTTGAATCTCGAGGCATAGTGAGCATGAGACCCACGTCTGGGCCCCTCACCGCATTCTGCAGAAGAGCCCCTTCGTTTTGCTTAACGCCTCTGCTGCAACCCATGCATATCACAAGATACAGGTAGGGGTGAAAAGCAGGCCCCTGTGGCACACCGGCCCCCCTCAACCCTTTGGGGCTTCCATTCAGCCCAGGGCCAATGAATATCTGTGCACTGTAGATCAGTGGTTCCCAACCTTTTGACTTCTGTGGACCCCCACTTTATTATTGCTGGACCCCGGAGACCCCCCCATTGAATCATAATTGAATTCCGGGGACCCCCCACTGAGTCATTACTGGAAACTGAGGACCTAATCTGTTAATAATATTTAATTTTCTGTGCAGTCGCGGACCCCCTAAGGAGGCTTTGCGGACCCCCAGGGGTCCCAGGACCACAGGTTGGGAACCACTGCTTTAGATGTTTTAGGGTGCTGCTTCACATTCTTGGGGAGAGTGGGATTGTACTGTGTTACACTACTGGTTACAGGTACAGCTTTATTGTAACACAGCATAACATAACAAAGATGGCGGTTGCAGCCCATATGGGGGTGCCACGCGCAGCCCTGCACCTTCACAGATATGGAGCTGATCCAGAGTCCCTGCCAACTTAGCAGGAGCCCTTGAAACGTGGAACTGGTTTCAACAGGGGTCCTTTACACAATAGGGGAATCAGTTCTTACTATGCTTCCTGCGAGCCGCAGTAACTGTGGCTGAGGGGTTCGGTGCCAGGGGGACTACAGAACTTGGAGCCGAGAGGCTGCAGCCTTGATTTTCCTGCCTTCAGGAAGCACCCTCAGGGCAACATAGGTTTATCTGTATGTTAGAAAGGCTAATTTACTATTCTAACTCAAGCCCTAAAATATTTGGGGGAATGTAAGAAAATGCCCCAAAGTTGTAAAATGTGGTTGAAGTGATGCAATTTAGCGATGTCCAACCAGGGTTAGGAGCACTGAGTAAATTTAACTTCCGGCGTCCTCACTTTATACCTCCTGTATGTTTTTGTTTTTTTTCCTTCTCGATGTCCCTTTGTCCTCTTAGTAACTCAGAATTCTAGCAACACAGTGAGATTTAGGGTTATTTGAGGCTCCAAAAGTGGGTTTTTGCTTGAAATCTTGTGTTCAAAATGCGTTTTTCGATCTCCTGCAGTGCACCCTTATCCTCCCCCCCCCCCCCCCAAATTTGGTTTGACATTGGTAATCTGATTAAAAGGTTTGTTGTGGTTTTGTGTTGATCCACAGCACACCCCCTGGGCCAGGGGTTCTACAGCCCCTCACCAGACTATAGGGAGAAAGGACGGAGGCTCCTGGTAAAGTAGTGAGGGACCCTCGTGAGTCAAACCTTAGCTCAACCCTGGGTAGCTGTGGTTTCGAGCAGTACGGCTTCAACAAAGCAACAAATATAAAGCATTTAAACCGCACCAAAACAACTCAAGAGGAAAGAAACGCAACTCTCAAGAAATCCAACAACAATTTATAAAAATAGATTGTTTTTATATGAATATATGGACATCAACATGAAAAAGATCCACTGGAGGGTTCCAGAGGTATATATTTTTAAATAAACAATAAATCAAGACTTTTCACTCAACCATGAACAAGCAATGGCAAATTCAACCAAGTTGACACTTGGAAACTTTTCAGCAAAAAGTTATATGCAGGTTGTACGGGGTCACTTTGGATCACTTTGGGTGACCAACTCCGGAAGGGAGCCAGTCAAAGGGACCAACAAGGTATGACAAAATAGGTACCTTCACAAGGAAAGCAGGCTTGAGTCCAGTTCCAGCATTATCGGCCACTTGCTATTGACTTCTATGGAGTGGTCCTGATGCAAGGAATACAGGATGCTGAAGATACTCAAGGATGTTGAAGAGGCTGTGCTGTCGACTGGGGCCTCCTGGGGCTACTTCTCTGTCCAGTGTCCAGGTGGGGTGGCTTTGGGCACAGGGGTCGACATCCCTTGAAAGCCTTCTGTGATCCAGCAAAAGTCTAGTTACCACTGGACTGCTGGTCGCAAGGCACAACAAAACCACCTGTTCCCTTCTTTTTGTGATAACTCTCCTTCTCTACAACTAACCTGCACTCTGACGACTCTCCCAGGTCCAGCAACCTCAGGTGCAACATTTGGGCATAGGGTCTCAGTCTCCCAGGCATGAGAAGCAACGATGTGGTGATACGTGCTACCAACTCGTCCAGGCAGGCTTCCTCCGCTTTTGTGGCCCTGTGTGTGAACAGAAGACATCCAACTGACTCTCGGAGTCTCTGCTTCTGGCTGGGCTCAGGGGTGACTTCTCCATGAGCAGGGCACCACAGGAAGAGTTCTATCTTTGCAAACCTAAGCAGCAGCAGGTGCATTCCAACTTCGTGCAGCATCCTTTGCCAAGTACAAGGTCAGCCGGGCAGTCTTCTTCAGTCCTCTTCTCTAATCCAAGCGAGATCTAAGTTCTGGGGGCCCGGGGTGCGCTTTTATGCCCAGAAAGTGCCCTTAGTGGAGCTTGTGGTCATTAGCCAATGGGCTACCTGGATTCCTCCCTTCTGATGACAACTTCCTGTTAAGTGTGGCATCTAGCTACCCCAGAGTGCTCTATTCTGCCCACTCGTAAATGAACGGAGCCATTCTCTGTGGGTGGAGCTTGGTAGCCCCATCGTACGGGTATGACTACTAGTAGACTACACGCCCTTGAGAAAACCAGTTTATCAACTGACTTCCCTCTCTGTCCTCATTGTCACTCTTTCTACCTACACAACAGAACAGCCTCCCTCGCGTGTGCTTGCGCAGAGCCCTTCAAAGGTGGCTTCTCCTTTGAAGCTTGCCTTTTAGGCTCGCACCCTATGTGATTTCCTGCAGAGGAAAGGTACCGTCCCTTTCAATAGCAGGCCCCTATTGTTTCCTTCTCTGGGAGTCGTTCACATGTCTCCCCAGAAGGGCAGAAGGCTGTCTGGAAGGGCAGTCCGGTACAACCACAAACGGGCAATGGAAACCTTGGGCAAGTTACTAAAGTCACCCTTTGCCCATCAGTGACATTACATTTGATTTAACCATTAAATCTGATTTAATGCACTGATTGATTCTTTTGATACCTTGAGGTGGCCACCCTATAACTCTGCACTTGGCAATGGGGCTACCAGCCTTTCCACAGTAAAAATGACAATGTCAAACTTCTACTGTTAGAACACGTTAAATACATGTTCTGCTTTTTAATATGCTGCACCCTACCCTTTGACCTGATGGGTCTGGTGTAGGAGACCCTCACATATATTAAAAGAGGAGGTTTGGGCTTTGCCTCTGCTTTAAATATCAAAGTTGAGTTAGCAGTTAAAACTTTTCTGCCCAACAGTAGTGATGGGCTGGGAGTCGTGCTTTTCCTGTGTCACCCTGAGGGAGTCATAACGAGTGCCGCAGTCCCAGGGAGACACTCTACCCTCCAAGCCTGGGTACCCCTGGCGCTATATACCAGACACTTACAAGTAGGTTAAGGCTGCGCCAATTGGGTGTTGCCAATTAAATATGTACTTTTAAGGGCCAGAGCACATGCAGGCTTGGGGCATTTCAGAGCCATTACCCCAATGCCTAGTAGTCAAAATAAGGGCAAAAAGTGGGGGTGAACCTGCAAAAAGCCTGTTTCCTCACTGGGTTTAAAACATTTGTTGTGCTTTGTGACAGGCTGGGCAGGTTTTCAGCTTCCACTGCTCAAACCCAACAGGTTTTGGCTTCAGTGGCAGCTGAGAAAGTAGGAAAAGGGCATTCTGCAGGGCATTGTGGGGGCCACTGACGAGAATGGAGATTAGGCAGTGGGTCTGGAATATTTAATTCCCTGGAGGAATAGTGCCACCTTAGAGACCAGAGCAACATAAATACCTTATATCTGAACTTCACTAAGTACCCTGGAAAATGTGAGCCTTATAGAGCATTTAGCAGAGAAGAGAGTGCAACCAAGGTTAACCTGCACAATCGCTTTTTTTGTTTGTTTTTGGATTACCAAAATGAAAGCAGTTGGGTGTATAGTGGGGCAGCTTTTGTGCCCATGAAGTTCTCTGGTTAAACTGAACAAGCAGCTACCTACATCATTATCATATGAAATCTCTTTATTGATGTCATAACTACAATTTCACAATAGCTTTATTAAATTTCTTGCTTTCTCAAATTTGTTTCAAAATGCATCACCTGCCCACTCTTTTTCCAACATTTTCTGAGGGGGAGAATCCCCTCCAAGTCCCTCATGTCCGCTGGGCTCTCTCGCCTCCGTGGATTCAGCCACGACTTATAGGTCCCACCACTTTCAAATGTCACCAGCAGACACTGTTTACACCTGGCCACTTGGATCTCCAGGGGAGATGTTTGTGTGTGCATTGGTTTGCTCCTTCCATGACAGACCATGGTCACACGTAAAGAACACATGCAGCCCGCAGCAGGCCAGTTACCCAGCTTGACATGCTTTGCACTCTGACATGACCAGTTCAGGCAGATGCTCTCTGTGGAGCTGCTCTGTCCAAGTTGAAATATGAAATTAAATGTCATATTTTAGAGTTCAGGGCTAGGAGATGTGTGGAAATCTGATGTGGACACACATGGTCTCTGTCACTACAGCCAGATCTGGATCTCAGGATCAAGCCCCTCCTAGGTGGAACCAGCCCTTGTGTTCTTGGTACTCGGAAGGTGCTTCAGCGATTTAACACCCGCTGCTAACACATGAAGTGGTCTCAAGTTTACTAGTTTCAATCCTGGCAAAGCAGACTCAGTCTTCTATCCTTCTGAAGTCGCTACATTGAGTAGCTTTCAATTTTTGTAATAGTAACATGTTATTTATAGCGCTTAGAAAGGGCATATTTGAGATTTAGAGCTGTCTGAAAAGCAAGTTATTAGTGTTTTTATTACAAGAGAGATCTGTGGGTGCAGAATCGCCAATGCAATGACCCCTCCCACACTTTAGTGGCTGGCTATTTAGATTATTTACCTGGTCACTTTATAGACCCCCTCAACAGTCCATCGAAGGGATCCTGGTGTCACTGTTCGCAACGCAACTTGTGGTCATAATTTGTAACAAGCATTGGCAAAGCCAAAAGTTTTCGCCTTCTGGACCTGTTGGGTTTGCAAATTACTTTTGGGAGTGCTATACAGCGCCCGGACGCTGTGCAGACCCATCAAAATAAAAACTAAACAAAGTGTGGTCACTGACGTGATGCGTGCGGCAGCAGAATGAAGTGGGCACCAGTAACTTTATTTTTTAATTTACTTACCCAGGATGGCTGACACCACTGGGAACTGAAAATAAGAAAAATTTAAGATTTCTGTAGAGCGAAGGCACTGATTAAAAAAAACACACTGTAGTTGTTGGGGTATTGGGGGTTAACAGAGGAGTTTGGGGGAAGGGGAAGGGGAAAGCAGCATAGGTGAGCTGAGGGGGGGAGGGGTCACAATTGAGAGTAGGCAC